>NC_047539.1:4958250-5268604 GCF_012275295.1 Melopsittacus undulatus | reverse complement strand
TACAAAAAGTCCCTTTTTGATACTCAAATGCACTAGGCTTTCCCCTGGTAGTTCTAATCAGCAAAGAAATGAAAGCTACATCATTCTTCATTAGATAAACATGAATTGTGTGCAAGTGGGAAGATGTGAACTCTTGACATACATCACGTTTTGACACTTTACAATGGATGTCCCCAGCTGATGAAATCCATAGTACTCAGGAATAAAAGCTCTAAACAATTTGGTTTCCTCTAGTATCAAAAGGCTACTTACCTCAGGAAACCCAACCAGCACCAGCAAAGTGAAGATGTTGGTGTGCTTTAGCTGGACAGGCAGTTGCTTAATGCAATGGTCAGTGAATGCAGCTATCACATTGTGCCACTGAGCAGAAGAGTTCAAAGATCGAAGAATATCTGCCATGGAGCTTGCCCAGTCCAGACCTACACGACTGGAAAGCAAGAGCACTCTGTATTAGGAGAGCAGACGACAGACTTACCTGCAACTATTTTTTCTCAAGACAGCATAGAACTGTTAATGTCATAGCTGTAGCTTTCATATCATTATGTGTTTTGCCAAGCATTTGAAGCTTTCATGTCAGCTGACATGACTTGTTTTGTTTCTCGTCACTAGAGCATAAGTAGCACTGTTTTCTTAAAGGGTTCACAGTCCCAAATCAGGGTGTGCCTGAACACTGTCACCTTTAATTCCCAATTTTAGTTGAGAGCTCAGAAGTTTCTCATTGCACAACAGCAAGTGGTTTATTTCCTATGTACATGACTCCCTGCTCTCCCCGCTGTGAGCTACAGAAATAATGGCCTCCTTACCGAGAAGTTAGTCTTTGAGAAAAATGCTTTCCCTCAGCTAATTCTTTTGATATTCTGCCTTTGAATTCCATACACTTTGTACTTGTTTATGAACCTTCCCTGTGACACAACTACAATGAAAAATAACAGTCATTTTTAACAGACATGACATTAATCTTAGAACGCAGAGCTTTCTCAAGACCTTCAAAATAGAACATCTGCTCTGCCCCTCCTTGCTGTTTCCAGTGCAAGTTTAGGATACAAAAAACTCTCTAAAATACTTACATAAAAGGGCCAGATCCTGAACACAGCACCAGTTATAGTTACCCCATGGCACACCTCTCCTCCTTCCCCAAGTTACACAAGAGATAAGTAATTCAATGGGAAAGAATGTCATTAAACAATTATAGAAGACTGAATTTGGTTTTCCTTGAAGTTTCCAAACATTTCTTTCACCATAACATGCTATGTAGGCAAGCACAGGAAATTAAGCCACTATTCAACAAGCTTTCTTCTTTTGGAAGGAAATTAAAAGGTTCTCACTGTACCAAGGCCTACAGATGCTAAGCCCTTTCCATGATCAGAGTACAGGTTTAATTGACTTTCTATTAAAAAGCTTCTATGCATGAGGCACACATGAAAGCAAATTAGTATTAGTCATAAGAAAGCAACTAATAGCTTTAAAGTAAAAGCACCTGTCTAAACACACAGCTCCCAGACTGAATAGAAGATGAGTTGTCTTCCAGCCTTCTGGTACTGCAGCCCCATCTCCCGCAGCAAACAAATTATGTTTGGCTGAAAGGACTTTAGCCACTGCAGCATCCACTTCTGCAGGCATAAGTCTCAGGATTAACTGGCCCAGAAATCCCAGTGTTAGATGATATGTTTCATTTAGGTGGCCAGCGTTTGAGATTACAACCTGAAACATCAGTGGAAGTATCTGTTCCAGGTTAATCAAAGACATTGTGGAGCCCTACAGAAAAAGAAAAATATCATTAAGGCAGGTAAAGAAAACAAGGCTTTTAGTCAAAGTCATAGCACACACAAATGTTTCTGTTCTAATGCTCTTTCAAATGGGACAAAAAGAAATGAGAAACTAGGTTCCTGCTTCAGTTGTTGACCTGATATGTAAACTTAAGTTGATGATTTAAACTTTGCTGGTGTTGAACAGTTAAGATAGACTACTTTACAGTCAAAATTCCCTACCCTCTCCCTCCCCCCAGGAACAAGCCCTTACACTACACTCCTTAGTAATGTGAAGTGTCCTAAGATATTCTGATTTGCATTTTATAACATGCAAACAAGAGCCCACCTCCTACATTTAATTTGCTATGTATTTTATTCATGTTATTTGTGCCACAGATTGAATGTAGAAAGAACTAACTGATTTGAAAGGTGGTAACATAGCTGCCAGCAATCCTAGAATCCTCTTCTGAGAGCATTCAGCAAAAACTTGTTCCTGGCTTGGTATTAAAACCTTCTCTGCTTGCTTCTGGGCTGAATCCTCTACAAGGCTGCCATCTGCATTTTAGATTAAAACAAAAAGAAACCAAAATGACATTAAAATACTCTTAAAAAGTGGTAACTTAATTTTAACAGTTTAAAGATTAAAAAATAATGTTTAAAATACTAAAATTTGATAAGCAAATCTCTTATAAAAGTGTGTAAAAGGTAGGTGAAGAGATTTACACCATCTATTAAAAACATATAAAGGACAGTACTACAGATAATTAAAAAGACCTATTGTTACTCTTACAATACTAGTTTTTAATGAAGAAAACACTTGATTTCTAGTTTCAGTAAGAACACACAAGTACACACAAACACACACACAACTTTTCTGGGCTGCATCAAAAGAAGCGTGACCAGCAGGTCAAAGGAGGTGATCCTGCCCCTCTACTCTGCTCTTGTGAGACCTCACTCGGAGTATTGTGTGCAGTTCTGGTGTCCTTAACATAAAAAGACATGGAACTGTTGGAACAAGTCCAGAGGAGGCCACAAGGATGATCAGGGGACTGGAGCACCTCCCGTATGAAGACAGGCTGAGAAAGTTTGGGCTGTTCAGCCTGGAGAAGGCTGCGTGGAGACCTCATAGCAGCCTTCCAGTATCTGAAGGGGGCCTACAGGGATGCTGGGGAGGGACTCTTCATTAGGGACTGTAGTGAGAGGACAAGGGTAATAGGTTGAAACTTAAACAGCAGAGGTTTAGATCGGATATAAGGAAGAAGTTCTTTACTGTTAGGGTGGTGAGGCACCGGAATGGGTTGCCCAGGGAGGTTGTGAATGCTCCATCCCTGGCAGTGTTCAAGGGCCAGGTTAAATGAAGCCTTGGGTGATATGGTTTAGTGTGAGGTGTCCCTGCCCATGGCAGGGGGGTTGGAACTAGATGATCTTAAGGTCCTTTCCAACCCTAACTATTCTATGATTCTATGATTGTGTTTGACCAACAGGAACTATTATCTCTGTATGTGAATATGGATCAGTGAAATTCTACTCTGATTTCTAGAATCCTCTAAACCTACTACAAGGTTGTTCCAAGCAGTATGCTTGGCAAGTTTTACAAAGCAGACAGCTCTCTTGCATTAAAGACATTTGCAAATACACAAAACCAGGTTAGGAATAAAAATACAGCTGTCTGCTTCGCATATGAATGGATATTTCTGTGACAGGGAAAATGAGAAATAACATTTACCTGTTGGAGAAACATTATCCTCCACAGAAAAGTCTGAGTCTTGTCTCAAAACAGCTTTATTTGCAAAGACAGCTTTGCTTTCACTTCCTTGTTTTCCTACTTTATCTTCTGCAGGGGACTGGATTTCATTACATGTACCTCCTTTCCCCTAAAAATAAAACAAAGGCAGTAAAAGATTAAAACAAAGTTTAATGCCTGCAGAAACAACCATGGACAGAACCTGCCAGACATCTGCATTAGACAAATGTTTTTCCTCAAATATCTAAACCTTTTATTGGTTCACAATTGCTTGATGTATACATGTCTTAAATTGCATACAGTAAAAATACATTTCTATATTTTGCTTGTATCTCTGCGCATAAAATTATTATGCTAATAGTTTTATACCCAGTATAAAACTGTAGAAAAGTCTTCTTATACAGTCCTAACAACAAGGGGAAAAAATACCCTTTCAGAATGATCTTTGCCCTCTCCTGCTAATGCTTTTGTGAATCAGTTACCAATAAGACTATAAGGTGACACCTGTGTCTTTGATTAGCTGGATCTAATAAAAAACATGAGCCAACCAAGAACTGCCCCTAGCCCCCAACTGTTACCTACAAATGAAGCCACCATTATCCATAATTTCAGTTATATATCCAGAATAGGATGTTTCAGCTTCTGAAGATCACACACCTCACTGATATCAGGGGTTCTGATATCAGGGAAATAACAGGTACTTACATTGCAATGTATAAAAGAGCCTGTTGTTGGTTTCTCATCTCTTCCCTTCATTGCTTTATCACCAGTATGACTTTTTGGAGGACCATCTGTGGGAGGACTGACTGAAACAGTGTCATTCTCTGAGAAGGATTCACCTTCTGGTAACATGCAGAGGAGAGCTGAATTTTTCAGACCTGAAAGCAAGAAAGTTATAAAAGCTATTTAGTTGAGAGGCAAAATAGGCAAAAAGCAGAACTCAAATGAACTGCAAACTTCCCAACAGTGTAAATTATGAAAGGTAAATTCTATTTGTCTTAGCTTTTAATCTTCTGACCACTTAAATATTTATACAATAAAATTGTATGTTAAAAACAGATCAAATAATGAGCACACACATTTGTGGTGGTATTTCAGCTGTATTAAAGCTGCTTAAAAAAAAACAAACAATAAACCAACCTACCAGTAACCACTGGAACTTGAGTCTAGAATTTGATATATCCAACACAGGTTTTTACTGTATCACCCTATGTTCTGTGGTAGGTCTTAGTTCACAGAAATCCTTGTTTCCAAACAGACACCATCCCCAGGAACTTCTCTCATACCACAAATAAGGTTAAAAAAATTCTTGCCAAAACTCAAAAAAATTAAAACATTTTCCACCAAGTTATTTGCTTTCCTTCCAGTCCTTCTGTTGTCAGTAACGTTAGTAACAGAACATGAAGCTGTATTGATTGATCCCTTTACAACATCCAAGATGGAAAAAACAACAACCCAAGAGTTGCCAAGTTGTCTTCAATATTTATGGAAGCATAAAAGTAATTTTCTCAAGCACCCTATTTTTCATGTTCCAGTGACCCTGAATGACATTTGTTCCACATCTATTTTCTACATAAACAGTTATTCTCAGTGAAGTACACAGTAGCTTCCCCTTTCCTTTGGAAACTTCAAAGTGAGTAATCACTTTTCTGACACTTACTAGGAACTATTGTTCCAGTGAAGGAGGAGCTGACTCACCTTTTCCATGCTGTGCTTTCATCAAGCAGTCTCCAATGAGCTGTATGCACTGATGTTGCACAACTCTGGCATGACTGAGGACCTGTGGATCTAGTTTCTCTCCTTCTACTTCCCCCCCATTTGCCAGATCTGCACTGTAGAGGGTCAAAGCTGCAAACAACAGCCAGGAATAATTGTGGATATATGGCTGGATGAGCCTCTGTCGGTCACTGATTCGAATAGTCACCATGGGATACACTGTGATGCTGTGAGTGGGCAAGTGACTGAAAGAAGAAGGTACATAATGTTGAAACACAGTCGCTTTTTTGTTAATCCATGCAGTTAATATGACACAACACCTTTACAGGCAAGTATGAAACCCCAAATATTCCAGAAATTCTGACTGTAGACCTGTTTTTCCAAGATCTTTGGTGTCAAGCACTGAAACCTATGCTGTCTAACCACAGCAGCATTCATTTCTTCTATCTTTCAAGCTTGATAACTCCTTCTGCAGCTTTCACATATGTGGCTAGAAAACAACTGCTACTGAGCTCTTCAGAGCCAGCGGCAGGTATCCAAACTACAGAAATCTTTGCTGAACTGGTCCTGTGTTTGCTATGTTTGCCTGAAGGACACCAACTAGGTGCTATGATGTCAGACATAACCTTGTAGGAAGCAACATGAGAATGACCAATTGTACTTAGCTGCTAATTACTGCTTTTCTGGCAAGTGAGAGAAACAAAATAATGTATTTAAATACCTGTTGGAGTATTTCTTTGCACAATAGCATCCATAGCAAAGGTCAAAATCATCACACACATTGCAGTTCATTCTCCGACCTATGATAACTCCTTGACAGTGATCACAGGCGTACTCCATGTTAACCATTTCATGGTCATCCTCATGTCCTTCAGGTTTAACTCCACCTGTAAAGAAGCATTTTAAGATTTCCCTGTAAATCCTTTTTTACAAAGGATCTTTCCTTACTGCAAGTTCATATTTCTTAACATTTCTAAAGCATCCAGCAGAAGTCTTTCACTTTATGTAGAATTTAGGAGACATTCTTTTGCCTTTGAGAATGGGGTTTTGAAGGGTTTTTAATGATTCTTACCAAGAAAACAAGTTTTACACAGATCCATGTCATTGCACTGCAGACAGCGGTAGCGATGCCATGGTGCAATTTCATCACAGCCATCACAGGATATGTCCACATTTAACAGGTCACAGTAACGAGCTACAAACATGTGCATCTAGAGCAATAAATGGACACAGTTTGAGTATTATTTTCTGACTTTGAGAAAGCTCTTTCTAGACAGAAAGCAGAACACTCTCCCTGCCAAGAAACAATGGGGATCTTCTCATCATATTAGACTTTTGAAGGCCTACTGGGAGCTAGGGATCCAAATAATGAAAAAACAATTTAAGCCAGATTCCTTTCTCTCCTTTAGGCTTTTATAAGGTTATCTAGCCCTTCTACAGATAAACCACGAACTCACCTTTCTCTGCTTCTCTGGGTCAGCTTGAGCTATCTTTTCATACCAGGTCTCAAACGTAACATCCTGACATTCATACATCCATTCACAGTTTTGCTTGTAGTCTACAAGTTCATCTTCTTCATTCCACTGACTGAAAGAAAAGCAAACTCAATATTAAGTTTGAATGCAGTCAGGATTCTCTCTAATATAACTGGGGATACTCAGGGGTTTTTTAAAAGAACAGAGTGCCATAACATGCTAATGAAAACAGAATGGTGAGAATTCCAGTTCACCTGGTTTATAAATGACCGTCTGACACCTGCTTCTTGCCTCTGTGACAAGCTCTTGAATACATATGGAGAGCCATAATGCAAAAATCAGAAAAATCTACACTTCCAAACCTGCTTCTAGTAACTTTGGCAGATCAGATGCGACGCTGAAAAAGCTTTTGGGCGTGCACATTCCTCGTGTGTAAGAAGTACAACTACTATAAAATCGCAACGTGCAGGTTAAAGATGTTTGACGTTTATCAGGACATGAAACAGCATTATCCACCTCATGCTACACTACTAACAAGAGAAGTGTGCCAGCAGTAATCAGGTTAAAGGTACAATTTTAGTATTTTTTGTGCTAGCGATCCTGAAAAAGAAATCCAAATACTTCAGTTTAGCCCTTGGATCCTGCTCACAATTATGCCATACTTGTCAGTAGCATTTTTACTGCTTGTTCCAGCACAAAGTTCAGCAGCCTTTCATGGTAAAAACAGTATCAATAGTTAGCACCATGTGAAAGCTGCATTATTCCTGACTCACCAAATGACGCTGTCATGAATACTTATGTTTTCTTGTGATGTAGTCATAAGCAGCTGTGGTAACTGAATCTCAACAAAGAATGAAAGATCATTTGGTTCCCAACTCATATCCAAAAGGTGAAGGAGAGCTGTCTGCACACATGATAAGGCAGGAAGCAATGATCTAAATAAAAATATAAGACAATACAACATGAGAGCTCTAACATAAAGGTGAAATAGCATGTTTGGGAAGTAAGGGCAGACAGTCACTGTACGCTGATTTCCAGGCTTCACTCTGCATTAAATTAACTGCATGGCAGAAACTCAGGTTTATTAATGCAAGACAATTCAGAAAGAAGCACTGCCAATGTAATTTGAAATAAGGACATTATCCTTTAGAGATTCAACTAAGAAAGAGCTTATGCTATTGCCCAATCATTAGCAAGAGGGTTTGTCTCTCTTCTCTGCAGTACATTTTCTGGGTATTTGCAGGAACTTGTTCTCTTTGAAACCGTCGCCATGCTCAGTTGAAACTCAAAGGACTTGGGAGCTATTGGCAGAGAGACTGACAACTGTAGTCACAAAATTCTCATTTCTCTGGGACGTTTGGCTATTAATCCCCCAAATTCTAACCAGAATGTTTTCAAAACATGAACTTTAACATTAAAGCATGGTTGCAGAATTGCTGTATTTATTGTGGCATTACTCTTCCGCACTAAATTTGCTATTTCCAGTATTTTAATACTGAGCTTCAAAAACACACTGCAGAATTAGAAATACAAAATGCATTAAGTCAAGGTTTTAGCATTGATTAATTTATTGTGCTTTCCTGCACACTAGTAATAAAAAGCTAACTTGGCATTTCTGATTTGGTCCTGTAAATAAGGCAAAGTACAGACAAAATTGAGGCACTGAACAATAACAAATGAGAAGGGAAAAAGTGAGAAAAAACAGAAAAAAAAATCATGTAAGCAATGCAAGCAATGTACTGTACCTGTCATTAATAGTACTAAATCCCTTCACAGAATTTACCAGGAACAAAACAAGCTGGTAGTAGGACTCTCGAATCTCTTTGTGTAGCTCAGCACCACATCCTTCCAAGTTTCCAAAGTAGCTAGAAATGGAAGAGTCAGTTTAGCAGTCTAGATTTTGCCATTACATTTTTAGGTAGCATGCTTTGTGCAAACATTACAAACAGGCAATCTTTTGAAACACAGTGGGAAGGATGTTAGCTTTGTTTAACAATGCGGTCTATCGCTTTCAAAGAAAATAAAAGAATCCTGTAACAGGAATCAAGTTAAGAAACAAAATAGGCCGAGAATATCCTGGTGGCACTAATGATAGAATATTCCTTCAAATTAAAAAAGGTGCTTTACAAGAAGCTAATCCAGATCTTAGAAGAAATCAGTGCACTGCAAGATGACCATAAAAAGCTCTTGACAAGCGAGAGGCCAGCTGACAGAGTTCTGACAGCACTACCCAGACACACAATAGGAATCTGACCCAATTCATGAACCAGAACAGCTCCTGCTTCAAGACAATGTTTTCTAGTTGAAAACAACCTTCCAAATTATCTTTCCTTACTTAAAAACCAAAAGAAAACAACCAAATTCATAAGCATATAATCAACATGATGCTTTTTGCCTCCTTTTCCTGTGTGTATGTGCATGTCGTGTAACTGGTACACAGCTAACAGCACTGCAGACCTTGTGCTTGCAGGTCCATCACCTCAGCCTCTGGCACACAAGTGAAATACACCATCCCACAATAACATTTCTCTTGTACAGGTATCACATCTAACGTGATGAAAACTCATGAATAATTGAATGCTTGACAATACAAAACATCTGCCATTGTTGGACTCTAGTTCTTCTACCAGATAGGCATTATCCTGATTTACAAAGTAAGCTCACAAAAATATATGAAAATGTAATGCTATGTAAGTACTTGTAAGATAGATGAGTTCGATCACTACAGCTTTACTGGACAAGAAAGAAACCAATCTGAAAACAGACAGGAAATTAAACTAAGGCAATAACTGAAGACTCTACAATCTGAGTCTGGTGTGAACTCATTGGAACTTAAGGTGTTTCTAGGTATGTGCATTGTGATTCAACCACATGATACCTACCAACATAAACAGCTGTAAAACTAAGTCCTACTTGAAAATTATATTTAAGTGAAGCATACAAAATATGCATAGTAGCCTAAAAACTAATCATCAGGTTATATTGTTATTATCCATATGGATTAAAAAGCAGTAACTTTCTATGGTTTTCAATGTACATGACTGGGAGAAGGCAAACACTAAAACATTAAATCACATGGCTGAGACTTGACTAAATATTCACTTACTTTGTAAAATCTTTCTGACAGGCTAGAAGTTCTAAGAGAAAAAGTACACACGGCGGATGAAAACAGTGTGGCTGCCCAAGGGAGTCTAGGCACTGGCGGATTGTCTTGAGCACTTCCATAATCTTCTGCCCTTGGGATTTTCTCAAAGCAAGAACCTTTAAAACACTAAGAAAAGCCAAAAACACCCATGAGGACTTCAAAACGTAGTGTTTAAAACAAATAACTCACAATTCAAGAAGTGCTTGACTAATTAAACAAGAGACTGGTATCTAAATATTCAGTTGTATTGCAGTAGTGGTATATTACAGTTGGAGTGATAAAGCTTCAAACAGAACCCAATGCTTCCTGCACCAGTCCAAGTTTTAGAGCCTAAACCAAACAAGTCTTCTTGATTTACATTTTCAGAACACCAGGTAATGACAGGCTCAACTATTCTGTATTTGGTAGTGAGGACTGCGAGCACTGATGTACCATGTCTTTGCTGTTTGTAGACAAAAAGCAGAATGCCACTGTAAACAGATCTCAGGAAGTAAGACAATAAATTGCCAATTCTTTTTTCTATTCTGAAGTTCTACATGGCAGAAGTGAATCTAAGGAAAAACTACCCTCTATAAGCCCCTACGTGGTTCTGAGTAACTGAACATAAATACATAATGTATTCATGTAAAAAATACTTTTCAATGCTATCTTGCAGCTAAAGTGTGTCTTATTCCACCTGAAGAGGTGTGAACAAAAGTTTCTGCATTTTGTAATTGGCAACATTTTCAATTTGCTTACCTTTCATGGGAGAGGGATTGATCCTTAATAAAGTCTAATATGTTTTTTAATATGGGGTATTTTGCCTTCACAGTAGGCACAGTTCTTGGCTCTTCCATTGATCGGAAAGACAGCAGCCTTAGTCTTCCACGGCTGAACTGAGACTTTCGTGTAGGAGTACAAGGAGGTGATGATGTATCTTCTTGCTGTGAAACTGCACTTTCAACAGGCTTACTATGAGTTGCAGATGCTGCTTCTGTTTGGAGGGAGTCTGGAAGTTGTTCCATCTTTGTATCAGATAGTGTCATTTGGCTCCCCTCTTTTGAAACAGCAGGAGTTACTCCATTGGATGACAATGAATGTGCTGCCTGGAAGTCCATGTCCACAAAAGAACCTTTTCTTTGGCATTTATCACCAACATAATGTTGGATATCATCACTGTCTTGGGCTTCCAAACTGTCTGAAGCAGAATCTTTCGTCTTTGCTCTTACAGGCAAAAAATTCAGTAATAAAAGGCTCTTCTGCATACAAAGTTTTGCTGCAGCATAAAAATTGGAAGAGTTACAACTATGACAACAAAATGCCAAACTTTCTATCTTCTGCTTAGGAAGAAAGTGATTTATTGGATTCTTTCTGAGCCAAGACAGCTAGAAAACACTGGTTTTCTTGTTATATTGATCATGACACTACCAGCTACTTAAATTTCAGACTTCCAAATGCTCAACTTGAATAATCACACTGAACTATACAAACTACACAGTAGCGAGAACACAACTTATTCTGATAACAGCCAGCTGCTGTTCTAACATCAGTCAATTATAGTAATGAGTATCTATACAAATAGATGAATGTAAGTTCAGAACCAGGTGACCCAAGTCAGAGGTTACTCGCTGTAGAATTTTCTCATGTACTATTTTCTGCAAAGAACAGCGGAACCCAATCCCAGATAAACCAGTTTACATTCTATGAACTATCTCTTAAGGTATTAAAAAGTAGCCCAGCTGCTAATGTACTTTTTACACCAAAAATAATGCTGAAGACTCCCAAGGCTATGATTTACTCTACCTGGAATGATTATACATTCAGAAAAGCAACACTTACCAAGAGTCTCTGGGTTCACCTCACTTGCTTCTGTGCTCTGCTTCTCCTCAAAATCATTTCCCCTACCCATCAGGGATTTCTGCTTCATTTCCAACTGCAGATAGGATGTTAAAACAGTTAAAATATGTCTCACTCTGTATATCTATACAGCAAGGCAGTATGAAAACTACGTCACATTAAAAGAAGTTAATCTCAAGAACAGATGACAGTATTTACTACTACCTACTGCAGAACTGAAAACCCATTAGTCTAAGAAGAGCAGTACCTAAACTACCAGGGCAAATAACACAGCCTCATACCAAGATGCTCAAGGTTTGTAGGCCAAGACCCTTCCTCATCTTGTGACTGGATGTGCATCAGCCCTCCAAGAAAAAAAAAAGGCTTCCCCTTTAACCCCACCACTCAGGAAAAGATATACACTTAGTCATGAGATAAGAGTCTCCAAAAGCATTGTGTCATGTAACTACTGAGTGCTGTCAGATGCAAACATCTCCTGTCATGCAACAGCTATGATGCAGTTACTCATCTCAAGATGAACCTGCAGGCAGGAATTCTTGCAGGCAGGAAAGAGGAGATCACAAGATACTAGAGCAGTTAATTTGACTGGCCCGCATCTAAAGGACTCACAAGAGTAGCAGAAAAACAGGCCATAAACTGAATTAGTTGCTCTTGAGAACCACACAGTTATTATCATTTAGAATCTCCTGTAGACTAGAGAAATCTAAATGAATTCTGGCTCTCCACAGCTGCAGCGGATGACACAGATACCTCTTACCAGGTTGTGAGAGCTGATCACACCACCTCTTGACATAAGGCTTATGTTTCAAGGAAAATTACATGCAGAAAATATACCCTGAACTGAAGCCAGTTACTTGCTTGTCAATGAAGCAATTATTTCCTTTTCTGTTAGCACTGCATTACTGGGAGAATTATGCTTAAGACCAATTTCCTTCAAGGCTAAACCTCAAACAAGCTCCAACTGCTAATAAGAATCTTCCTAATTAACAACACACATTCTTGCTGAAAAAGAGCTCAAGTTTTACTGGGTTTGAGCCAATTCAGTCCTAAATACACATGATGACACATTTGGGACTGACAGAAGGAGGGAAGTGTAAGAATGCATTTGAAAGTTCACAGTTCAGAAGTGAATGTATGCTGCTCCTGAGTGCAAACAGCTGACCCAGAATCACTGAAGGAAAACATGGTCCTACTCCTTAACACTGCATTGTAAAACATTAAGGTAAATAACATCAATAGATATCCTCCTGAGTGATCTTACCATCCATATTCTAATTGAATCAGCCAGGGAATACACTTGTGCAAACTCATAGCTCAAAGGCACCTTGCCTCCACTGTTGACTGGAAATGAGAGAAAGAAGAGTCCTGTTTATGTAGAGCTCCATTCTTATACAACCTACTTAATTAAAATTATGCTAGAGCCTTTCCTTTGTCTCTTAGTCAATACTTGGAATTATACCTGTAAGAAAAATAAGGAATAAAATCTGCCAACTTTCATATGCCTTAAATACATAAGTTGCACCTTGACAGAGTTATTTGCAAACTTAAATTATGAACATCTTTCTCTTCCCAAAATTGATGCCTACAGTCATGGATAATATAAACCTCTTTGTATATACCCAAATATTACTAATGTACAGTGATCTCAGTATAATCAAGAAACGTTAGTATTAACTTAAAGCTCTATAGATGCACTTAGTTACCAGGCTTTTTTGTCTATTTTAGGCTATGAATTTCTAGAAAGATGAATTCATAAAAATTAAAGACCTGACAAAACAGTTTCCATCAAAAGTGGCCTCACAATGACTATGCAGAAAAAGACATTCCTATTCGGTGTCTTTCCTCTCCTATTTCCCCCGTCTTTCCAGCATCACTTGTACATAATTCATATGCCATAGGTGAATATGGGCCCTGAACTCAGCCTGGCCCAACAACACTGACAGATAAAGCTATTAACGTAATAGTGAGCTGTATGTCTTTTCCATTCACTAATATTTTCATGAGTTATCAGAGTTTTCAGTCTTACTCAGAAATTAGATCACTTGTCAGACACAGACAAAATGACTAAAGGCAATAACCACTTTAGTCATCAAGTCAGTCTTTGTGTCAATCATTTTCACCCATAATTTTATAGCTCAAGATGTAAGCTGTTTAGCTTCAAAGTTGTGACAGAAAGTGAAAGCCTAAAATGAAACCTTTCAAAACCAAGTACTATCTTATTATCCAACACTTCAAACATACCAATAAGCTTAATGGAAGGGTGCTGTTAAGTTAAACAGTTATTCATTTTGCCTACTGAAAAACGTATTAGTTGTAATACAACAGACATCATACATGTATATAAAGACATCTATTTAACATACCAAGGTTAGTTTCCACAGTGTAGCATTTTGGGAGGTAATTCACACCTCCTCCACCCCAAACATTTAAAAACATACATAAGTTGGTGGTGGCTTTTTGGGAAAGGTTCAGTGAGTGGAAAATTATATCTAGATCTCTAACCACTGGAAACTATATTGTTCTGAATTAACCCCGAAAGAACATCACTACTCTCTTTAGGTATATCCTTATAAGTCTTGGTAATAGCTTATGATGGTTATTAATATTTGGATAAAGCTCTGAAGGTAAAAGCATCTATGAATAAAGACAAAATACTCTAGAGATAAGGCTTACCTAGTCTACTTAAATGATGAATTTATACTGTGTATCTGTTTAGAAACTGTCACACTAAACTGATTTTTCAGTCTGTAAACTGAGCTATAAGTTGGCTTTTTACAACTTTAAGTCCTCATTATTAAGATAGTCTAATAATAATAGAGTTACCATATTTTTGAAGCTTCTCATATAAATCTGGAGTCAGATACACCAAAGCAGCAAATGTTGAGTTCACAGCTTGATCAACAGTAGAACCAGCAACTATATCTGTCTTTGGGGTCTGTTTTTGACATGCCTGTGTAAATCCTTTGAAAAGTTCAGCTTTTTCCCCACTGAAGCCCTGGGCAGGATCTGATTTTGCAAAGTCGATAAGAAAGTTCCTGCAGTCATCTTGGTGAGAGCTCCCAGCCTGGAAAGAATGATAGAAAACATTTACTTTAATAACACCTGAGAACTGTTGCAGCCCATCACTACAGTTAGTTCACCTTGTAGTGTATCTACTGCAGTTGAGCAACTTGATCTAACAAAAGATGTCTCAGCCCAAGGCACAGGAGGCAACTTAGGTGATCTTTGAATACCAACCATGCTGTGAAAATGGCAACTAATAAAGGGCACAGAACAACAGTTTCTTTGCTCCTTGATATTGGAATTAAACAGCACAAGTGGCAACAACTTCAGCACAAGACCATAGCAACTAAGTCTGAATGAAGCTGTGTGACAGACAGGAATTTCAGGCTAGTGAAACAAAAACAGTGCTGTAAGTACCTCTTTTTTATCTTGGTGCAGCCTACTGCTTTGACCAGATCCCAGAAGTGCCTCAGGACACATCTGATGCCTGAACACAGGTTTCCATAGAGGAGAATTAAGGACTGCTGTGACTTTCGAAGGAGGCAAATCTGCTTCACTACCTAATTCTGCAAGAAATTCAAAATACACACACACATCAGTTAAGCATTTTTGTTCATTTTTACAGATGGATGAAAACAATAAAAGTTAAATATCCAGTAGGGAAAAAAAAAAAGAGAGTAATGCAAATACACTGAACAAGTAATTTAACTATATTCCCTAACTTCTGTTTCTCTAATGTGATGCAGAAAACTGATACAGACTTTCTTTACTGCTATAATGATAGCATCAAATTTTTATCTTGCAGTGACAGGCTGTTACATTATGGAAGAGCTTTAAATTAAACATTTTCACTGTACGTAAAGCCACAGAAATTTCCCAATTTACAAGTGAGTTTAGAAGCTTTTTGTCCTACCAAAGACATAATCTGCTGGATATGCATGCTCATATTAAGAAAGGAAGAAAATATTCTATGATAAGAACACTTCAATCAGGAGGTGGCTGGTCCCTTCTCCCAAGGAAGAAGGGATGGAACAAGAAGAAACGGCCTCAAGCTGCTCCAGGGGAGGTTTAGACTGGATAGTAGGAACAATGTCTTCACTGAAAGGGTGCTCAGGCATTGGAGCTCAGGGTAGTGGTGGAGTCACCATCCCCAGAAGCATTCCCAAACAGTGCAGATGAGGCCCTCAGTGACATGGGCTAGCGGTGGCTTTGGCAGTGCTGGAGAACAGTTGGACTTCCGGATCTTAAAGGTCTTTTCCAACCTGGTTGATTCTCCAATTAGTTCCCAAAATCTACAGCTAAGTATCTGCTTACTTTTCCAAGTTAAGCACTGAGCATCTGATTGCAGCAGGAACTCTGTAACCTTGTTTAAGCTTTTTCCAAGTGGTGAATGACACTTCCACTACATGGAAGTGTCCTGGGTTTGAAAAATGAGAGATGTTTGGTTTTAATTTCAATTTCTCATGGCACTCATCTCCTATTTTGTATTTTATTTGTCTTCAGTGGCCTAAATCCTAAATTTACTTAACTTCTGGGATTAGCCAAACTTAATTTGTGAATCTAAATTTAAATGAATACCAAATGTTCACATGAAACTTCTGAAATCATCTGTATTCTAAGCTTTGTATATTTTTTTGGTTTGCTGGCTCCACATTCACACCACCAGTAAGGGGGTGGACAGACCACAGCACTAGGGAACAATTTTTAAAGACAAAAAGAACTTGGAGAAGATTGGGCAAACTCTGATATGACTTCATCAATGTAATTCTGTTCAATATGATAACTTCCAGGTGCCCATGTTTTCCTAACATTGGTTTCTGAAGGTTAGAGAAGTCACAGTGGTGCTCTCAGAGCAGCCAGGCTTCCCACAAGAAGTAGGGACAGCTGAAAGACCAAACTTTGTTAAGCAACAAAACAGGAGTGTTTCATCTTGAGTCAAGAGAGGAACAAAAAAGGAACTTCATTTTCACTGGGGATTTGAAACGTAAGGACGTTATATCTCCTCTTCACATGGCATCACAATTCTGGAACTATTACTCAATGCACTCACCTCGGAGAGATTTCAGGGCCATACATCGGGAAGCCAAGCGCCCCATCAACCGGCATACAAGAAGCTGTAAATCCAAGCCCCAAGAAACGGCAACATCTGGTAGGCCGTAAGCAGTGACGGAGAACTTGTAGCCCCACTCATTATTACTGCTGTCAGAGTGAAAGAGAAACTGCAGCCGTGGGCCAGCCTTAAAGGTCACTTTCTACAGAGCAACAAAACAGTCATTTTGCCAAATGTAGATGACAGGAAGACGTTTCAGGGTAATGAATTTCCTTCAGCAACTCTGGATTTTCAGTATTACGTTCTGTCCACAACTGATCTAACCTCCCCCACCATCTGAACGAGACACCCACAATACTAAGCAGGTAAACTTTCTATTTAATAGCTTAATGATAGATTTCATAGATGATGGAGCTTTAGATGTCAGAGCCATAAATCCATAGAGAAGCATCCCGTCAGGTGTCACTGAAGAAAGAGCTTAGCCACAGGGAGCACTACAGTTGTCCCACAATGTAAAATAATTGCAAGGGCTGAGCATCAACAGTTTTACCCATGTAGTTACAGCAGCTAAACATAATTCTGTGATTTTATGATTATTACTTTTTATTTTGACTGACTGCCCCTTCAACAACAGCAACAAAGAGGGATTATTACTCATTCACTCCCTTTAATTGCATCACTGAAAACTCCCTTCCTTACCTCCTGTGAGGGACTAGACACACACACACACAAAAGCACACATCGTTTTACAATAGGTTTCCCCCACAAGAATCATAATAATTTCCTAGAGACTGGATATATCACTTGGTTCAGAATTGTAAAAGGTGCTCACCTGAGGCCACTTGTCAGTGCCAACCTTTGTATCATAACGAGTTTTTGCACCTCTTGCATCAGTAAACTCCAGGTAATCATACCTGTGAAAATTGCAACTCATTACTTCCAAATTTAAGTTTTTTGGGAAAATGTTTGCTTTTGGATTTTCAGAAGCACTGCATCTCAGCTGTCACAACCTTCTGAACCACACTGTTAAGGATTTACTTCATGTTTCAATGCAAGTTCCAGCAAACACAGACCTGGTTTCCTACCGAACTTTCCCAATCCTTCAGAACTGGTAATGGGTGCTAATTTTAACATCTAGCATATGCCTTAACTAAGCAGTAGCTGGATATGTTGCCAAGAGAAACCAAGCCAATAGTTTTGCCTAAAGAGAGCAAAATAAATCCCACAAGCACAAACTGTGGTGGTCACAGCAGTATTACAAAACAGACTAAAACTAAAGGAAGCAAAATTTGTATGAACAGCATGTCTGCACATTTGCCAGAAGTGGCATTTAGCATGAGAAGTCACTTATAATACATATTCTAGATTAAATAGAACAATGAAGAAATCGAAATTACATGCTTGGAGCACAGGAAGTACTCCTTGCACATTGAAACATGAATTGCCTCTCTGCAGGTAGATACTGGAATCTAATATAACACAAGACCAAATTACCTCCTTTCAGTTTCACATTTTTCATCAAATTCCACCTCAAAGTAAGTTGCCCCATGACATAGGAAGACTGAGACCTCATGGCAATTATTTTCATAGTTATGAGGTGATTCCATTGTCCATGTTCTCAGTACCACAGGCTGTTCTTGCTGCCAGCTCTCCACTTCCATCTATAGGACAAAGATGTATTCTTGACATACAAATGTAAAGCATTCAAAAAAACCACCAAACTAAAATATTATCACACTAGATTTGTGTGTCTGTACTTTCAAGTTGCCAGATGTACATACAAAGTGGTATTTAAAAGGCTACACATAAACTAGTGATAAAGACACCCTTAATAGTAATGGTAAGGAAGCACTTTTAAAGCTAAACTCATCTAGTCTCTGGGGGAGGAGACAGTCTCATGCCAGAAGTGCCTACAAGTTACCCCAAAGGTAACAAGAAGAGAGCCTGGATGACTAATGCAGATTTAACAATCTACGCTACAGACATACAGACTTGAATTACATCACCACAAGCAATGAATCTAGAAGTGTTAAGCACATACTATTTTTAAACTATTTTCCTCTTCATTCTCAGAATTCCTCTTCCTATCTAACTTCTATGCTTCCTATTCTAGTTGAACTTTCCGGTCACTTTGCTCATCTTCTGTATCAGTACAGATATATTCCCAGGTCTCTACATTTCATTACACAACCCATGATTTTAGAAGCTTTCTAGCCCCTTTCAAACGCTCACCAATAGAATCACCAGAGATCTCCATGTCTGTCTTGCAATTTTGCTTTTGTTTCACTGTACTTATTAGTGCCTGTATCCTTAGTTACCTTATGAGGCTCACTACAAAGGCTTTTCAGTGGTTCTATCAAAGTGCTGAATCCCTGTAGCAGAGTACAGTATGGAATGTCTAAAGTGCAAAAATCCAACAGGAAGATGACCTAGGAGAAAGCACAGGTCTCATGAAGATGCACATCACCACAGCCATGCTACCCGGGAATAATACAAAACCCCAATGTTCACTTACCAGCTGACGAGTTGCCATAGCAAAGACAGAGTTACTTATTTTTTCTACTATTGTTTTGCCACTATATTGAGATAAAAGTGACTGCAAAATCGTTCTGATATTTGACAGGAACTGGCCCACATCTAAAGAGAAAAAAAACCCTTAATAGCCACCTTAAGGATTTGCTACCACAACCTGCTTTATCAAACACTTAAGTGTGTGGTGATGTGCACACGATGACAGACAGCAGGAAAGGCATCTGCTGCCCCAAGGCAGTGACACTCAAGAGTGAAAACAGTTCAGAGAAGTTTTCTGTGGTATTTCTATTGTGGAAACAAGTCACGCTTAGAAATGACATTACAAAGAAGTTGAGTGATGAGTAACTTATTCAAACGCTCCAAGACTGTTTCAATAATCTCAGCGTATTCACTAGCCTTCCTACAGAGGAGTTTAAGTACAGCAGCTTAAGTAACAAGTGAGGCTAGTCAGTATTAGCTACAGCTTTACACCATTTTTAGATGCAAGACAGGATCCCCAAAAAAAACCCAACTTATTTATATACAAATAACAAATATGAAGTAATTTTACATAAAATTATACCTTCTGGTCCAATTAACTACTTAATATTGAGCTGCTGCATTTAAAAAAAACCAAAACCACTGTAGCAAAACACCCCTTAGAAGTGCCCAGCTTCTTAAGTAAGTTCCTGTCTTCTTGCTATCACAAACATCAGGAAAATATGTAATCACCACAGAAAGGCTTATCAAAATAAGGGACATTAAAAGAAACCAGTATGTCCAAAGAAAAGTGTAATTGTTTGTTGTTTGGGTGGGGGTTTTTGACATGTTTGCTGAAGGTTCTACCAACATCAAATTAGCAGTATAACTAAAATATGCCTAAAAATTCCTTCCCAAAGTGATCAGAAATGCTCTGATAGTTACGAATATGCTCCAGGTAATCACTGCTGAGCCCTTATTATACTGCAATCTGTAAAACTGCATTTTAAAGCCCTGTATCACACCACAATTTTGTATTCAATCCCAGCACTTACAGTTTTTAAGGATTTCTCCTGCAAGATCCTTGGCTGAATTATCACTACCCTTAAGTTGCAGGTAGCACCATGAAAGGAGGCTACCTTGAACAGACCAGAATAAGAAAGACATGACTGTGCCGCTCTCTTGCTGCGCAACATCCAGCATCATCATTTCACACTGAAAAAGAACGTAACAAAAGGATATTATCTTCTGATGCAGAATTACATACAATATGTACTAAGTCAATTATGATGGACATTATCATCCCACTCACACCACAAAAAGATTCAATGCAACTGACAAGTGGCATATAATGCCATGAAGCAACTGATGTGGTTTTGTTGTGATAAATCACAATTTTAAGTGGGGATAGCTACATATGAGTCACTCCATGTTCTCAGCACATTTTTTCTGTATACGTAAATGAGCCTCCTCCACTTACACCTCCTTTAGTGTCATGACCAATTCTAAGCTCTCAATATGTGATGATCAGTTCTGCTTCCCAGGGTGGCTAGTGTGCCATAAAGTCTTCTCAATGCTACAGAAAAATACCTCATCTTATACATTAGTTACTCTATTATAATGAAACATTACTGCCTAAAGAAAAATACTTCAATTGGTTAATCCTACAGAGTTGAACAACCATGAGAAATTTCATCCAGGACAGGAAAGCCATTTCTTTAGCATACATCTTGGGCATGCAGCTTGTGTTTCAATACACACAAAAACTACAGCAAAGAAGTAGGAAGATGAACAGTGCAAGGACAGTTACCTCTCTTGCTGCCACTAGCAGAAGGGTATCCATGACTGACAGCACTTCACTTATGTCAATATTTTCAGAAACTCCTTTCTCTGGTAATAATAGGAGTCCACCTGGATCTTGATCACTACAGAACAAAAATCTTCTTACTAACCAATAGCAAGCAGCACAGGTCCAAAACAAATTTAGTTATCACTGTGATACATCCATAGAGATCCTACTGTACAATCACTATGAAAATCAAAAGTTTGGGTTCTGATGACTCCAGACTAATTAAATCAATACCAACCATCACCATGGACAATCACATACAAAAATTAGAAGACAGCCTAGGAGGAGTCTAAGCAATATACTGTGATGCAGCATGAACACTGGGCAATGTTTTATATAGTTATGCATTAATAAACATATTAAGTAGTAGTATTTTCTTCTCTGAAGCAAAAGAGAGTAGAGTTCTTTTGAGAATTATTTTCCAGGGGAATAACATTTCTAAACCCAATTAAATATGAACATATTCACAGATATTGGGTATCAGGCAATTCTTTTCCACCTCAGGACCCCTTACCTGAAGTGAGTACACAAGGATCTGAAGGCAAGATGTGCAGATTGCTTATGTTCTTGCTCTGTGATGTTTTTCTAGAAAAGGAAAGAGATTTATTTTTATGCTATGCTGTTTCCCTCCTCTGTGAGAAAGGATTCTAATTTCTGCGTTCTACTATTCATTTTTGGTTAAGAAAAGCAGGGTTAGCTCCTCTCTCTTTCTTTGAATAAGCTGCAAAGAGAAAGAAGGGGGAGGGTAAAAAGAGGCAAAGGAAGGTTTTTACTTCAATGGAACAAAACAGATTATTTGACAACAAGCAGTCAGATTTTCCCTCTTTTCTGCATAAAGAACACAGGTACTAAAAAAGCAATTTCTCATTTAATGATTTACCATCATGGTGAAGAGCTGGTGGCGCCTGGTCTGTCTATCTGGGAAAAAGATTGCTGCTCCACCGAGTAAGGTGTTCTTAACTTCCTCTTTCAGCATTTTCATTGGCATGAAGTTACTGTCCCCCATATCTACTACTGCTCATACAAAAAGGAAAGAAAATTACAGTTCAAATTAATACTCAACCTGATGTGTCAAAGGCATAACCAAATTCAAGTGTTATTTTACACATCTTCAAGCCCTTGCAAACCTAATATATCAACAGAAGATGAGGGAAACATTTTCACTTCCAGCAAGAAAGTGAATAAGTATATCTTTAGAAAAACCTAAGTAAATTAATTCTAGTAACATTAAGGCTTGACAACAATCAAAGCTACCAGGGCTTTCAAGATGTGACAGATTCTACATGAACTGGTTTATCTTTAGCTGACTTTTTAGGAGACTATTAGGGAATTAACAAAAAAAATACACTTTTATAAAGAGAGTACCATCCTACTTCCAATGCAATCTAGATTGTAATTCCCCTTCTCTTTTCCACAATCTTCCCCATGTTTCATTTAACCTTACAAGCTCCTAGTAAGATCACTAGTATTTATATGAAACACCAGATATAAAAACCCCAGTAACATTAGATTAAAGGATCACATTCCCTAATGGTTCAAGCAGGTGACATGTTCAAAAGAAGTTTTCTATTGCAGCTGTTCCCAGACCCCATGTTGTCAGAATGCCTATAAAAACATTTCATAGGGTCCAGGAAAGTTTCACTGTGATAGACGTATTAGTACTCGCTGACCTGAACAAGAACAAAAGAAACAATAGCTGACTTGGCCTCTAGGAATAAATATCTTTTCCCAAATTAGAAGTGTATCACAACAGTTACAAGCCAAAACAGACAAAACAGGCAATACATTCAATATAAACTACCTTCACACAAATGTTTATAAAGCTCTTTTGCAGCTTCTGTGTGACCAGATGTTTTACTCTGAGAAGTTTCTTGAGGCTTAGCAGTTTTATTGTCTGCAGTAAGTACAGAGAAGCAGCTCTGGAGAAGCTGCAACAGCAGTGTTTGAGCAAAGATACATTCTTCCCTTGGGCTGCAAAAAAACACAGAACAAACAGAAGCAAAAACTAGAAAAGAAGCTTTTTTTTGCACCAAATAGATAACACTATGAAAATCACTATCTTAGATGGGTAGAAACCATGGAGTAGCAAGCACATAGGCTTGTACACATAGCTACTGGCTAAATTAATCTACATCTCAGGCTTCTACATAACATTACAGTTAAAATCCCATATGGCAGCAGTAGGAAAATGTTATTTATGTAAATGGTGTAGTTTAGGAAGAAGAAACTGCGGCAACTAAACGAAGCATACGTTATTTATACATACACACAGAGCTTAGTGCTTCAGCACACAGTAAAGAAGTGGCTTACTTACCTTTGGCGAAGTTTATTGTAAAAATTCCAGAACAGCTGCAAATCAAGGCCTGTGAAATCCAAAAATGACTTGTGTTTTAATCCACTCTCCTTCTGCTGAACCTTCAAAAGGCAAAAGAAAATGCAGGATTGGAAAACTAATTCTATACAGAACACATTTCTAAAAAGTAAATCCCTGAGCAGTGGCCTTGAACCAGGCTAGTTTCTTATATACTTGCAGCGACCATGAATTCCAGTGTGAGTTCCTTCACGGATATTCCAGTGTCTCAATGTGAGAGTTCATGCTGAAACCTTCCCCTTAACAGAGCTACAATAAGGATTCTCTCTCCTCTTTCTAGATGCCTAGTCCCCCACCACCAAAAGACTTCACATTACCTCTACCTCTCCATGTAATTTAATTGAAAGTAATAGCCAAAATGAGACTGTCCATGGACCAGAATGGAAGCTGAAAAGGCACAGATGCATACACTGTACAAACAAAACATGATTTTGACATGTATCCTCAGAAGTAGGGCACATCAGGCTGACACACAACAGCACACACCAGCCACATCTCTTAATCATATATGTCTCACCCTAGATATCCACAGAATGTTTTCAAATGAGGGTAAGTTTTAACCTATGCAGCCTTCCTAGCTCTCTATGCATTTTTCAGATGCTTGCTTCAGGAACACCAACATTACCTAACAGACAGTAGAGCATCCTCCTGTTGCATCTACTTCACCCAACATTGTAACCTCATGTTGAAAAATGGTTATTAACCCTTTTCTGGACCCAAAGTCAGCATATTCCTAGCCAACATCAGTAAACACAATACTGTTCTTCAGAAACCCTTTTGTCTTCCACAGCATGGTTTTAACAGTTGCTATTACCTAGGACCAAGATTTTCCTAAGCCAGTCACAATTTATTTTAGCACAGCCTTATTCCTTTTAGCATGTACAGCCTTAAAACGAACTAAGCAGAAAAAATACCAGGTCCTGTGCCAGCTGCTGGATGAAATGAAGTGTCTTCAGGAGAAGAGTTGTGCCACAAACTGTATCATCATCAGTCTTCCTGCATTGCAAGCAGTTCATGCTCCTACTGGGCTCATCCCGCATAGGCCGAAGATACCCAAGAACACTCAGGCCTTGAACTCCGAGCCGCTCTGCTGTTTCTTGTCTTGTGCACAAGAACTTTATCATCAAGTACTAGAAGGATATTAGCACAGCACAAGATTTGGTTTTAAAAGCTAGTACACATTTGGCTTTAAAAGACATGAGTGCACATATGTATGACAAGACAAGTGGGATTGGGGGTAGCAAGCCTTATTCCCTGTCAATCACTTCCACACATTTAAAACACTGAGCCTGAACTCTCCTCACTTCCAAAGTCACAGTGATGGTTCTGTGACCTCTACAAGCACCTGCACAAGTTAGCTCATTATCAGTTCCATTCATTCTGCATACTCTTTTCCTTGGTTCTACAGTTACAGCACTTCTGCAGGTTAAAAAGTTACTAGCTGCATTTAGAAGCAAACAGAGGATGAATGTGTAATATTTAAAACATACTTTAATGCAATCTGTCCACTGTGAGATACAGAATGCAAAATGGAAAGGAACAGCAAGTTCTGCAATCCAAATGTACTCAGTAGCTGTGTGTGCTCGTGAGTCTCACGGACTAAGTGTTACACAGACAGCAGCAGAATGTCTTAGCAAGTAGTAATATCCTTAGAAAAGTTCCCAGTTGACTTTAAACTGCATCACCACTTCTGCTAATTCCCACAGTACACAAAAGAACTGGGGAACTGAGCAATAGCTGATTCCAGAACTGAGATAAATGCAGGATCTGAAAAGCAAAGTTTCCTACTTAAACACTACAAATCAAAACCTGTACTGTATTGTATTTGTTTAAGCCACTCTTGGAACAGAAGTCCCACGTTCCTCAAGGGACTGATGGAATTGCTTAGTAATTGTTTGTCCCTTAAAACAAGGGATCTGGCTCTGAAAGAATAAACTTAACTATGTAGCAGTTATTTGGTCTAGATATTAGAACAAAGCAACAATCATGTCATCCTTTTTAGAAAAATCTCCTCAGGATAAAGCCAACAGTCTGCACATTATCACATAACTTTGCATTAAACATATGTGTACGTACAGAGAAAAAGAATAAAACTCAGAGGACAAAAGTTGACTTGTGTTTAACTAGAAGCCCATTGCTTTTTACCTCTACCCAGAAGAGCTGTCCTCCCACGTGAGAGTTAAGTTTATTTCAGTTGACATTATAACAAAGCACAGAGAAAAGCTTCTGCTCACTGTGACTGAGTCAATAAATTTTCATGGTTCCTTACTTGGGAAATTCTGCATTCCTGCATTTGGACATCAACTTCATCCCATTCTTCTTCCACTTCAAACCAGCCAATAGGATCATCATCTCCCAGATCATCACGTGAGCAGCTGCTTCTATGTATAAAAGAACGCAACAAATTTTGTTAAGTTTAAAGAAACCACAAAGCTCTTAATATTTTACCAGACTATTTTTGCATGTTATGGTTATAAAGATGTGAAGAGAGACAACGGAAAGTTTCACACACACAAATTCTATCAAGTGCAAGGTAAGAAAACTACAGAAATCTTTTTAGTCATGGTCCCCAGCCTCCCCTCACTCCTGAGCAACAGTTCTGAGAAAGCCATTTAATAAACATTAACAGATGACCCTCCTAGAAAGTGCTTCTGCTATCAGTGATCTGCAGCTCCAGTAAAACATGGATTTTGTCATCTCCCTTTTTAAACAAATCTTCAAATCAAGATATTGAAAACAACAGCTATATACATATTGCCTCAAACACATCACACTTGGGTTCACTGAAATCAAACAAGTAACAATTCAACAACGCATTATTCTTAAGTCATTTGGAACAATTTTCAGCAGTTCCAATGACACTGAAAATAAAGATCTAATATCACAATTATTTTCCAGATATTCATTACAAGAAGTCCACCTATACCTGGTCTTTAAGAACTGCTTGAATTCCCGCAGCTTCCACTTGTCATAGCTTTCAAATCTTTTGAAGTGATCCTCTGCATGGAACTTCTCTGAAGCACTATTATAAGCAAACACCAGCCCACACTGGGCCCCGATGGCTCCCCTTCGGACCTAAAAAGAACAAATTGAGTGCAATGGATTAACAAGTTGACAGTAAAAGAAGGTGTTGCTTTCACAAGAAAAAAGTTATGGAAAAAAAACAGAATATTGACAGTACTGATCTCTGAAATTGCACAGAGAAATTATATGCATTTAGAGAAGTGTTAGGAAAACTAAGGCAATCAGAATCATGCACCATGGTTAACATTTGCCATATTTATCACCCTCCTAGCACCCAAACCCCAGCTCCAGTTAGAATCTACTTGCCAGAAGTCCACCCATGTCTAAGTGTCTGAAATACAGAACTTTGCTCCAGATATTAAATTACTGCTGTGCCTTAAATAAATAAATAAATTCTGCTGCAGAAATCTCACTGAGGCTTGGTCCTGGCCCTGAGATTTAATCACAAGATCTTGCATTTAAGCAAGATAAAAATCACACCAAATATTCAAATTACACTAATGTCTCTAAAAAGACTTTGAAAGACCTACATTTAACCTGAGCTCACATGCTATGTATCTTGACACCTGCTATTCACAGTCAAAAAACTATTTTAAAGATAAAATCTGACATATAAATCTATACTCTTTAGAGAGATACCACACTTGCCACCGATTTCCAATATATATTGTAAGATATAGACAAACAATATAAAATAAATGTCTTTACTACATGCCTGTGGCACCCTGTAACAATTTAAGGCCTCCCTCTCCTTAAGTTCTCTGTGACTTACAGCAAAGCAAAACCCTAAAAGAACACTATTTCATGATGAATTTAAGATCACAGTTCACACAAAAAGAAACCTTGAATTCAACTCTACTAGTAGGGAAACAAGCAAGCCTTCTGCTTCAAAAGCATATAGGAACTGCATACCTTGATTCTAATCTGCGTCACTTGAAATGAAGATTCAGTTCCAGTAGAAAGAATAACACTTGCTCTGGTTTTTCCCGTTTCAGTAAGAAAACCTAAAGCAGCAGTGGAGACAGAATGGGGTTGGAATAACTGCTAGTGCAAGCTGTGGATTAAGGGGGGTTGGGGAGCAAAAGCACAGCACTTTTCTACTGAAATACTCATTAGCTAGAGAGCAATCAGCCTTTGGAATAATCTTCCCAGGGAAGTGGTTGATTCCTCAACATTGGATACTTTTAAGATTCAGCTATACAGAGTGCTGAGACATCTAGTCTGGGTCAGGCTAATGAGGTTAGACCAGATGATCCCTAAAGTCCCTCCCAACCTGGGATTCTATGATTTTGTGAGAGCTACAAAATGAACTCAAACACCACATACAAGCAAACAGAAGGGTCAAATAAGCATTTAGGAAGTGCCTAATTTTTTATCACAACAGCTTGCATTTACCAGTAGCACTGCACAAAACAATATACAAGGTTTTAAAATACGGTTAGGTAGCATATCACTTAAAAAAAGAGATCAAAAAAAGAAATTATTTTGTTCAGGTTGTACCCAGTAGATGAAAATACTGCATTAACAAAGGCAGGCTTGAAAGGAGAATTAAGTTATGTGCAGTCAATGAGAATTTCAAGGGTTTCTGCCAAATCTCTTCATCAATGTCTGGGAAACTAGCAATGAATGATTCATGACTTAAAGCCTCAAAATGTGCTCCAGGTCATTTTCTTGGCAAGAGCCATTGCTGACTTTCATGTTGAATTCTCCCCCAAATCCAATCTTTTTGTTTGCTTTAACAATAAACTGGCTCCTGAGAAACCGCTGTTGTAAAATAGACTTTACATATTGGAGGCTTTTTGTTAGGTGTTTTGGGGTGTTTTAGTGTTGTTTTGCCCCTTTTTCTTTTTTAATTACAGATCTTCCATATCATAAAATTATTAAGTAGCACCAAATAGATGGATAGGTAGATATGGAGCAGCATCACAGCCTTGATAACAGTCTTTGTCTGTTTAAATATGCTGGATTTTAAGTCCAGGCTATTACCATCCCCAGTCCATGGCTCCACAAGGAGGTTTTCAGGCCCTGATTTATCTTCTTTTCCTTTTACATCACAGGCTTGCAAAGTGAGTCGTAAAGGTTTTCCTGAGGGGGAAAAAAATTAATAAAACAAAAAAAATCAACAGGTTTATCAACTTCCTAAGAAACAAACCTGGGAAAATCTGCTTTCTAAAGTTCTTCATGAAGATAAATGGGAGAATAAAGGGAAGAAAGTTACAATGACATTTTTACCACTATCAGTCAAAAAAACAAGGGGGGAATAAACTTGAGCATAAGATACACATTAACCTAAAATAGCTCAAGTTTTAGATACAGAGAGAAGGAGAATGAAAATCATGACAATTAATGTTCCTTCAACTGTCTGCACGCTTTGGAATTCCCAATACATGAAATACCACTGTTGGCTTACAAAAAGCAGCCGCTACTCCAGGAAAATCAAAGCAATTTTCAAAGCTTTTGAGAATCAAGACTGATACTATAATTAAAATAATTAATGTGTCATTTGGCACGAGGCTGGAAGTCCTGACAAAATATACTAAAAGGCAAAGGGAAGAATTCTTCATGAACGACTAGTGATGATCTCAGACACCCGACAAAAGAGAGATTTATCAAACAAATACAGTTAATACAGCCAAATTCTACCTTATGCCAGACCACACACAGCTCTATACTTCTGACATACTCAGATTAATCTATAAAAGTGAAAATAAAAGAGCTGTAAAGTGATGCTAATGACATTCAATTTAAAATGCATCTTATGTTTGTGCACACGTCTGCAAGAGGGACCATTTACTGAGCCTAAACATGCAAAAAAATGTTATTGGAAGAATAACAATAATTGAGTCATCTTTTACACAATACAAACACCTTTTACACAATATAAACATTATCGCCATCTTGACATAGGGCCATTACCTACAAAACTTCATGGGGCCTGAAGCACCTCCCATATGAGGACAGGCTGAGAAAGCTGGGGCTGTTCAGCCTGGAGAAGAGAAGGCTGTGTGGAGACCTCATAGAAGGGGGCCTACAGGGATGCTGGGGAGGGACTATTCATTAGGGACTGTAGTGATAGGACAAGGGTAATAGGTTAAAACTTAAACAGCAGAGGTTTAGACTGGATATAAGGAAGAAATTCTTTACTGTTAGGGTGCTGAGGCACCAGAATGGGTTGCCCAGGGAGGTTGTGAATGCTCCATCCCTGGCAGTGTTCAAGGCCAGGTTGGATGAAGCCTTGGGTGATATGGTTTAGTGTGAGGTGTCCCTGCCCATGGCAGGGGGATTGGAACTGGATGATCTTAAGGTCCTTTCCAATCCTAACTATTCTATGATTCTATGTTTTCTTCCTCAGCATGATGCCACCTGGTTCAACTCTTAGATCACATAAAGCTGATCTAATCACCAAGTTTTAGGGCCATTCAGCTTCGCAGGGTATCTTCTTAGTAACAGTTGTTAATTTAGAAGCCTTGTATAATTTTAAACCCCAGGAGAACAAGTAAAACAACTCAAAGCTGCATACTGTATGAAGTATGTACAGAAAAGAATCCAGCAATTATTCATTTACCATATTTATACAGCAGGTTCTGTCTGACCACTGCCATGGAAGTGATAAGCGATGAAGCCTTGTATGGAGTTTCCAGATGATCAGTGATTGTACAAAGGGAATTTATCACTTTTGCAACACTCCCCCTGGCTAAGGCAAAGGCCAAGAGTGTAAGTTCAACCTCTGGAGTGGTAGAACAACTGGGGAGGGAAAAAAAACAAAGAGTATGAAAAGAAAACTCAGGACACTGTTTTTAAATAAAAGACAGATGACACTCATATGGAAGTATCTACAGTGCTAGTTTCTTAATATCTTCCAATTTTTCAAGAGCAGGTGAGTAAAGATGAGAGAAATTTGCTATACAAATTCTTCTAAACCATCTTCTACTGCATCAAAACACATCAACACAAACTTACCTTGTTATTCTTATGAGGAAGCTATCGACTTCTTCCAAAACATTCGGAGATAAGAAGCTTGAAAAATCTGTAGAGCCTGGTGTCAGGGATAGAGGTGGCATGTGTTGCAGTGCTTTCCTAGTAAAAGGACAGAACATAACATCAGAAAACCAGAGAGAATCAGAGAAATCAGCCTTCTAAAATGGATTAGACATTTGACTCGTCATGCTTTTTGAGAGCAGGTCTGTACAAACAGGTTCTGAGTGCAGGAAATCTATTGACACAGACAATCTCTTCAAAAGGTGAAGCCAGTACTGCATTCTAGGCAGGGAAAGTTTAACAGCTGCTGGGCAATCCTCAATCTAATCTCATCATCCCAGATTCAATTAAATAAATCAAGGGGTTTTGAATTACATCTGTGACATTAGAAATAGTGTCCACATACTGCTTTATTTTAAATAATTCTAGCACTGAGCAAGAGCCTGTTAATAAAGGGAAAATTGCTTTTAAATTCACAGAAAAATTACAGAAACTGAAACAGTTGAGATCAGAGTTTCTGTTTGATTTCCAGAGGTAATGTAATAACCTCTGAAAATACAGATTATTAAACAGTTTCATCAAAGTCATTCCATCCAATACTAAAGTCTGAGGCTTCGCTTTATGGTTCCAAACACTGAATTTATAATCCCTGAGAACATATTTTCAGTCAAGATTTCTCCAGTCGTTATCCCCTCAATATTCATGTTATACTTCTAAAAACTATCTAAACTGAAGGAACCTGAGGGCCCCTGGTTTTAGTAAAGCTTGCACTTAGGAACATTCCTTAGACATAAACATGTAGAAAGTTATCTAAGCTCTAAAGAGGCTCCATGATGACACAAATTAAAAGATAGGCTTAATGGACTTTAGCCCGCAGTACTCATTAACCTAGTGACAGCAGTGCCCTTGGGCACAGTGGTATCATGCTAACTAAGCTCTATAAAAGCTGATGTGGGTGGATAGTGACTTTATTAGGATTCCAATCCTTCAAGTCACTGGGCAGAAGTGTTTGGCAATCACACAAGGAAACGTTACACAGAAAATAGCTGATCACCACAAGCAAACACCTACAGAGATATTGCATGTATCTGACTATATCCCCATGTAATACACAACAAGGCATTACACAAGCAAAAAACGTGCTCAAAATTAAGCTAAATTAACCTCCATTCCATAAATGGAAGCTGTCCAATATTTATAATCAATAAAATTAAAAATCATTTTAAGCTTCTGTAAAATACAACAATTCAAAGGACAGGCAAAAAAAAAGCTATTTCTCAGTGCCTGGTCAGTCATGGCTTAACAACTAGATTAGATACAACAGTAAGGAGAACTATACTTGTTCTTGTATGTACAAATGGATAAAAAAAGATGTATCAAAATTTAAAGTGTGATAGCTAAAAAGATGATTAAACACCTTACTGGAGGGAGCAGAAACCAGTGACACAAGGTAGATTAGTTTACTGAAGCTGTTAGTGTTTAAAAAACCCAAACCAAACTAAAAATGAGGCTATCACATGCCATGGAAGTTTGGTACTTACTGAGTATTTTGCAAAATAGTGTGAACAAATGCTGGGTTTGTTTCCATGGAAGCTGTCACCAGAGAGGTCAGCAGCGACCAGTACCAGATCGCTGAAGCATCGCATACAGAGACGTCCACCTTCTTCACCCGTTGATACCCAACAGCCCTGAGCCCGTGGATTCTGGTGTCACATCCATCACTAAGGCAACGCTTGATATTTATCTGTACATCTGTCAAAACACAAAATAAGACTTTTTTCCCCCCATTTCTTCTGGTGGATGAGATCTAGAAGAATGCAGATATTCAAAACCAGAATTATCACAAAACCTCTGAGGAAAATAGCAGCAGATATGTAACAGTACTCCCACACAGAGACAACTCTGCATATGTGTTTCTTTACTGTACACCCTACGACTGGGAAAATTTAGCCCCTGAACAGCTTATGTGATCCATTACATATGGTTCAGCTAGAAATTAGGGAAAAGGCAGTGAAAAAAACCCCAAAAAACAAAAACCAAACCCTCAAAGTGGAAAATAGATTACAGATTATTTCATCAGTACCTTTCTACCTACATACACAGGAAGCATCTTGGAGTGGCAGTGGAGAATTAGGGTAAAAGAGTAAAGCCTAAAAGCGAAGTTTTAAGTTACATAAAAATCTTCAAGTAATCTCTTGACCATTTTGCATAGATAGCATCCTCCTAGTTAATTCTGAGGAACAACATCTTTGCCACCTGCTTCTGCGTCAGTGCAGGTTAATCTTTGTGAAAAGCACCTATTTGAAGTGAAGGGATAACATTTGTGAAGCTGCAGTAACCATCTTTCTGGCTTTAAGCTGAAAGAGGGGAGATTTAGATTAGATATTAGGAAGAAGTTGTTGACTATGAGGGTGAGGCCCTGGCACAGGGTGCTCAGAGAAACTATGGGTGCTCCATCCCTGGCATTGTTCAGGGCCAGGTTGGAGAGGGCTTGCAGCAATGTGCTCTAGTGGAAGGTGTTGCTGCTTGTGGCAGGGGGCTGGAACTAGATGAGCTTTGAGGTCCCTTCCAACCCAAATCAGTCTGAGATTCCATGATCTTAGGAAGGAGCAACTTCCCTTGATTGATTCCAATAGAGCACCCACAGATCTACCAGACTTTAAAAAAACACTGCTTAAAAACCCTTAGCATAAATCCTGTTTTACATAAATCATCTGACCAGCTTCAGAGTTCTGCTACCAAGAAAACAATTGCTCAGAAGCAGATTTTTTGCTAGATATGATCACCCAACATATGTTCCCACTCTGCAAGCAAAGATATTTTTAAGTTGCCCAGTGTCTTCAAACTGAGAGGCTAAAACTGCATCTTTAGTCATTCAGCAATTCAACGCTTAGCCCAAGTTAGACAGATGCCATAAGACTCAGAAGACTCTCCTAAAGGCTAGAGATTAAACTATCAATAAAACAATTTCTCTGACCCAAGGGTGTGATTTAAAGTTCCTACTCTAATGATTTCAACACATCATTCTATGCTCTACCCAAATTTCACCTCCAAAAAAGCACCAAAACAATATACCAACAGTATCCTTATTGACTCACACATCTGACTAATGTTAGCGTTTTCCAAGAGTGTTACGTAGCCAGTGATATTGCTTGGAATGTGAACATCTCGGATCTCCTGAAGGCTGCTGGCATTCCTTCCCACCGCCACTGTCACTTGCTGTGGCATGTAACTCTGGTCATTAGCTGCCACTGCAATGGACAGATGCCTCAGGACAACATCTGGTTTCATCTTCAAACTGCAAAGCAAAAACAGTTCTTTCAAAGAGAAGGTAGGGTCAAACACTTCACTTTTAGCTAAGCTTCACTCAGTTTCCACTTGTACAAACACAGATAAATCCAAAGGAAATTATCTAGTGCTTCACAAGTGTTTCAGGCTGGATGAGTTAGAAAATTTTAACTGACTTAAAAGACAGTCACCTCTGAGAGTGAGACTGTGGAATTTTCTATTGTACGGTTTTCAACTGAGAATTCATTTCTTGGTGAACCAGGGCTGTCCCCCTGCAGCCCACAGAGGTTCCTGATGGAGCCAATACCCCCTGCAGCCCATGGAGGCCTGCAGTGGAGCAGATATCCACCTGTAGCCTGCAGAGGACCCCACACCAGAGCAGGAGGATGCCCAAAGGAAGCTGTGACCCTGTGGGAATCCTGCACTGGAGCAGGCTCCTGTCAGGACCTGTGGCATCATGGTGAGATAAGACCATGCTGGAGCAGGTTTGCTAGCAGGACCTGTAGCCCCATGGGGGGGGTCCCATGCTGGAGCCACCTGTTCCTGAAGGACTGCACCCTAGGAGAAGGACCCCACCGTCCTGGGTTCAGCTGTAACAGTTATTTTTCTCCTTCTCAGTAGCTGGTGCAGTGCTGTGTTTCAGCTTTAGTCTGAGAACAATGCTGATAACACCCCAATGTTTTAGTTGTTGCTCAGTAGCATTTATCCTGATAAAGGACATTTCAGTCTCTCCTGCTCTGCCAGTGATGAGGTGGATGGGAAGCCAGGAGGAAGCAGAGACAGGACACCTGACCCAAACTAGCCAAAGGGGTATTCCATACCATAGCACATGACACCCAGTATAGAAACTGGGGGGAGTTACCCAAAAGGCCCACTTGTGTTTATTGTTGTTTCTTCTCCTTTCCCTTTCTAATTGTGTAATATCTCCCCTTGTTATTTCCCTTATCATTAACTGGACTGTTTCTTATCTCAACCCATGGGATTTACATTCTTTCAACTCTCCTCCCCATCCCACTGGGAGCCAGGGCAGGAGCAACTGCATGGTGCTGAGTTACTGGCTGGGTTTAAAGCACAGCACCCACACTGGAGCAAGTCACGAAGAACTGCAGCTTGTGAGTAGGACTCACGTTGGAGAAGTTGGTGGAGGACTGTCTCCCACAGGGGGGACCCCACACTGGTGCAGGGCAAGAGTATGAGGAGTCCTCCCCTGAGGAAGGAGCAGCAGAAGCAGTGTGTGATGAACTGACCACAACCCCATTCCCCATCCCCCTGCACCACTGGGGAGAGGAGGTGGAGAATTCAGGAGTGAAGTTGAGCCCAGGAACAAGGGAGGGGTGGGGAAGGGGTTTTAAAATTTGATTTTATTTTTCATTATTCTACTCTGATTTGCTTGGTAACAAAATTTAACTCATTTCCCCAAGTTGAGTCTGTTTTGCACGTAACAGCAGTTGGCAAGTGTTCTCTCCCTGCCCTTACCTCAATGCATAAGCCTTTAACTGTGTCTTCTCTACCCTGTCCAGCTGCAGAGGGGAGTGACAGAGTGGTTTTGGTCAACCCACAATGCTCCACCAGCTGTATTTCTAAGGACTAACAGCCCCAAAACTCAGGTACATACTGGCGTGTTGCTCACCGTATCCAATGGGAGCGAGCACTCCCATCTGACTGCCAGAAGGACGTTGTTTCTCCATTTGTCATCTTGTCAATATCAGCAGAATTGGATGAGGTTTCTATGTGAGTGTAGCACTTTGTGACAGACTTCAGTTTGTCTGCCTCCTGATTGCCATTTAAATCACTGGGGTATTCTGCAAAGAATATAAATCCCTCATAAGAGTCTTCTTTAGCTTGTTTTAAGCATTATTATATCTTTATAATAACTAAGACATACAAGTTAAATTGTTGGTACAGTACACAGATCCCAAAGAACTGTTTCTGGCAGAAAGTAGAAGACAGCAAAGTTTAATTACACATGATATTACAATCATCTTAACCAGTACGAAAACACCTACTTTGCCTGGAGTTCACTAGCCTTTAGCACCTTCTTTCATTACTGGCCTTGTAAGAGCTTGATTAATATGCAAAAATACAAACAAATTAGAGGAAAAAGTAAAATATGATGGAGGAAATCTCAGTTCAGCTATTCTAGGGAAGGGATAAAGCAGACTGCTTCCCAAGTAACTTGATCTATTTCAACAGAAATGCAGAGATCTGAAAATATCAAGTCAAGCTGTAAAGAGAAGGAGCCACCCCCATAGGGAGACCACCAGGAGAGTCCTGTCTGAAATACAGTAAAAAATGCACTACCTCCACCCCAAAACAATACATTACTTTTAACACTGAACAGTTTCAGAAAATATTCATCTCATTTAGTTTCTAGCAACTAGCAGAGATGTTGGACTGAATAGAGAATATCACAATAATAATCATTCTGAAACAGGTCAGGAGAAAGATGAAAAACATCCTAGTGTGTTAAGCAGATTGAGAGGTAGTTTGGAAATCAATTTATGTGCCTCAAAAGAACAACAAAAACACCCACAGAAGCATGCACATCAACTCTATAAAAAAATCATGCCTGGTAAAACTTCAACAGTAAAGAAAGCTTTCTGTTTTATCTGTAATCTCTTCTTCAACCTATGGTTACACACTGAAAAAAAAAGATTTACATACCCCTCTCTTTCAGGAGAAGTCGATCTAAAGAATCCTTCAGCACAGAAGACCTCATAGTGCAGATATTGTTAAAGTAGTCCAGGACTGGGTAAGGGATGGCAGTATTAGAAATGCGATTCCGGTGCAAGAACCTCAGGATCATTGAGGCATGAAGACCAAGACGCTCTTTCGATTCAGAAAATATATCAATAAAACCTAGAAAGAGAGATAATTTCCAGCTGTGTTGCAACATCTGACTTGACCAAGTCATCATTTCCACCCCCACCCCCCAATCTTACTACTAGGGAAATCCAAATTAAGCATGGGAGCCAACACTGGAACTACATTTCTACCACAGGAAGTAGCTAAAGTCTGCAACCTTTACAGCAGGACTGCAAGAGGTGCAGGCAAACATTTTTGCCAGTTACCTGAAATGCCTGAAGGTGTTCAAAACAATTACCAAAAATCTTAGGTTTTATACTTATTTTGCTGTCCTTAAAGTCTCAAACCCTTGCCTTCAATATCTAAATGAAACAGCTGCTGCTTGGCTAACAACATGATATATTCGCATCACCCAGCTTGAGCTACACTAAACACCTTCCTCTGACACTGGGAATTATTCCCAAGCAGGTGCCTAATGTTTTCCACCAAGTTTGTAAGAAATTTCATTTCCTTAACAGCAATTATCTGGATCATAGTACATTTAGATGCACAAAACAGTACTCCATGAGTACTGTCTTCTGACTTATCTGTAGCCAGTTCTAGCACCTCTTGTGTGATCCTCTAAGGCAAATCCTCTTTAGCCACTTACCATCAAAAGCTTGGAAGAAAAGCCAGTAACTGATACTTATCCCAGAAATCAAACTCTGGGAACTGACACTTTCCAAACTACACACCATAAAACACGAATTATGTTTCAGAAGGATTTCAAATAACAATATATTAATAATAAAGTCCATGACTCATCACCTGAAACAGACTCAGAAGAGGACTTATTCCTCCAAGTATAAGACTGCACTAGCTAGACACTCGACAACATTTTGTATAGAACTGTTTCCTGTCTGTGAGGTAAAACAGACAATGATAAGAAAATCCTCAGTCACACAGACAGGAAAATATTGGTTATTTATGAAAGTAAGTTAGCTAGATGTAACTGTGTGAAATTTTTAAGTTACAGCAACTTCACTTGTTTGATACTAGAGAAGCGAGAATGACCTGGAGTATGGTTTTGAAAAGATTAGGACAAGAACATTATTAAAGCAATTTATTGAAGCAACATCCCTTACACAGGGCAAGACTTGGGAAACCATCTGTTTGGTCACTGTTCTCATACCTGGAACTAGGGAACAAGCTTGCAGTTGCCGGATTACATGGCTAAGCTCCCCATGAAGATTAGCTCCACTAGAATTCTTGAGAGCCTCCAGCATATTCTCCACATCTACAGTGCCATCTCCTTCAGCATCAAATTGTGCAAAGGCCTGAAGAGGAAAATTAAAAGAAAATGTATTTCAGCATATTTGCTTCAAGCAGAAATTCAGGGTATTTCATAGAAGCCATATAACATTATAACAGCATGAAATAATAATCAAAATAACCCATTTTCCATAGTATTGAATTAATGACAAGAGGGAACAGCTTGGCTGGAAAACTACAGTCTTCAGCAAGTTTTAAGGCAGTTGCACTGCCTTCCTATAAAAGTCAACTGTAGTTATGCTTAGGTGGAGACAGCACATCATCTGTACCAGCGAATCAGCAGCATCCATCCACCAACATCTGAGACTACAAAGAAGGTGCTCACAAAAGAGCACTAAAAAGCTCTTTCATTAAAGGCTGAGTTAGTTCTAAAAGCCATATCAGGCATTGCTCACTACTGCTGCACCCATCTCATGCTGCAGCTACTCCAATTCTTCCAGGTTTCACATATTTTTTCCAGTTAAGAAAGCATCCTTAGAACCAGAGTCTTTAAAACACGCATTTCCTTCCATGCACTGTCCTACACAGAACACCAGTTTAACATCGTTTGTCAAAGTATTTGTGAAAACAATGAAAAGAGTTAGAAAAGGTTCTTTTTTTTTTTTTATTCAGGGGAACTTTATTATCTTTGACTTTGATAGAAATGTTTAACATAAAGAGCTATGTTGTGCATGTATAACAAGTAACTCACACAGCTTTGCATTTCATGTCTTTGTACGAGCAGAAGTACAAGGTACCTTTATTCAGCTAAGCCTGTAAAGCAGAACCAAGCTCATAAACATAATGCTTTTAACCAGCCACTTCAAAGGAGTCACAGTCCTGTGACACAATACTACTAAAAACCCTAGCTATATTTTCACAATCACATTTAATTCTGAAACATCTTCTGTTCAATTGCTAATCTCTTCACAAGCAAGGCTTCAGTTTCCTAGCCCTGAACTTGGTATTTCAAGTTCAGCTACATAGCTGAGTGCATTTGGCCTCTAAGAACAGATCATCTCACACATGCCTGACAGTCAAGAAGTCACTGTTGCTCTGGAGAAAGCTTATGCTCAAGTCTCTTGGTTTGCTAGCTGCTTTCAAACTTGATGTACCATTAAAAGTACTATCCTGGAGAGAAGTGATCTGAAATGATTGGATCAAAATAACCTGCCAATTAACCATGACATAATTACACCACCTAAATGAGAGCAAAGTCCTCAGAAGACAACAGAATCACAATGCCTTATTTCAGCTGACTAAAGTTCCAATGGCACTTCTGCAGCACAGAGCTGAATTTCAGCTCAGAATTGTACAAACTCTATTAAACATACAGTGGAACCATGCTAGCAGCAATCAACTATATATTACTCTTAGTAGCAAAGCAGACTGGTGCTGGGCATCAGGTAGACAATGAAACAAAAAACAAAGACCTTTGCCTGAGGACAACAATCCAGAGGGAATTCATTTTAAACTAATAGAACTCAGTTGCCAGAACACTTCAATGCACAGTTTTTTACCACCTCATTCTTGCCATTACATCTTGTTCTCCTCATATCTGAGGTGGAACTGTGCAATTACTAAAACATGAGGTGAACTAGCAAGTTTTGTGACCTTACTAGCGAAAACAAACACATCGGATGGCAAGGTTGGATTAGCCCACAGTTACTTTAAACCAATTTCTTATACTTTCATGTAAGGAGACATTACACCATCTATGCTTTTCTTTGCATCTTCATGCAGAATTTTGTTATTTTAAACTCTTAGGAAAACTCTTCATTTCACCCTTTGCTCTCAGCAGAACTCCAGCATTAAGGCTTCAAGTGAAACTTGGATACACTACATGCTAGCTGCTGAAACACAAATGAATAAAAAAATTATTCAGAGATCTAACTTCTCTAGAAGATTTTACATTTCAACAGAGGTTCAATTTGCCCACAATGCATTCAAAGTATGTATTCACAAGCCCCACACTGACAGCAGAAAAACTTAATGGACAGATCAAACCTTAGTCTATGCCAGACAGGATTCTACAGACATTAAAAAGGGAAACCTATTGACCTGCCAGCCACAAACTAGCTTCTCATCAGTGTAAAATACATCCTGGAATTCTAAAATACTATAGCCTGTGGGCTGGTGCCAGTCACAGAAACAATGACATCAAGGGTTTCCACACAACTCCACCATCTCAGCTTTGCAGGATAGACTAGATGAGACCTTCTATCTGTTCCATGATAAATCCATTGATAAGGTTCCCCCCCCCAAGAGCAAGAAAACCAAAACAACTGTATTGTTCAAACCTCAAAATATGCCTTCAGCCTGCAAAGCTCAGTTGTTTGTAACTAAATGAAAGAATCCTTACATACTGATTTCCCTCTTACTGTCCTGTCGTGGTTTAAACCCAGCCACACAGCTCGTGCACTCACTTCCCCACCCTTGCTCCCCCAACTCCTGGAGAGTTGGGAGGGAGAATCCAAAGAATGTAGCTCTCACAGGTTGAGATAAGAACAGTTTAATAGCTAAGGTATAACACAAATCACTACTGCTACCACCAATAATAATAACAATGATAAAGGAAATAACAAGTGAAGAGAATACAACACCTCACCACCCGATAACTCACCCCACCCTGCCCAACCAAGCACCAACCGGTACCTACTCCAACCCCCAGAGCCCCAGTCCTTCTGGGTAACTCTCGGTTACATCCTGGGCATGACATGCTATGGTATGGAATACCTCTTTGGCTAGTTTGGATCAGATGTCCTGTCTCTGCTTCCTCCCAGCCTCCCCTCCTCCCTGCAGAGCATGAGGCTCATAAAGCCCTTGGCCAGAGTAAACATTTGAGCAGTAACTACAAACATAGGTGCTATCAGCATCGTTCCCAGGCCACAAGTCAAGACACAGCGCTGCACCAGCTACCAAGAAGGAGAAAAATTGACTGCTACTGCTGAACCCAGGACATGTCCTTAGAAATGAAGTGTTCTTTATTGGTTCTTGTAAAGCAACTGGAAATGGAGACAGCAGCATTTTAGCAAGCTACTTGAAGCAACCTGCTATAAACATACTTATCTGTACGACCAAATCAATCTCTTCCCAGGTTCCAGTAGCCTTTTTTAATACAACAGCACCAGTTTCAAGGAGCATATACGTGATTTAACAGTTTACCAAGTTATTCTACTACTCAGTAGCAATACAAAGGCAGAAGGAAAGCACTGGTGAGCCTCAGGAACTGCATGCAGTAACAAATTCGGGCACAACCACTTTCTCAGCTGAGTGTGAAATTCCCAGCAGGGTATTTGACTGCATTTTCAGTGCTAGCTAGGGAGTAAAGCTAAACGTTCCAAACGTTAATTTATCCACATCCCGTTTGACACAAGAAAGGAAACAGTGCTCTCTTCTATCATTAAAACTTTACGCTGAGACCTTCTCTCTGTGGAGGGGGAACTCTGTTACCCTACTTCCTAACAAGTTTTCCAAACCTCTTAGTTTACAGTAAGCAGTAGGATACCAATGAGATACTTGACATTTTCACTGCTGGTTTCAAACTGCAACAAGAAAATTAAGTCTGGTAAACTCTGCCTTGCTGATACCATTTCAAAGGAATTACTTGTGCTGAATTTCCTACCTGTGCTACCCACAGCTGCTATTGCTGCTGGCAATAACAGCAGTAGGTGGTAGCAAAATACCATTCTATTCAGAAGCAGTTACTGAGTATAATCTCGAAAACCAGGCATAATTAATTACTTTATAAAAAAGCTATCTACAAGCTGACTGCCTGTCTATCGGCACCAGCAGCCGCCTGTCTGGCCTCGCAGCAGAACTCCCTGCTCCGGCCTTGCCCCGGTTACCTGAAGGGGTGACCCGGGTCCCCATGGCCCCCTGGGCACCTCCGGCTCGGTGAGATCCACCCCCGGCAGCACCCTCAGGGTTCCCACCGCCTCCCTCCGCTCCCGTTTCACCGGGCACCGGCAGGAGCTACCCCCACCCCACCCCACCCCGGCCCAAGCCGGGCCTGGGCCCTCCAGCTGCCGCCTCACCTCCTCGCTCTCGCCTCGGGAGCCGGCGGCCAGCCGGGAGACGCTCTCCATCATCTCACAGAACTGCTCCAGGCTGACGGCCTCGTCGCCGCGGCTGAGGCGCTCCTCCAGCCAGCGGACCAGAATGCTGTGGTGCCGCGACACCAGCGACTCGGGCAGCACCGCTTCCCTCAGCCGCGCCGTGGCCTCCCGCAACCGGGCCTGGTCCAGCAGCACCTCAGCCGGAGGCAGCGGCGGCGCCGGTCTGGCGGCGGTGCCAGAAGGGAAGGGAGCGCCGGGCTGAGGCGCGGTGGCCGCCCCCTCCATGCCTTCCTCGGCGGCCCCCTCCTCCTCGTCCTCGCTGCTGTGACTCGCTGCCGTCCCCATGAGCCCTTCGGAAGCGCCGGAGTTGGGTCCCGGCGCTCGGCACAGACACTTATCCTGCGGCTCCGCCCGGCCCTGCCCGGCTTAGTCAGCAGCTTCCCGGCCCACCGCACCTGTCAGCTCCGGCCGGCGGCGGCCGCGCCACACTGCCGCCAAGCGACACCCGGCGTCGCAAAGCCCCGCCCCGGAAAGGCACGGTGCGGCCGCACCGCGCGACACTCGCCGTAAAGCGAAAGCCGCCAGAGGGACCGTGTCCACCCGACTGACCGGTGCTGGCCACACTGCCGTGCGGCGAGGAAAACGTCGTGAAAGGGCCGGGCGCGGTCGTGGCGCGGCCCCATGCGGCGGGGCGCGGCGGCGGTGGCGGCGCTGCTGTGCCTGGGGGCCGCCTGTCTGCTAGGCCGCGGGTTCGATCCCCGGCCCCGGCTGCTGAGCAGCGCAGAGCTGGGCCGATACCGGGGGGCTCCGGGCGAGCCCGGCCTATACCTCGCCGTGTTGGGCCGTGTCTTCGACGTGGAGCGCGGCCGCAGGCACTACGGCCCCGGAGGTGCCTACAGCGGCTTCGCAGGTAGCTCTGGAGGGGCAGGGGAGGGCTCTGGGACCAGGGTTTGGGGTTCACCTCCTGCCCGTGTCCCGCTGCCTGCCCCACAGGGAGAGATGCCACCAGAGCATTCGCCACCGGCGACTTCACGGCAGCGGGGCTGGTGGATGATGTGTCAGCGCTGTCAGCAGGCCAGCTGCTGGCCATCCGGAGCTGGCTGGCCTTCTACAGCGAGCACTACGAGCCCGTCGGTAAGTGGGTCCGTCGGGGTGACCGCAGCACGGGGATGGGAGTCTGGGAGCCTCCAAGGATAGAAGGGATGTAAAACTCGGTTTTAATACCGGGCTGTGGCCAAGATCCGCCTTGTTTTGTCTTTAAATAACAAACTTAAACCCCGTTCATTTTCCTTGCCTGGAAACACTGTGGTCTTCGTTGCTCTTCTCTGCCAGGGAAGCTGGTGGGCAGGTTCTATGATGAATACGGGGCACCAACAGAAGCTTTAAGGCAGGCTGAGGCTGCCATTGAGGAAGCTCTGAAGTCCCAAGCAGAAAGCGAGCAGAGGAAGCAGCAGTTTCCACCCTGCAACTCGGAATGGAGCTCAGCTGCGGGCAGCCGGTTCTGGTGCTCCAAACAGAGGTAACATCCTGCCTCCTGCTGTCACGCTTGGGCCCTCTGGAGCAGAGTGTTTCCAACCTTTCTTTGGATGCCCCGAGCTTTGTCATTGCCTCGCCTCGTACGAGTGGCATAGGAAGATGTCCTGGCTCACTCTGTAGGTGTGATCTGCTGACATCTTCACAGAAGGGCATATGTTGGTCCTAATGTGCAGAGGAATATGCCTGGCATGGTCCCTTGCTCTGCCTGCATGCATGGAATCGCTCAGGCTGGAGAAGACCTTTATGATTATCCATTACAGGCCTTAACCTGGCACTGCTGAGGCCACCACTAAACCATGTCTCCAAGTGACACACATCTGACTTCACCACTTCCCTGGGCAGCCTGTTCCAATGCTTGACAACCCTCCCCGTGAAGGAATTGTTCCTCAGCTCCATCTAAACCTGCCCTGGTGCAGCTTGAGGCCATTTCCTCTTGTCCCATCCCTTGTTCCTTGGGAGCAGAGCCCAGCCCCTCCTGGCTCCATCCTCCTGCAGGCACTTGGAGGGAGCCATCAGGTCCCCCTGAGCCTTCTCTTCCCCGTCTGAACCCCCCAGCTCCCTCAGCCATTCCCCATCTCTCTTGTGCTCCAGGCCCTGCACCAGCTCCATTGCCCTTCTCTGGCCCCATCCAGCCCCTCAAGGTCTCTCTTGTAGTGAAGGGCCCAGAACTGAGCACAGGATTTGAGGTGCAGCCTCACCAGTGCCCAGTGTGGGAGCACAATCCCTGCCCTGGCCCTGCTGCCGCACTGGTGCTGTACAAGCCCTTCTCTGCTGTGCCACTCCTGCTGCATGAATCAGAGTCCCTGCCCAGTCCAACAACTGCTGTCAGCCTCCACCCAGTCTGGGGCTGCACGGAGCTGCAGTTGGGTTTTTCCAGCATGAGGCAGTGCAGGGAACCTCGTCTCACTTTGTAGGTAAAAGGCAAATGTTGTCTCATCCCACTCAGTACACTTAGGGATTTTATTTCTGAGGCAAAAACTCTGCTGTCACACTGGAATCCAAATCAGAATTTGCCACATGTTCATGCAATCCTGTTCTCGGGAAAACAGGACGGAAATCCCACTATTACCATCTGCTGCATTCAGACAGGGAATGCAAGGATTAGCTCCTGCTTTTCAGACAGTTCCACTGTGTGTCTCACAGGGTACTGCCACAACAGTTTTCACTTACAACCACATAAAAATGAGCTTGAGCTTTGAATAGTCATTTCCTGCTTGGCCTGTTTAGCAGTAGACCTCTCTGTTTAGGGGCTGTTCTGGTTGAAGACAAAATCATTCCACAGACCACACTGCAAAATGCTTAGGCTTTGTTTCAGTCCACCAGTAGCACTGCTGCTACGTGTGAATGAGCTTGGGTGCAGCCTTGGGACTGCATGTTGTGTGGCAGTCACTTGTGTAAAGGTTTACAGGCATAAAAGGGGCAGTAGTTAGGGGATCAGGCAGGATTTGGCTAATAAAGACACTGAAGTAGTTGTGGAAGTACTTGAGACTTGGTTTTTTTCTTTCTGGCCTAGTTCTTGGAATCTTTGTGCTTAGTCAAGGCACAGAAGGTGGCGTGTGGTGATCTGTGAGCAATTAGCTACACCAAAAAAGGCATTTTTGCTATTAGACACGCTGTGCTATGTAAGGCTGTGATTCCTTTTCCAGCAATAGAAACACAGGAAGCAGTTGGTTGCTCCCAGAAGGGTGAGCAGATGTACCAGCACTGTGAAACTAAGTTCAGGCCATGGGTTTTTGAGGCACAGCTGATAAAATGGACCAGAAAGTTGAGATGTTGAGAGTCTGCCTCAGTAGGCCTGTCTTTAGTTCTAACTCTCCCAGATTATCCTAGGCTTTTATTTACTGATTCTCACTCCACTTGGAAGCATTTTACAAGAGCCTTTAGGGGCAGGCCTAGGGGGAATGGCTTTAACCTGCCCAAGGGGAGACTGAGCTGAGCTCTTAGGCAGAAGCTCTTCCCTGTGAGGGTGCTGAGGCGCTGGTACAGGGTGCCCAGAGAAGCTGTGGCTGCCCCATCCCTGGCAGTGCTCAAGGCCAGGTTGGACACAGGGGCTTGGAGCAGCTGCTCCAGTGGAAGGGGTCCCTGCCTGTGGCAGGGGTTGGAACTGGATGAGTTTTAAGGTCTTTTCACCCAAACCAGTTTGGGATTCTGTTCCATGGGTTGGATTGTGATTTTACTTTTCCCTTCTCAGTGGGGGAGTGAGCAGAGACTGGACCGGGGTCCCTCGGAAGCTGTTCCAGCCGGGATCCAAGGGCAGCCGCTGCGTGTGTGTGCGGACAACTGGTCCCCCGTGGGGGCAGCCGGACTCCAGCGAGCACCGCGACAGAGGCGACCTGGATAACCCTCACTTGCAGGAATACAGCGGCTGCCCTCCGCTGGCGGAGCAGTGTGTCCTGAAGGACTGACTCCCAGGGCTGGATTCGAGCCGCTGTTGAGAGCCCTGCAGCGAAACCAGCTTTGTATGGGCAGCTCCAGCTGCGTTCCTCTCCATCTGCCTGAAGGGGCAATAGCAACCTCACGTTGTGACTCTCTTAACTTGTGGAGATGGAGTTGAGAGGAGGAGGAAACACTTCAGCCGAATTAGCGGCTGAACAATCAGTAATGGGATACTTTCTTAGTGCTTCGTTCTGATGGTATTTTTACATCTGGCAACAAACTGTAAGATGCAAAGCCTGAATTATACTTAGCAACTGATTTCTTGTGCAGTCAGATGAGTTTGTGCAATGTATTGTGTTTTAAGGCAGCAAGGTTGTGAGCACAGGAACTGCTGCAACATCTCTGACCCCCGTTTACACACAGTCCACCAGTCATTTGAACTCTCTCTGCTACATTGTAGTGCTTACACTCCTTCCCAGTCCATTTACTCCAAAGTTTAAAGGTAGCAGGGAGACATAATGGCTCCTGTAATTAAGGTAGGTAGTATCTGGGAACCTGTACAGCTTGATTACACACAAGCTTTATCAAAAGCTTGGAGTACAGAAGGCAAAAGTCATAACTGTATTCCCTCATTTAGTGTTTGTATTAGATACTGTGCAAAGAAGATATTGGGAGCCACGTATGAGGATCCTTGTTTAATATTTAACCTTACCTTCCTGCTCCTGTGATTCACTACCTTCAAACTGCTCAGATGAGGAGCTGGTACTTCTCAATATCTGATAATAAAAGCAATGTGTCAGCATGACCATCCTGCTGTAATCTGCCTCCTGCTTCCATGGCACCTCCTCCCACCTGGTATGTGCCCTTCAGGCTTGAACCCCAGGCTGGGTGTATCCTTGCAGAGCCCAGCTCCATAAAGTCTGTACAGATTTTATCACAGCTGGCAAAATTCAATGATATAAGTGACTCCCAACAGAGCAGGGCAAGTTATTACCATTCCTGGGTTGGGCTGAAAGGGACAAGGAAGCACCTGCAGAGGGCTTAGGCACTGCAAATCACCAGCTGCAGGGAAGCAGTTCCTGGTTTTCAAAGAATCTACTGTTATAATCAGTTTCTGATGTAGCTGCAGCCTTGGGAGACGGAGTTTACACAGAGTCCAGCAGTGGCACACATGTGCTGATCTGTGTTCAGTTCTTTTCCTTCAGGCAACTGGCACCTATGTATAAAGGGCTAGAAGGCATTTATAAACTTAAGTTTTGAGCTGCTGCCCCCTCTGAAGAGCTGAGTTCTTAGTTCACAACTGGGTGAACTCACAGGAGGCCTGGCAGCATTACTTTGGGGTAGTCCCTTCCTGGCAGCAACAGTAGGTCATGCAGCAACACTTCTCACCAGTGATGTTTATAGATGAGGCTACAGCAAATAGTGCTGGAATGGTGCAGGGATGGCTAAGCGCCACACCAAAACCAAATCTGCTGCTGCAGGAAGGAAAGACAGGATGGTGCTGCTTTAACTTCAGTTGGTTGGAAACCGATTCACAGCTTATTCCCTGGTAGTGTTTGGTAACAATACAGGGGGAGTTTGGCTTGCACTAGGGATAAATCGTCTATTAAAGCAAACATGGAGACTCCCTCAGGGACCTGAAGTGTTCCAAAAGCTCAGCCCCATACTCCTAGGGTAGAAAAGGGTGGGAAAGAATAGTGACAGTTACACAGGGGTCAAGTGCACAGAGGCAGTGCTCTAATAAAGCTCACCATTCACCCATACTTTAATAAGTTTTATTAATAAAAGACTAATGCATCACAATCTCACCAAGACGGTTTGGTGGGTTCCACTATTGCACTGAAGCTTTCCTTATCCTGAAGTAAAGCTGCAGCAGTTCCATCTCTTCCAGGAGGCCAGGCTGCCCAATAGTGTGCAGCCGAGCACACCAAGACTATGTTACTCATCCACTGAAGTGGATCTGAGCTGAGAAGTGATTTACTCCATGAGCCAGCTCTGGCCTGTAGGAAGTCAGGATTGTTTCATAGGAATGATTACAGGTAAGTAGTATAAGGCATTGGAGATGACTGGGTGGTATAAACCAGAACAGTTGTAGCAGTTCCCCAACATTGAAATGAGTACCTAGAATAACCTCAAAACAAGGAATACAAGTTGTCATGCGCTGTTGTGTCACAGCCCTAGTTTTCCTTGTGCCTTGTAGAGGACAGCTCACAGAGGGGCAGCTGTCTCTACTTTCTGAACAAGGTTTTCTACCTCACGATGCATGATCTAGTTATGCATTTTATTACAAGTAGAATCTTTACACAACGAAGGAATGCGTATTGGAAAAATACATTTTTACAATGACTTCAGACAAACATTGCAGATAAAAACGCCATTGTTCCAAGACTCCCTTTTCTGTTTCACAGAGGGTATTAGAATGGTCAGAGTTATTTGTCACTTGTACAAGCTTTGATTTTTCAGTTGAGCAGTACCAACGCTGCTGGTTACAGGAGAAAGAGGACTTGCCTATTAATATTTGATCTACAAGGAAATCCAGCTTCAGCATCCCATATTGTTACAGGTTAATTTAGAAGCACTATGCAAGAAGTTGTACAAGCCAATGACAGAGAGTCATTAAGGCATCTGTCAGCTTTTACCAGCAGCTTGCTCTGCTGTGTTAGTACCTTCAACACCAGCATTCTCACTCCACTTAGTGGTGTGAAACAGTGACTACACCTTTTCCAGATACACTACACTTGAAGCCAGACCAGGTTTTGTGCTTGTGTAAGAGTGCTGGATGACTGCAATCCAAAGGAATCCAGGCTCAGAACAAAAAGCTACAGTATGAACCACCACAGACTTCCCGTGCAGCTCTGCTGCAGTGCCCACAGCCTGGTCTGACAGCATGACTTCCTGGGACACAAGTTTGTTTTCCATTCACCCTCTTGTTTAACACTTGGCAGACTTGTGTCCTAAGTTAATACCACTTAAAAGCAGCAGGGGTGAAGGGAGGGGGGTTTGGTCACAACTGTACAAAAAGGAAGAGCAGTTCTCTACAGAGTTAGAAATGTGTTGACCACTACTGCATTACCAAGTGCCTCTGTTCACATTTGTACCCTGCAGTAGAGCACTGGCAGCAAAACCCTAAAACATCAAGGGTCAGAATTCAGATCAATACTAGGCAGAGCACATGAAGGACTGAGCCCCACCAGTTGTGTGCTGGGCTCAGCCTCTTCAGCTGAACTACATGAGAACAAACTTGGGTTTTGATTCGAGGTGTCAGCTTTTTCCCTTTAACTGGCAGAAAGCTATTTAAAGTTTGCTGGAAGGAAACTATCTCAAAGGCACTTTAACATGATCAAATTTGCTGAATTTAGTTCCTTGAAACTCAATGAACACTTCAGGCTGTGTGTTAGTTTATGACTAACTCTCTTTCAGATTTCAGTAAGAAAACTTGTAGTGTTGGCTGCAAACAGCACACAAGGAGCATTAGATGCTGTTTCCCAGATCTCTCCTAGTTTCAGGCAGTTACAATTAATAGTCTACTTCAAAAAGAACAACTAGCCAGCCTTAAACCTGCCATTCAGTTAAGCTGAATTTTCACAACATCTACATTTTTCATCATTTAAAAGGTTGCTTATTCTGTTAGAACTGAGCTCCCTGTTCCCCTGCTCCTTCCACCAGGGAGTCACTGAAAATGTGATGTTTAAATGGTTCGTGCATTGCACGTTGTGTAGCTTTCCAATGAAGATGAAATCCTTGGGCTCTACCTCTGTCTTTCAGTACTGTAAGCATACACTTAGCACTCCACATCACAGCAGCTCCCAAACAAGGAGGAAGTTAGCACATGATCGCAAGATACAGTAGTCAAGACTCACCAAATGCACTTTCCATCTAGAGACTTGTAACCAGTGATACTCAAACATAAGAAAGCAAGAGACTAGAAATTCAATGTCTTCCATCATCTATTTCACTTATAAAACCAAACTGTAGCCTGCAGTTCGGCGCTTCAGACGCCATTATTTTCCACCTCATGCCCCTAGAGTGTTATTCCAGAGATGCACCACTTGTATCAGTAACAGTGTTAGAGACCAGTTGTGTCACCCAGGGCATTCTGTTGCAACATGACAGCAGCAGACATAAAACAGCGATGCAAATTTCTATTATCATCCATTATTCTTCTCTAGTGTTACAAGAGTGAGATTCCAGTTATAATATATGCATATTGGAAGATCAAAGTGCAGATCAAGTGAGACTTGATGTGAAATTCATCGTGCAAATGTCAGCAATTACACCCTCCTCTACCCTTTGCTTGTACAAGTCTGAAGAAAAACCTCAAGCAAGTCTTCCATGAAAGCAGCAGTCTGGTTTATCATCACATCTTACTCCTTAAGACTGGTAAGTCACTATTCCAAATAGGGCAATGTGTCACCAACTTGTCCATATCGTACACTGGAGGAGATAACAGTCATCAAATAAATGCACAGTTCATGGAGCAGAGATGAGGAATGCCGAGTTGAGTCTAAACTGGGATAAAAACAGCCTTAAGATGGCATGTAGTTTTGTTTAAGTACACGTTTTTCTGGCTGAAGCCTTTGCCCACCAAATCACAACCTTGTCTATCAGCAAAGTACTTTCCTGTTTCCTAGGTATGGTGGTGTTGGATTTTTAGATTCATCGTGTTTAAGAGAGCACAATGAGCCTGGATTGAAATACTGCAGCTTAATCCAAATCCCTGGCACTGCACCACCACTTCAGCATCCTTCCTCCAAGGCCAGAGGCTTAATGCTAATAGGAAGCCTCCAAATACACCACCACTCACCAGCAACCCTGCTAAAAATGGACCCATATTTAGTGTCTAGAGGTGCAGCACGTTCTACACTGGTAGCATTACCGAGGCTCCTGCAGCAGTTAACCAGGGTCTCCAAGCCAAAGGAAAGTGCTACTTTCCCTCCTGGGATTCATAATGCACTTCAGCATTTATTGCTGTACTGGGAGTTCCACTACTGAACCAGTTTTAGTGTTTCTCCATTTAGCATATGCTTAGTTAGGCCTTGCAGCACTGTTACGCGCATTTACACAAGTTTCACGAACTGAAGGACTACCAACGTAAATATGAAAGTGCAACAAAGACTTGAACAGTTCTGGCAGGTATGAGCAAGAGGATTCACTGGCTAAAACAATGCTGCACTTCTCCTGAACATGCTAAAGCTAATGAGACATTTACTGAGGAGGTATCAAGCTGTGAATCTGCAATTCTGACTGCTTTGCATCAGATGTTGTAAAGCTTTCTGTTGTAAGGCCACAATTCTTGAGCTATACTTGGAACTACCCCATTTTGAAGAGTTTCTTGAAATGAACAGCAGTTGCAACAGCTCAGTCTAGCTTCACAGGAAGTCTTCTCTAGAGAAAGGGAACATTTATCTTTAAGACAAAGCAAAGAAAGATACCTGGTTACCCTGAAACTTAATGCCAACCTCTACTAAGCAGCCCAAAAGCCACAGAACTTAGTAGAGTTGCTCAGTGCAAAGCACCATGTCAAGGACAGACCTGTTTTATGTCAATTCAAACATCAGCCTAGCAATGTGAGCTTCCATACCCCACTGCAACTAGAAGAGGGTCTAACTTCTTTTGTCACTTAATTTCAACGTTCCACTCAAATTCCTAGTGAAGTCTATCACAGCCCAATACATTTACAGTCATACAAAGTCATTTATACCAGAATATATCGTATCAGGGTCCTTAATTAGTTCAGTCTAGTGCAGAAGACATGTATAGGCCTCCTTTTCCCTATCCAGAGGGCTTGTAAGCAGAGCTGCTGTCAGGAGCACTGACTGGGAATCCCTTTACTTCCACAGCATACTAGGAGACTCCTCCCAGAGTGAGGACATCAAAGCAGATGTTGCAAACTCGAACTGGCTTGTTCAGATCAAATTTTATGATAGGAATCTCCTTTGTTGAGCACTTATGGCAGAGCAGGCGTCCACAGTGTCGGCTGTTAATAGAGGAGTGGAGAAAAGTAAATTCACTCAGAGAGAACACCAGGGTTTTACTGTTTGATATTCTTTAGCAATGACAGTATCACTAGAAAGGTGCAATAGCAATTGAAATGCTGTCTTTTTCTTACATCTTTTTATATCTCTTATTTAATAATTAAATACTAATGCTAAAACCCCATACTGCTTCTGTACTAGTCACTCACCTAGTACTACTTCAACTGATGCATGTGTAGTTTCTCTGGAACATTGGCCAGAAAGAAAAATCTGAGTTTAGCATCTGTCTAACCCAGCACAGCCTATAGAAGATCAGACTAGTTAAGAAAATGTAATTTCTGTCTACACAAGAGCAACTCATGTCAGCATCTTCAATCACTCCCACAATACACACAGCACCCCCATCCTAAAGTGGCAGTAGGTGCCCAGACCTCTCATCTCTCAGATAGTCAGCCCCACTACTGTAACAGTGCCCCAACCCCTCTTTTCTGCTTAAGCAATAGTTTAAGCTGGCCTCTGGGGAGACAGGTAACTCACTAAGGGCTGTAAACCTTGCTTAGCAGCTGAGGACTAGTTGAGCATGCATCAACTGAAATACAGCTGGTTATGCAAATATAACTAAGCCAGTCACCCTACTCCATAGACAGCCCAGGGCTTGTGGAGCTCTCATGTACAACAGCAGGCTGTGTGCCAGGCTTGCCCCTTGAGCACAGACACTTCTCCACCTGAAGAGAATCCTTATTGCATTAGATACTTGGTAAGAAAACTGGGAATAAGCATGCTGAAACTTGGAAATCCTCACTAAGAGATATAAAGGATTGATTGTACATGTACAATCCTTTAGACAGAAACTGTTGACCAAGTCTGGATCCTGACACACCTGAACTCATCTCTGAGGAGAAGTTTAGAACTGAGGGGATGCTCTCTCAATTTCGTATGTCCAACAAATAAGGTACTACTTTAGTCAGATTACAAGTAACTGATCTAGAACAGGATGGAATGTTTCAGCTGGATTACTGGTGATACACCTACATTAGCAGTAGTTTCCTAAACCACCAGAAGGAACCAGCCTAGCTACATTTGGAAGAGGAATACATTTCCTTGTAAGCACAGCAACATGTGTCAATTTACCAGTGATGCTTTCTTGTTGTGACTCCAAATTTGGCAGTGCATTCATAGCAGTTGGAGCCATCACACCAGGGAGGTTCTTTTGTCAGCATATCTGTCAGAGGCAAAAATGTGAAGGGGCTTAGACACCCTGACACCTGTATTGTTAAGTAGGCTTCTTACAGTTTTTGGATGAATCCAGTATAATTCATTTAACTACTCCTGTAGTAGCTGCAAGTCTTGGTTGTAGACAACATATAGTTGCTTTCAACACTGCATTACCCGCAACTATACAGCACAAGTTTAAAAGCAGAATCTAGGTTTTGGGCTACATTAGCTGTGACACCAGCCAGGAGTCTCTATGTCTATCCTTTCAGAAAAAGTAATATTTGACAGGTCTGCATTGTGCAACTTCAGTTGATCATGAGAAAAATTACTTTTTCTACCCCCCATTTAAAGTAGCAGAAGTTCATCCCCTCTGGAATTACTGTCATCCAAGACAAATATTCTGAGTTCCTTCCTCCTCTAAAGTATCTCAGAAGCACAAGCTGAAAGCCCCTTTCCAACTGTAGCAAGTAGTACCTACCCAGCAATCTGAAGAGAAGCTGTTTTGTAGCAACTTGGTAGTTAAAGATATTGACTCCTTGATTATTATTAACTCCAAGACGAGCCCCAGCTCTCACTATTGCACGACACAAGTTAGCATTTCCCTTCATGTAAGCCAACAGGAGCACTGAAAAATAAAAGCCAGACACTTCCCTGCTAACAGAGCAGTAGGTCTTGTGTTACACTCAGTGTTTACATCTTGCTGTATTTAACACATTACTGCAAATCATTCCAGCTTTAAAAGCAACATACCATGAATAAAACTTGAGTGACTTTCAAGATCAACAGCCACTGAATCTCACCCACCTGTGTTTCCTTCAGCATCAGGTTTGTCCAGAGGATATTCTGGCATGCATTCCAAGAAAAGGTCACAAATGGCTGCTGCATTATCTTTCCCATATTGTCCCAAAATATGCATCGGTGACTGGCCTCTGGGGAAAAGAGTTGGTTATCCATAAGTTCTGTTTACTACTGCAATTACTTATCCACTCTCTTCAAGTTTGGTTCAGACTTAAACATGGCTACACTTAAGTAGTTTAGTGCATCATACACAACCACCTCCTTTAGCTTCCTTTTCTTGGTATACATCATTTCCTCACAATTTACACACAGCACACTTTGCACACTTCACTGTAACATCAGTGCAGAAATGCTATAATCCAAGCCAAATACTTGGGGTTTTTTTATCTAGTCATACCAGCATATATTTTAAACGAGATTGTGGTCCTTTTAGTCTGTTAAGACTATACTGATTACCTGATATTAAAGGCTTCTGCATCTACATTACACTCTGTGAGCAGGACTCGGATATTGTTTAGCCGGCCGTGCATCACTGCCAGATGAAGAGCTGAAAAGTAAAAGAGAAGCTTCAAGTATCTGAAGTAGTTCATGTCAGCAGTAATCACCGTCTGATAAAATTAAGCACTCCCCTTCTACTTCCCCCACCTTCCCTCTCCAAAACTTCTTCCACCAGCTTTGATTTCTTGGACTTTCATCCCTTTTCACCTTTGGTAAGTGACCCCATTCAGTGGGCAATTTCTACCACCAGGAAACATCATGAACAGACCTACTGAACTGTTTACAACTACTCGTAGAACTTTAAGAGTTTACCATTATTTCCATTTTCATCTACAGCTGCAAAGTCTACTCCATTCTCCAGAAGAACTGAACAAATTGTGGGCAAATCCTGCTGGGCTGCTAAGTGAAGAGCAGTCTGCCGGTGCTTAGTCAGTTCATTCACCTGGGCACCTGCAAGCAGCTGTCGAGATGCAAGAAGGAATATGTTCAAAGATGTTTTCTGGGCTATTAGCCAACAGTTTATTTCTGTGAACGAAGCACACACAACTCCACTGTACAGATACTTCTAGGCCTTCAGCATACCTAAATGCTATCGTTACTCAGCTGCTGCAGCTTGAGTTCATGTTCAAATCTGCAGAAAGCACAAGGTAAGGGCTCCTCCTCTGAAGTGAGCCATACTACATAGTGATTGCTGCAAGACAAACATGCTCATATGAAGGTTACTGATGCAGCTCAGCTAACAGCACACACTGATGGAACTTTCCACAAGTAAGCAGTGTTTCAGGAAGAGTGGCGTCACCTTCAGCTGACTTCTCCAGCCTACAGAACACACATTAAGGCAGAATGTGCATTTTTAAGGTGAGGAAAAATGACTCTGATACATACCAGATTACGCACAATGATCTCTGATCCAGCTTGTACAGCCAGGTGGAGAGGTGTTAGTTTGGAGGCATCCTGGACCCGAGAGTTTACATTAGCCTGTACACTTATGAGGAACAGCACACTCTCAATGTCTGAGTTCTGAACAGCTACATGTAGAAAATTCCGACCTTTGTTGTCAACCTGTGGCAGAAAGGGCATATGAAATGAAAACCATTCTACTGTAGAACAGTAAATCGTTACGTAGTAGGACCTCTTTTCACTAAGATACTTACTCTCTTGACTTGAGGTGAGCTGTAGTCTCGTTCCTTCCACTCCTTGATATTAGAGACTTGATAGATGTGATATTAAATTATCAGCTAAAACTGCCCACTTTGGTCTGCTTCACACTACCTTATTCCTACTTTATAACCCTGTAATTTCCTGACCACATGCTGGAGAGTATTATGACAGACAGAAAGTTAACAGCTGCTGGAGTTAAGTACTGAGCAGCAGTTAATGGTAAAACTCAGTTACATGAAGCAAACTTGAGTCAACCTGGAAGTGAACACTGGAGAGGGAAGCAGCATGCAATCCTGCCACGATGATGCAGTGTATTCCTTTTTTACTTTAATACCAAGTGCATGTTGTTTTTCATTTCTGCCTTGAAGCTGAAGTTAAAGCGTATTTGGGACTGGCTGTATTTGTAACCCTGCTTTAGATATATTACAAGAGCTCACTAAGCACTCAAATACTTTACTAGTAATTAAACTTACACAGAATAGGAAGAAAGTCCTGAACAGCTGCCTGAAGTGTCACACCAGAAGCCTGAAGATACAGTTGGATTTTTTTATAGCTCAGCATGAGATCTATTATTGAATTATTTTAGGTCAGGGTTTCCATTTTGAACTGCTTCAGGAGAGCTAGGTAGTAATCATTTTGAACTAGTTAAGCACAAGAGTAAGGTTATAACTTTCTCCTTAAATACACATATGCCTGTTCCTCAATTTAGTACTGAGGAGATAACGTTTGATGAGACACTATCACTTGATGTTCTTGCTCACACATAGCACATACACCCCTACAGTTCCCTAATAAATCCTGCTACAGAAAACTAGCATCTGGCAAATGTCATTTCATGTGAAGCCACTAAAGGATAAAGCAGAATTTGCTTGTGGAACTCTTGTTACCACAAAATAGTGCAGTAATTCCACTAGCATGCTTTGAAAGCTCCCAGCTTACCTGTTCAGCAGCTCCTGGCTCCCTCTTCAAAATTGCTTCAGCTGCTTTGTTGTTTTTATACGTCATAGCACAAGCAAAGGGGGTCATTCCTTGCCTGTCACGGACATTTAGCTTAATATCTGGATGTGAAATCATAAGCTGAATGATAACATTGTGCTGGTTGCTAATGGCAACATGGATTGGAGTTCTTCCTTCTGCATCCTAGAAGGAAACCGAGAAGTTTGTTATGTGGAGATTGAGTAATATACAAGTCCTTTCCTCAACTTCAGATTTAGGGAACTGATTGGTTCTGCTTTAGGATAGGACACCAAATAGTTGCAGTGGGAGCTCAAATCCACAGTATAAGCAAGGCAAATTGTTATCCATTTCTCAAATTGGTTGACCTCAATCCTGTGTTATACAGCCATTTGAGTAGCTCAGAGTAACATGTTCCATGTGGGCAGACATTTTGGGGGCAGAGATAAGCATTCACACTTAAGTTAGCAAATTCAAGTAAGGTGTTGAGTCACTTGTCTGTCTCAAGCAGCAGTTTACAGCCATGGCTGCTTTGTGACTGTGTGTTCTGTCATTCATTTTGATATCATTTTCAATAGCATCAGGACCTACAAGTGTTCTGCATTCATTTATTCTGTTGCTATTTCTCAAGCTTTTGTTTAAGGATAGTGTGTAATCGAAGATGAAGCACAGCTCATTATGTATCACCTCAGTTCACTCAGTAACAGCAGACACTTCCCAAACATACTAACAAAGTGGAGTATTCAGAGGTTTTACACTGTAGCTGCTCTAATGATTAACTGCAGCAAAATACAGCCCTGCTTCTGCCTTAATTCACACTTGGGACAGAAGAGTTCATTCCAATCACTATATCAGAAAGCTCATCCTGCAAGAAGTTTCCTGTATCATTGTCTTCCTTCAGTATAGCTTCTTGAATTAACCCATCATATGGGCAGATAAACACTAGATCTGGTAAAAAGGAACAGGAAAACACATAGGTCAGAGGAAAGTTTGGTTTTCCTCTATTAGAGGTGAAGAACAAAATTCCAAAGGAATTATGCATAATTTGTCTACATACCTGAGCATTGACATTGGCACCAAACTCCAAAAGGCACTGGATCACCTCTTCTAGTCCCCAGCAGGCTGCCAAATGTAAGGGTGTCTGTCCATCATGTGCTTCCTCTTCTCCTTCTCCATTAGGGCCTGGCTTTCTGGGACTATTCACATCACAACCACTAAAACAAACACAATACAGTCAGTTTATTACATTCGATCCAGATTTAAACTGTTCTCAGCAAGGGTCAGAAAAAAATTTACAAGATCTGATCCAGCAACTGCTGACAAATTCAACAAAAGCACAAGTTCCTGGTTTTAGCTTGACTCTTGTTATCAAGAGCATGATGGTAATATAGATAACAGAGTGCATCTAAGATTAGTCATAATTCCATAAGTGTCATCCACCCACCAAAAGTCTAATGAAGCACATACCTGTTACTGGCTCAAAATAGCATTCAGTTAATTTATTCCAGGAAAATATACACATGCACATTAGAAGGTTTGTATTTTAGAAGGGGCTGACCTGCGAATAAGAAAGCATGCTATCTGTTCACTGTTTTCATCAATAGCTCTATGAAGAAGAGTTTGTAAGCAGCCACTTGGTCCTGACCCCCAACAGGTTGAATCACAGCCATGCCTAACCTGGAAGGAGAAGCACAATGAGGCAGTGAAGGGTATTTAATGTCTCCAGCAGGCTCCTACTACTTTATGAAGTCCTTGACAGATGTTTCTGGAACAGTACCCCTCAAAGGTAGAATCTGAGATGCCTTATCTATTCTTATGACAGATAAGGCCCATTCAATTGCTTTCCTATTCAGCTAAACAGTTTTTTCAGGTACTGAATTTCTAGTATTTGTATTCTACTACAGAACTACTTACTCAAGCAGTGTGGCACTTCAATAAGACTTGCTCCACTCCTCTACAAACTATTTACGAGGTTTATAAATGAGTAGATTCCGTGTTGACTCCATAAGGATTCTTACCCAATACTAGCACAAATGGCCAAGTACAGTATAAGAAGTATTTCTCAAGTCATTAGCACAGCCTTTAAATAGCTGTCTCTAGCAGACAACAACTGGATATCAGAGACAAAGCTCTCAAGTACCTTCCTAATGAAGGAGACATAAGGATGTCTACTTGCATCTTAGATCTCCTGCTGGATCACCTATGCCTGAAAGTAAATAGTCTTAAAAGCAGAAGCCTTTAAAGGCCTTCTTAATGGAACTTTAAGATGCAATAGAACATGCACATCCTCTAAAGCACATATACAAGTGTTCAATATTATTCTGGAAGCTGATCATTATACATCTGCTATGGTACAGACTAATATTTTTAGTAGATCCTTACTCCTTCCAGGATTGGGAATAGATAATTTAATTATATTATTATAAATTTAGTATTATTAATTTTATTTAATTACTTTACTTTTATTACAGTGGCTGCAAGATATTTGGCTGTGCAAACTAGTGTTTATAAAAGATTTCACAAGCAAAAGGAACTTTTGGTGAAGAAAAACTCCTAGAAGTTAGATAGTGATGGAGAACTACTCTGTTCTTTCCATGCACTGCATTTGGTTTTGCTGGTGCGCCCTTTGTTGCTAGCAAGATGCACAAAAGTGAGGCTAAATTAAGTCAACTGACAGTCTTACCAGAGTTGATGCAATATCTTCCAGGTTATTCTCTAAGGCAAGCCATAAAGGAGGATTTCCTTTCTCATCTGGCACAGACATGTCTGCTCCCCGGGTACAAATAGCATCAACCACAAGAGGGAGCTGGTTTTTTATAGCTAGCTGCAAGGCAGTCTCTCCATCCTGTGTTCTGCAATAAGAACAGTTTTGAAGTGTGTTACTACTGCATTACAAAGTAAGGCCTCGTATTACAGTATTTTATTGGCAAAGCCAAGAATTATCTCCTCGTGTGTATTTTTACTGTGTTAAGACCATAACTCCACAGCCAACCAAATGCACCATGCTAGTTTTTCATCACAGCTATGTAGCTTACCTTCCTTCTCTCCCTTTAGTAACAAGTGATTGATTTCTAAAGTTTGAGAAGCATGTTAGTGTTCTTAGCTCAGAGACACGGTCATTTCTTGAATTGCTGCCATTATTTGATAAGAGTTCCTTCAGAGCAAGTCCACTGCCCAGAAGCAAACAGCTATGCATTGCAGTAACACCCAAGCAACAGTCAAGTAACAACTGTTAAAGAGCTGCAGTTATAACAGCATTATTAGGCACTTTGTGCCCCTGACACCAGCACAGTATAGCTTGCCAAATGCAAAAGACAGCCTATCAGTCACATAAGAAGATAACTGTTTTGTTAAGTCTAATATCTTGTCTAGTCCATACTCTGGAGGCAAGTTCTACTGGAATCTTGCTGCTAGAGCTACATCTGATTGATTAGTTTAGATGGTAGGAAACACAGTTCCAGCAAGCCAGCAAACAGATGAGGCTAAAGTTCAGCATCATCTCTCTAGGACTTAGAAGTCTGTAACAGAGGATTCTGTTCTACCTAGAGTTAAGTGACACCTCCCTCTGTAGCCTGAATATAAGGTACTGAGCTACAGAGCTATACATATATATATATATCTATATCTCCCATTTCACATGTGTAATCCCTCAGCCATAACTGTTGCCATAAGAAAAACCCTCACCAAATGCGTAACTATGTGCAAATCATGATTGGAAAACAACTTCAAGCCATTATGTAAAGACAGTCATCACTACCAGCTCCTAAACACATAGCCAGTTAAGATCTCACCTGACATTTATATCTGCCTGATGTTCCAGCAGAAAGAGCGCACTCTTGCTGTCTTGTCTCTGTATTGCCATATGTAGTAGAGTCTGTCCATCTGACATTGTGTCATTAATGGATGCCCCAGATCCAAGCAGCTGGGCTGCTATTGTGTGCATGCCTAAAGAGTTACAGCTTGTTAGTATTTTACCTTTAGTTCCAATAAAATAGAGACACTGAAGATTACTAAAGCTTCAGTCTTTCAGCTTCCAGTAACACAGCAAGAGATACAATGAATCCATAGGCGAAACCAATTCATGAAGCTTCCTAACTTGAATATTCATTTATAGACATTGATTATTGATTACTAAGTACTTTTTGTCTTGCTGGAAGACACAAGATATGGTGTGGTATACAAAAAAACTACCAAGGAGCTCACAGTGGAACACATTATAGCTTCAATATCATCTTGGTTTCAAGGCACATACCTGTCCAAAGAGCCAATCCCAGCACAGTCTGGTCTCTCGAGTCCTTTAAACTAAAGTCAGGAATAATTTGCAAGTTGTTGGTAGCATGAAGAGCATTAGCTACAGAAAAAAACAAACAAACAAACAAAAAAACAAAGCATAAAGGAATTAGATCATTGTACTCCAGTCTCCACTCTACTGTAATACTAGCATTATTCTATGCAACATCCTCTTCCTGAAAGAGTTGAGGGAGGCAGAAGTTTTGCCACAGAAATACACCTTTACCTGTTTCTGATTCCAGCACTTACCTGAACCAAATGCAAAGAAGAATTTGGAAAGATTAATGGACAAGTTAATTTTCTAGTCTCAATAAGCAGATGGTTTGAGTTTAAGATTACGTTTAGGTAATCATATTAATTGTCCTACTTAATGTTTAAAGGAAGACATTCTTTATTAGGAATTTGTCAAAACACAGTTTAGATCCCATCCTGACAACTGATCCACTACAGCCTGAACCAGAAAAAACCTACCTTTTTGTTCCAGGATGACAGACACCACATCTGGGTGATTGTAAGCAATAGCCATGTGAAGGGGAGTTTGTAGATAAACATTCTCTGCTGTTGGAGAAGAGGCATCCTTCTGACCAAGCATTGCTTCTGATGTTTGAATGTTTGGATTGGCTCCTTGTTGCAGAAGTTCTGCTGTCAGGTTTGCTAGGCCATGCCTACAGGCTGTATGCAGTGGTGTTTCTCCCTTTAATAAACACGGTTTATTATTTTCAACTAGGTTAACAGCTTGAGACATAAAGCGAAGTAGATTTTAAACTACTATGGCCACAAGAATTGGTGTAAAGAGCTTAAATCCTGGCAGCTGAAGCTCCTTAGGACTTTCAAACAAGACTTAGCCTACATATAGAACTTACAACAAGCGCTGTTAAAAGCAGTTAACAACTGGAGATGCTGCAAGAACAGTGCCAGGAGAATGCAACAGCTGTCTGATCACTAGTAAATATCTGAAAACATGCAAAAGGCTCAGCAAGCATTCCAATTTGTTTTAAGCTAGTTAGCAGTAAGAGATCTCTGCTTAGTTCTGAAGGGAAATCAGGAAGCTCAGACTAGTCTATTAGTTTCTGCTTTTACCCTTTTGTTTTGGTGATTGACTTTTGCTCCATGAGTTGCGAGGAAGAGAGAAGCTGCCTCGTTTCCAGCACCAGCTGCCCTCTGAAGCAAGCAGTTTCCTAAAGAAAAACCATAAACACTGTTTGAAGTGCTATTCCAACCACACTTTGACGCTAACAAGTTTGCTAACACCTTCCCTACTACCACAGAACATCAAATTTGAAGCCAACAAGGAAAATCCTACCTACTAATAGTCCCCCTGCAATGCTGGCCTGTCACAAGCACTACATTCAGCAATTACATCTTCTGAAACTGTAAAGAGGATATTAGGATCTGGCAAGGAGTCCAGGTTTTGTGTCACTTCCTGTATGTCAAGCTCAGCTTCAGACTGTCTGTGTTCCAGCTCTGGGTAAAGCTACTACAACCTACCATTTGTTATGCAGCAAGTACTGCTGAAACCTCACTCAGCTCCTCAGAGTGCATTTAGCATTTAACAATTAACTTACAAGTCTTCCACCTACACAGAAATACAAACCTCTGTTTTACCTGTTACTGTGTCTGGAGCATCTGTATTGCTGCCTCGCTGGATCAACCTTGCTGCAAAACTGTTCTCATCAAATGAGGTTCCATTTACAACAGGGGCATCCTCAAAAGGGTTTACAGACTGATCAGACGATACAGTGATATACTGAACTGCAAGCCACAGAGCTGTGCTTCCTTCATGGTCCTTCAGCTCCAAGTCTAGTCTAAAAATAAGAATTAAGGTTCCCCAGTTTATACCTTAAAAAGTGGTTCCTCAGTGCAGCTTAAGTTTCAAGTGTCTGAACAGCTGTAGTAGCTAATCTAATACCTCAGTGACAACTTCTGCTTGCCAAGAAGCCTACTGTAGCTCCAGTTACTTCAGACAGTTTGTGACAACTCTGAAACAAGCTAGACACCTTACAGTAACTACCGCATTCAAGCTCATTGCTCCTAGGAGAAGCATGGCCCTGGTACATCTGGGCTCCTGCAAATCCTCTCATGTTTGAGTGAACTGTGTACAACTGCAAATTCAGCTACAAAGAAACTGAGTAAAATGTATAAACTTCATCACCCTAAGAAGTCACTTGTATTAGCTTTAAGCAGAAACCAAGTTGAACTCAAGAACATATTCACACATTTTAAGAGTCTTATCACTCCCTTTAAATCCACTACAAATGAAGTTATTGCTAAATTGTTTCACCAATCCCTCTTTGAAACAGAGATGCAGTTTGCTTCCTCTTTACAGTAGGGCACAAACTTACTTGGCATCAGGCTTCTTATTATATAAAGCCTTTCCACTTTCACATCCCAAGCTGATCGTTAGCCTTATTGTATGTGGCAAAAAGGTACAGAAGAGTTGTTAAACCAGTCTGCGTATCTTCACTGTACCAGATAACCTCAGTGTATTTTACATTTAGGTGAGACTTACTGCTTGCACTGGAGAAGCTGACTGAATACAGGTTCATTCCTGACCACAATTGACACATGTAATGGGGTCCTGTAATTGGAGCAAAGTACAGTTACATTAGTACTAAGACAGACACTAAGATTTTGGCCATGGTCACCAACATGCCCCTACACATTTATGGGGTTAACTTTTGTCTCTCCTTTCAGAAGGGCACAAGCACATCTTGAAAGAAAGAGCAATTTTACCCTTTTAGTGGATATAATTCCAAGTAATGTAGTAGAAACAACTCTTTAATGTAACAGCTAACCTTCAAGGAAAAAGCAGAAGAGCTTGGCCTATCAGAATTGAGATCTAGTCTAAGAATAGGAGACAGTGTATCAACCTAAGTACTAGTTTAATGTACTTCTTTGCCAGCCCAACCTGACCTGTAAAGCATTTTACAGGCCCAGCACTCCAGATAAACATGCTGCAGATGGCTCTTTGAGATCATTTCAGTTTCACTGACAGCTTCAAAGAGAAGTACTTTTCAGAAATACTACTTGTCATATCAGTTAGCTTGCTTTACTGTTCAGTGATTCAATAAAGGCAAAGTAATTGTGTGCCATGTGTTCTAACACAATCAACTCATCCCAGCTTTCTACTGCTGGCTACATTTAATTGGTCATGACAGGGTACCATGCAGTCTGCACAGCTTTCTGCTTTGAGTGCTACCCACAGGTCTCAAACTGTATTAACAAAGTGACCTTTCCTGCTTCTAGTATCCCCGGTGCATTGCTGGCAGACCTGAGCAAGTTCTTGGCAAGCTGTACCTAATCACTACAGTGTGATCTGTTAAACTGGTAGCAGACTTCACCCAGTATTTACCTTCCTTTGCTGTCCTGCATATTTGGGTTGGCTCCTGCCTGTAGGAGGGACTCTGCTATCTGTGCCATCTCTGCCATGACATCTGGCAAATGCTTCTTGGGGCTGTACGAGGCCACAAGGTGCAGAGGAGTCTCCTGGTCTCCCAGTGTAGCAGCATTCACACGGGCACCATTTTTAATGAGAAAGTTTGCAGCAAATTTATCACCTTTTGTGAAACAAAACAAGGTTATTTATGGATATATACTTCATATATCCCCTCTACAAGTGCAGAAAATGGATACATGTGATTTCCTTTGTAACATACAGTTATTTCAATACAAGTATCTGCTCTTAGAATGCTTTAGCAATAGGTAACTTCAAGAGCACTACCCTGCAAAGTCAGGATTAAAATATTTCATAACAACCCCTTGGAAAAAGGGGTTTGCACAGAGGTTACATGTGATTAAAGTTCACACACCAGTTTACTTGTTACAGTGATACCGGGTTTGCTAGTCCCTCTATCACAATAAATCCACTGCTGCTTTAATGCACAGTTGGACTAACTGTGAGACTAAACATACAAGTAGCTTTTGATCAGAAGTTACTATTCCAGAGCACCAGTCATAAGTGTGTAGTTGAAGTTAGTCATCATCTGTTCAGTCTTGCTACACAAACAAGCAGTAACACAGCCTTTGCTCCTGAGAGTTTAGGCCCTGTTATATATAGGATAAAGGCTTCAAAAGTTCAGATGCACCATGCACAGCAATCCTAAGAACTCCCTCTAGAGAGCTCAGAAGTCAGAACTTATCACCACTTCAGTACACAGAGCACAGATGCAGAGAATCCCTTCAGGATAATACTAATTCCCCTTAATCCAAAGATTACTTTGAATAGACATATTCGCAAGTTGCTTGTCCTGAATGCAAGACTGGAGAACAAAGAAGATTGTTCCCCTGTTTGAACAATACAGGTTGCTATATTATTGCTGTCAGCAAAAACCAAAATCCCATTTCCTGGACTTCATATCTGACATCCCCCCACTCTCCACTGATAAGTAATGAGAATCATGTGGCAAGTTCAGACAACTTGCTTTAGCTCCATTTCCAGAACATGTGATTGTTAACAGTGATTAATTCACTGAAGCTTTGGTTACTGAAAAGCAAGCATTCATTCTCAGAGCTCTAGCTTACACTGAAAGCAGACAGAACTAAAGACAAATACTAGTATTAAGTATGAAGAGCAGCCTGCTGAAATCTCTGGTGCTTCAGAGGGCTGCAGCAATCACAACACTGACCTATGCCTAGAAGGTCTCCTACTGCTGCTGCAGTTTCATTCACAGGATCAGACACCAGCATTACCCTGTTTAGATACGTAGGAGATTAAAGAAAGAAGTTGGGAGCTGTGTGTCGAGCTCACAACACTTAAACTATTTCCAACAGTCCAAAACAGCTTGCTAAACAAACAAAACTTGTGTTTTTCATTTGTAGCAGTATGACACCCATGAGGTCCAGTCACAGCTCAGGTTCCTGCTGCGCTTGGCTTTCCAGAACAGAGCTGCCAAAAGTATCGGTGTAGGCAACTAATAGCACGAGGTGTTCACTATGGATTTTTACCAGACTTTGGCCACAGTCTCAAGATGCTGCTTCTCTAAAGCCTTCAGAGTACTGTGGTAGTGGCAACCAGGTCCTACTGTGCTCCAGTTCTCCCAAGATGATGCATTCTCCATTCCAATGTGGAGAACAGCTCAAGATAATCATGTAGCTGTATTCAGACTCCACTCCAGTAACTATGCTACTATTCACTAGAGCTTTGAAGATACTCAGTTTGACATAGAAGCATCTCTACCTGCTCCTCCTCTTCTTCCAGTCATTTTTCTTCCCCTAAAACTGCTGTTCAGTAGCAAGAACCCTTGCTCTTAACCATAATCAGAAAGAAACATATGCTGCAATTCAACCAAGGTCTAGAAAAAGGCTTCATAGAATCATCTTGATTTGTGACTAGGCTGTCATGCTTCATTCAACCATTTAGCAGAAAGACATTGTGTTGTCAAATCAGAACACTCACTACCTTTCTTCCTTTGGCACACCATACTCTACTAGATTGCTTTGGATGTCATGTAGTGTCAGTTTCGTTCTCCAGCCAGCAGGCTGGCTTTCAAGATACCAAATAACTGTTTGTTTGGTTTTAAGTTCAAAGCAAGAAACAGGACAAAGTTCACCCTTGACAATTTTCTAACTGCAATGACTACTAAAGTGAAACAGGACTAGACTTTGGAATACGTATTTCACACTGGGAACAACTGCCAAGTTACAAGGCTTCATATACTATTAACTTACCTCTTTGGATGGCTTTATGTAATAGACTCCAGCCACTCTTGTCTGCCCTATCTACGTCAGCCTTGTAGTTGACCAGTGTAGTTGCAATACTCTCCAATCTCTGGGCAAGGGCCAGATCCAAAGCAAGATCTCCATTATGATCCAATTCATTGAGCTTCCCAGGAAGCTACAACACAAATTCAGTCAACTGAAATCAGATGTATGTTCACCAGCCCAACAAAATACTTTAACAGGCTGTTAAAAATACCATGATGTCAGACCTTCGTCTCTAATGCAAAATGCTGTGGTGTCTTTAGCTAAGTGCATCTTACATAGGAAAACCATCACAGCAGCATCACCACATAAGATGGTGCTGAATGAGAAAACCAAGTTCTGTCTACAAGCCTTAACTCACACAAAGCAAGGCTACTATGGTCTTAAAAGATGCCACCTAGAGATCTTCCTCAACATAATACTAGGAAGAATTATTCAATCATTCCTTTAAGAGACTTCAAATCCCAACTGGATTAGGATTTAAGGCATCAAAGGACTAATTGAATAATACTTAAATAATTTTTCCTTGCTAGGGGTCAACTTACCTGCTAGTGTTCATCTGATCAGAACAAAGAGATGTTACCTCAAGCATCCAACAGAAGAAAAGCATTTGTACAAAGAAATGATGCTTACTGAACTGCCATGAAGCAGCAAAGTTGACTATTGTACCAGTCAGCTTCCAATGTGCATCACATCAGGTACTCGATTTTATTAGACATAATCTGTTGCATGCAAGATGTTTTAAAACTCGTGTTACAACTCACTTCTGAATTAAGCCTTTATGGAGCCTTCACTACTATCCCCCATAACAAACACAGAAGTAGCTATGGCAATGATAATCATGCAAATAGGAATTAGCCACAAAAATCCAACAAGGTTCAGGCAGTTAGAAAGTAGTTATATGAAACACCAAATTCCAGAAGATAGGTCAAGTCAGTCTCACTGTACCTGTGAATCCATTTCAATAAGATACAAAAAGACTACATCTTCTCTCTCAACTTTAATAGCCTTATGCAAAGGATATTCTGTCTTGGACTTGAACATTTTATACAATAATTGAGCACTCATGCTGCTGAAGTCTTCTTTACGCAAGTCATCCTAGAAGCAATAAAACAGGGTAAGCAATACTCCTGTTTTCTTTAGAAACAAAGTACTGCACAGTAATTATGGCATTTACAAAACCAGTTAAAAGCTCCATTTTAACAACATCACAAGCAGCAGGAACAATCCAAGATAGCCCTTTTAAGACTAGGAAGAAACACTCAGAAGTTTTACATCTTATATTTTAGTTTCAAGGTCTGTTTGCGACTTTTTTTCTTCCCTTTTTTCCTAATATAGATGACAAACAACATCCAGTGTCAAAAGCACGTGTTATAAACAAGACAGAAGGGAAAAGTCACTCCTGCCTCAGAAGCAGCTCCTTGGCTCACAACAGAAGCAAAGGCAGGTACATTTGACAGCTTTTTACCAACACTGTTGCTCCTTGCAAACCTGTAAAGGTCAGCATAACTTTCAGTGACTAAGGTGATCTATTATCAGGAATCAAGCAATCCCCACCCTAACTGGAATGCTTGAATACTAGCATACCAAAAAATACACCTGCAACAGTACAGCAAGTTATGCAAAATTCTACTGGTTAAGTTCTTATACTCTGTAAGCACTTCTTCTCTTGTTTCCTTCTGACAGTACTTACCCAGTGACTGGCAATTATCTCAGCACAATAGTTGAGCAGAGTGCCAGCATTCAGCTCCTCAGCAGTCTGATAGAAACGAATGCAGTTCCTGACATTAACAAGTGACATAACTCCTTTTTCACATCTGTTGAAATAGGAAAGCCAGAACTCAGTTATCGGGAAACAGTTTTACTGTAATCACTCTCCCATGCTGTAACAGGGTACTATAGTCTTTTTTCCTTAAATGCTACTAGAAAATGGCTTGACCTTGGTTTAGTAGAAGGCTAAGCAGCATGAGCATACTGTAATCAGCAGCCTTGTAAGATAGCTTGCCAGCTGGCTCTGTCTTGTCAGAAAGCATGGCCAGGGTTGCTGGTTGATAGGCTGGGGGTGAACAGAAGCCAGCAGCATACCAGGTGGCAAAGGCAGCCAACAGCATTCTGGCTTGGATCAGCAACAGTGTGGCCAGCTGGACTAGGGCAGTAATTGTCCCCTATACCCAGCTCCTCAAATACTGTATTCAGTTTTGGGCTCCTCACTCCAAGACAGACATTGAGGTGCTGGAGCAGGTCTAAAGAACACCAACAAAGCTGGTGAAGAGTCTGGAGCACAAATCTTGTGAAAAGCAGCTGAAGGAATTAGGGTTGTTTACCCTAGAGAAAAGGAGGTTTGGAGGAGACCTCCTCACTCCCCACAGCTACCTGGAAGGAGGCTGTAACAAGGTGGGTCCCTCTCTTCTTCCAAGTAACAAGTGACTGGACAAGAGGAAATGATGGACTTGGCAGTGCTGGGTTAATAGCTGGATTTGACAATCTTTTCCAACCTAAGTGATTTAATACCTACAAAGGCAATTACTAATAGCATACTGCACAGTGCCGTGGACCTGGCACTAGACTACCATGACCAGACAACAGCTGAGGAATGTTTCAGTGGTACTGCATGAAGACAGTTTTAGGCTTGTACAAAACCTGAAGGCAGTTTTAGCATTGGCCTTACAGATGTCAACTGACAGCGATTTACCTTGCTTCATGTTGAATCACACTTACATCATAGATTATGAGCGCCATGTACTGCTACAGCCCCAGACATCCCTCGGGCAAAGCATTATTATAGCAAAGGGTACTTTATCTTTGACTAAACTCAAGGCTTTGAAGCTGTATGGAACTTCAGGTTTCAGTTTGTACATTCAGGCCTCTTACTAACTAGAAGTAGTTATTCAGAACACTCTGTACATTCAAGATAACAAGACAGACCCTATTAGAATCCTGTAATCATTCTCTCTTCAAAATGCCAAAGCACTGTACTGTTATGTTAACCATCTTTATGAAGAAAAGTTGCCACCAAGATGCACAGAACTGCTATTCAAGTTTATTTTTCACCTGTAGTATTTTACTATTGCAAGCCACTTGCTATTGGCTCTTCTTAGCATTCTCTTCAACAGTGCCTTTCCTGCAACTCTCCAGAGCTTGTTACTAATACACTGATCTCTGCTTTCTCTTAATGCCAAATGAGGGTTATTAGTTTGATTGGGAGAGGAACTAGAAAATAAACACATAAGCCATGAGAAAAACTGCTACAGTTTAACTGTAGCGCAAGGCTGCATTTCCCATGGCAAGCTCAATGTCATGCTGTATTACTGAAACCTCAAGACTCTGAAAAAGCAGGATTTTATCCAACTGCCAGCAGCTATCATCTTCTTTCCAGTCAAACAAGGTTGAAGAGTTCAAGAAGATTCACTGTATTTACCAAGACTCACCTTTCCCTAAGCAGCTGGAGCTGAAATTTATTTGCTAGTTTCATGAGCTCTGTCAAGAAGATATCATCTTCTCTTAGCTCCAGTTCATCTGTGTAGATCCACCGCAGCATTGCCATGGTTACCTCTGGGTCAGCATCTGCTACAGGGAGCAATAGGGATTAATAAAACACCCAAGGAACAATCCCCTATTCAAGTAGTTGCTATTCCTCTGACCGCTAAAGTCACAGCTACCATGAAAAAGAGACAGTCTTGATGAAACAGTACTACTTTAGTTTAATCAAAATGTCAAAACTGGTCAGAAGTTGAAACTAAGAACAATGCTGGCACCAAGCAGGAAAACCATTTTTCCACTGGAACCCTGTGCAGAATGCAGGGAGCCCTGCAACATCTCCTACCTGCTACACAAATATTGCAGAATTCGGGACCAGTGATGCCCCTTTAAAGTCTTTGGCCTCTCATGTATGGCTAAATCCACATCTATATTCAGCAAGCACAAATGCCCTTTTCAATTTAAGAATCCTCCCTCTTCTATTATAAACTTCTGTTATGAACTACTGCATTCCAATAAAGATACTTACACCTTGGTAATGACTACAAAGTACTTAGAAATGCTAGGAACCATTTCTAGGAAAGACGTAGAAGTGCCAGTGTCAGAAGCTGGTTAGATTTTAGGTGTTCGCAACACTCATCACAAGCTTTTTTACACAGCAGAAAAAACCTACACCATAGGACACAAAGACAGGCAAGCCCCGTGGTCAGGAAACTTACCAGAAGTATAGTGACAATCCTATTTACAAGGGTGTAGGAGAGGATTACTCCACAACATCAGATCAGACTAATTACAACAAAACATATCATACATTTAGAAAAGTATTGTGAGTCCCTTAAACTGGTTTTCTTTGTTTTAAAATCAAAACCATACATGTTTAAAGACAGGAATATCCATTCTAACACATCTCCTTTCCAGGAGATTTCAGTAAGGCAAATTTATCTTTTGTCAAACCTGATCAGCAAACCCACTAGATGTAATACTAGCTCTGCCTTGCCAGAGATAACAGTTCATTTTCTCCCTCCCAGCAAGAGGACCTGTGTTCACCTCTTCCTGCTCTTCTTAAAGGGGGAAAATTCTGCAGATTACATGAAATCTAAACCCACTCAATTTTAAATGCTGCCTGTATTCTGAAGTTAGGATTCAGACAATCATAGCTTGCAAGTTGTTAAGAGAACCTCTTAAGAAAATCATGACAATCTTTAAGGAACAGCATGTTGCTTGCTACAACTACTTCATAACCTAATCCTTGTGCTATTTATCAAATTCTACTAAAAAAATCCATTTTACACAGTGAAAGTATCATTTATTAGCACTTATAAAGCACCTTAAGCATCATTCTATAACAGTAAGTGCATTGTTAAACATGCAAGACTGCAGTTACATCTGAGATTTACAGATCAGCTGGAGCTAGAAGTGCTATGGACTGCCGCTTGCAACAAAATAAGAATTAACATAAGAGCTTTTTGGCAATCATCTGTTAGCACAGCACTCCTTGGCATCTCTTCTCCTGGGCCTGCACAAAGATCCATAAATCCTTCTGCAAGAAAGCCTATGCTGTCTCACAAAACTACCTTGCTATGACCTGCTTTTTTCCAGTTTGTCTGCACTTAGGATTCATAAGATTAAGTGCAGAAAGTGAAAACAATACTTAATATTCAACATGCCAGCCAGCAAACCTGCTTAGCTTCACATCTGGTTTTACTGCTCACAAATTAATTGTATAAGACTCTTCTATCCTGTTAAGTACAGAAAAGCCTGTCATGAGGTTAAATCTGCAGAAACACTGACCAGCTGAAGTATATACAAGAAACAGCTACAGCAGAACAAATCAGTCTTGTTGAAGACTGTCTGGTAGAAAACTTCTCTTCCTCATCCATTTTGCAAAGGTATCAAAGTGCCTCTTTAACCACACATCAGCATTTGTACTCCTTTCCTACTGTGTTAACCAGAAGCAAGGCATTTCCATGACACTTTAAGAGAAATTATGCACACTATCTCAAAAAGCCCTGTCCTTAGAAAGGAAAAAGTCAAGCTCTTCATATAGACTGGGTTTTCACAATGTTTAGTGGACTCTAGAATAAAGACAAACAGGCCTCCATTCTCAACCCCAGTTCATTAAAGAGAGAGAAGGTAGGTTACTGATTTAACTAGCACTAGCACCAAATTAACAAGAGTACTAGCATGTTACAGAGATGGAGCAACATCGTTCATGGATTAAGCTCCATGTTTTGGGGACAGTAGTAGTCTGAAAGGTACATAAGTAACCTTTTCCCGACTGGCATCCTAAAGGCAACTGAAGGATCTAAGCAATGACTGACCTGACAGATCCAGCTCCTCTGTTGAGGCAAGGTTGGCAAGACTCCACGTGTCACTGCGTGCCGCCAAGACAAATTTGTGAGCACTGATGTGTTTGTCCCCAACCTTTATCTTCAGATCACTGATAAGAGAAAAAAGCAAATACAGGTACAATATAGACATGCCCTTTACTTGGTTATGTACAGATTCAGCATCCCCACAGGACCTATGTCCCAGTATCCACATTTAGGTTCAAGTTGTTTGAGACATGAAAACACATTGACTTGGTTAAGCAGAATACATCATCAAATGACAATTCTTATCTTTGTGTCTATCATTAGTATTAAAGCATTTGGTTTTGTGCCTTTTAAACATTTCAGAAAAAACTGCAAGGGAACTGCTGAAGAAGATAAGAAAATCCAACAATGTTGAGGTTAAATATGTTGCAGTGTCCATTCTAATACCACCAGCTGAGCACCAACGGATTCGGGCAAGACCAGCAAAAGAATAAACCATGTTTGACAGTACTCTGAGTACAAGGCAGACTTCCAAGAATCCCCAGTTCCCAAAAGCCCAGCTGTCAAGAGCGCTGATTTCAGCCTGACCCCTTTAACATCAGGTTACCCTCTGCAGTTAGAAAGTACCTGCCCTGCTTAAAGTCCCACAGCTCTGACCATGTAGGTGCACTTTTCGAGGTCACTTGCTAAATGCAAGCACTGCTATGAACAACAGCACAACAGAGAGATGTTTCTTAACAAAACTCATACTGGAATTTGTTTCCTTTCTCAATTTATGACTTCTAGGTCCTTTTATACCACTATTCTGTATCTCTAAAACACAGAGGCTGAACAAAAATAAAGCGAAGCAACTCTCCTGACATATGCTAAGAAGTTTTTTACCCAGCATGCTGTAAGTTCTTACCAGACACAGAACTTTACTCAGGCAAGCTTATGAGTTGTTAGGGGAAAGAAACTTTCACCAAAACTATATATTTTCCCCTTACACAACCGAAGTCCTTTACTGTAGTCACGTTTTTTTTCAGTAACAGAAAAGAAACTGATGTCACTGTGGTCTCTAAACTAGCTCAGTTGAGGGATCTAGAGTACTAACGCTGATCCTTAATGTTCCTATGGAAAGGAAACCATTAAATCTGATTTTGTGTTGTGGTTCAAAAATACAGTATCATTTATACCACTAAGTCACATCTATCACTAAGATTTGTTACATCATACAAGCAGATAATCCAATTTGATCAGGCTTCTTTACACACAATAGGAGTGCAGAACTGTTATCAAGGATGTCCTTTTAAGAAAAGAGGGTTTTGCAGCTGGTAGGAGATACACTGTGTAATTAATATGTCAACTAGGTATAGATCAGTTTAAAGTAACCTCTGTTCAAAAAAAGCTTTCCTGTTGATGGTGAAGATGGTCAGTTTTCTTTAAACTCATCTCAAATGTCAGGCTCAGATGAAATTCTACTTGGTGCTCTTGATTCAAGAATTGGATTTATTCTGCTTCCTGATCTTGGAAAGCTCTTCCAACAGCAACTGAGAAAACTATTCATACCAGGCAGTAGAGAAAGAATTTTCCTTGTTTAAGACTAGCATCTACTGTAATCTATAACGTTAAAGGCTTCTGTAATGCCCTTTTCCCCAGGATAGAATTTCTTACCTGTACTGCTCCTGTTGATAGAGTTCAGCTACAATGGCAAGAAGTCGACTGATGAAAGTGTCACTGGCATTGTCTTGGTTAGCTTCAGCAGCCAGGAGATTGCATTTCCTTTCTGTATCAACTAGCTTCTTCTGCAGCTTTACATACTCCTGGCGGAGAAGCATCAGGTGCTTTTCCAGCTTGGCCACCTCCTCTGCAGAAGCACACAGTGTTACTACAAGCTGAAACATGCACACCCTTCTTTTACATCTTGAGGGTAACTTAACCCTACAAGGACATTACATGCCTACCTTAATCATGGAACACTCCAGTGTCCATGATTATCAATTATATTGATCATCCCACCCCCAGTATTAAACCTTTTATTTTATATCACTGCTAGCCATAAACACATGAACTTACAAACACAGCCACTTACAAAGAAATTCCCTGCATCCTGCCCAATCAGGAATGCCATAAGCTTTCAAAAAACATGAGAGACTACAACTGTTGGAATTATTGTGTGGCAGAGAACTAACTCTGCTTCTTATAAATTTTTTCAGTTAGTTAAGATGCTGTTTGACTTTACTGTTGAGGCATCAACCACAAGTGAGCATTAGAACAGTTGCTGACGTACTGTATCTACCTCAGAGTACTTAACTGACCTGTTCAGAACTCCTCACACTGTCACCTAGGAGAAAGTCCTTAAGAAATGGCCAAAGCAAACAGACTATCCCCACAATCCAGATGTTAAAAGTCAGTCAAAAAATAGGTAAGACCACTTATTGTAGCACACACACATTCCTCCCATCAGAGGCAGTGCACATCACTATGCAGAGATCAGAAAGCTCTAATCACCGCTGGAAGGGAACAGGTGTTTAAAATCAGTCCAACTTATGAATACTTACGTATGGATAGCTGCACAGACTATCTGCAGCTATCAGTCACTGTGCTTCATTATTTCCCTCATCATTCAGATGATTTTTCAAATAAAGTACAAATCTAAAACCAGTCCTAAAATGAGGTGGCAGGGAGGAAAAAATTGGAAGTTAACCAAGGATTTTAAGTGTGAAAGCTCCTCCAAGGTTACTCCCCACCAGCCAGGAATTCGCTGTTCAACAGTTTTTCCTCAAATATTTAGTAAATGTCAGCACTACAAACAATGAGAACTGAGATCTATTAACCAGTGTTTTCTCCCTGTAGAGAAGTTCGACAGCACAGCTGACCTTGGCCTTGCTCCAACACAGGTCCCCATTGCAGAGCATCCTGCTGCAGCTCAGCTGAAGACAGAATGCCTCACTTAGTCTTTCCTCTGTAGACTGCCACAGCAAACGCTCCCTTATTGGTCTTTTAACTTAACTACTGTAATGGATAAACAGAAGGCAATTTACCCTATTTTACTCTTCAGTTAATACTACTTAGCAGGCCTGGCTGTGTACTTCCTTCAACAGCCTTTATTTAGTTTCATTCTTTAAAAGTTAATAGATATTATCTCCTTTGGGATACTTTCCTTGTTCTATCAATATACTATGATTTCAGAGTTGTGCTACCAATATCACTCCACCCCTCAAAAAGAGTTTAAAGTTCTGCTCTGGTCTTTCTACCTGAAAATAAGCACAGTTTTCATGTTCCTCGAAACAGAAGGACATGCCTGCTCAGTAACAGCTCCCTCCCAACTGATTTATAAGAAAGGTGTCAGGGGAGGCACAAAGCAAGCCAGTCACTCTCTGGCTAAGCATCAATCCACATGTATCAGTGAGGAGGATGCCTGTGTTCAGAAGAGAGGCACACACAAAGTGACTCCTTTTCTGAGCCCACAGTGCAGGTACAGAGCACATGGCTGGACAAGAAAAGCAAAGCAGTGCTTGTTAACAGCTTTCCAGCAGATAGTCTAGCATCCGGCAGAAGTTTATATTCCATATCAAAGACTTCAAAGAGGACTTCAGAAAAGACTACTTTTCTTGTAACAGAAGACACAAAGTATTTTAAATGAACTAGACACCTAAAACAAAGAGATAAGTAGGGAGGCAACAGGCAATGGGGTGACAGATAACATGTACCAACAACTAAAGGGAGGATCTAGTGGAGCACATTACACTGCCCATCAGCAGCAGTCACTGGAGCAATATGGACATATTTTTGTACATTTATGAAGTGTACTTGAGTGAAATCTATTTTTCTGAAATATTTCCTTTCCCCCTGAAGCCAGGTTCCTCCTCCACTGCTCCACACTGACCTCATCTCCCCCAGCCTGTACAAGTCACAGCTTTCTTGTTCCCCTTCATTTTAACACGCTTCTGATCTGTACCCTGACAACCATCCCAAAGTACTACAGCAAAGTACCCTGCTGCTTTAGACTCGAGCATTAACCCAGTGCCCTCTGCACGTACCTTAGTATTCTGCTACTGCTGGTACAACACTCCTGCAGAAGTTACAAAAGCAAGCTCAGCTCCTGCCTTTATAAATTGTTCAATCAACTTGCAGCTATATTGTAATTGCAGTAGATCTAATTCAGCACTTCTGTACACAGAGACAACACTTCCATGAGAAAAATCTCAGCTTCTGAGCAATGACCACAAGCCTGACCAGCTCCCTCCCCTAATAAGCCTTCACTTTTCAGCTGACTCTCCAGTATCATCTGTTCTTACCTAGGCAGTAAGTGTTGCTGCAGACAGAACTTTATTGGAAAGGACAAAATGAGCCCTTCCTCCCAGACATCATAAGAAATTGAGTGGAGATCACTACAACTGCAGTTTATTACTACTGTTCATGCAGGATCACTCACTGGTCTAGCACTTTCTTTAGCCAAAAGATCACAGAATTCCTTGAATTAGGGAAGAACCTTTAAGTACAGATGTCTGAAACAGGACTTGCATCACATGCAGGCACACTCTGCAGAGCAGGACCCTGACCAGACCAGTCAGGATCTCAGTGGTAACAGTTTCATCACCTGAAGACAACTTTGCCATCTAACACCCATCAGAACCGTGTTACCAAGGCTTAAAACCAAGCCCAAGAGGCTGTTCAGCTTAATACGAAACAGTGGTATTTCAGCACATGAAACGTTAAGAATTGCTCTACGGATGTATTAAACCAGCTGGACTGCAGCATCCTCTCAGCTGATGCAAGCCTGTAGCTTTGCATCTGCTCCATCCTAGTTAATTTTCCACAAGTGGTTTTAAAACTCTACTACTGTCTGAGAATTGAGCCAAAGTCTGTGCTTTGAGACTGGAAGAGGGAGACTTCATTTCCTTTGTAACTTGGGGCATTTCTGCTCATTTTGCCGACTCAGTTTCCTCTGGGAAGGAAAAGAGGAAGCTTCTGTCTCGCAGAAAGGAGTAGGACTGTACAAATCCAAGTGGGTTCTTCTCAAACCCCATCACCTTACTGAAACGGTGTCACTGATAGCCTCCAAGCAAACCACGAGCAGCCCCGGAGTTCTGCAGGGCTCACGGAGCTCGAATTTGACAATAGGACTCCGCCAGCAGGAGACCGGAGCTGCAGCACGGCCCCTCCGCCCTGTGCTGAGGAAAGCGGCTGCCCACCGGCTCTCCTCACCCCGCCGAGCTCCCCTCAACCCGGCAGCATCACCCCGTCCCACCGCCCCATGCCAGCGGGATGTGCCGGCGGGGTCCCCACAGCGGCCCAGAGCCACCGCCACCCCAAGGGTGGGTCAGCCCGCAGGACCACCCCTCACCATTGCCCGTTCACCCAGAGGGCGGCCTGCCCCACCCGCCGCGGGCAGAGCCGAGCCCGTCGCCGAGGGGAGAAGCAGGAGCCCCACTCGGGGGCTGTGTCCGGTTCCCTGCGGGCGGCGAACCCACGCCGGCAGGCAGCGCTCCCCATGTACCCGCCCGGCCCCTCGCCGGGGCTCCCCCCCTCACCTTCCGCCATGTTGGGTCCGGGGCCGCAGCTCTCGCGAGAGCCACCGCCCGTCCCTCCACACAGAACCAGGAGCTCTCGCGAGACTAAGCACGGCCGCAGCCCCACACACACACCTCGCCAGGCTCCCAGTCTTTATACCGCGGCTGCGCCCGCCTCGGGCCGGGCATGGCTCCGCCCTGCGTGTGAGGGAAGCGGCCCGCGACTGCTCGGGCGCTCTGGGGCTTCTCTGCCCTCCCTGGGTCCTGCTGGTGCCCTATGGCTGCTGTTGAACAGCGGCATGGCAGCGGAACGCTGTGAGCGTCCAGCACGGGGGGACACCGATTTAGCACATCCCAAACACAGCCTGGGCCTTCTGCCGTTCGCCCTGCTCCGGACAAGCTGATGGGAAGCACCAACGTGGGGGTTTGATCCGATGGGGTCTCTTCAGTGCACAGCTATTAACTTGTATCGCCGTTACTTCATTTCCTGCGGGTGTTGCTTGTGTTCGGAGTCAGCTGGATCTGTGCCCAGTGGGTAAAAATGGGGTTGAGTGTGGAGACAGGCAGTGGCAAAGTAACGGCAAGGAGCTCGTGTTCTCAAGCCACATGTACTGCATAGCTGACTGCGGTCATGGCGCCCCATCTTTGGTGCCATGATGCAACTGAAATGCCAAGATATTCTAGTGATTCAACAGCATCATTTGTGTGCCTGAAAGAGCAAATCTCAAACACGCTTGCACATACTATGCACAGCATTGCTTGACAGACAATTCTCTTCCGACTTTGCCATTAAGTCATCTTTGAGAAGTTGTTTGCCTCATCTTTGTTTTCTGTGTTGGATAAACAGTGACAGCACAGCTAGGCCTGGGGCAGCCAGACTGCAGTGTTCTGGAGGCATCATGGAACACAACCCATCCCATTTTACACAGCTCGGTGACAAATGTGTATGACTTTACTACATAGCTAACGCACCGCTGCGTTATGGGTGCTATCAATCACCTTGAGGAACTGTGAGGCAACAGTTACTACTGCTAATCACATTTAGGCTTAGCTGAGTTTCTTGAGTGACAACAGAGATCAGATAGCAAAGTACTACTGTGTTTTACATGTGGGAAATCAGCAATTGCATCTGTTGAGGGTTTGCCTAGGCAGGAAGCTGCCTTATTGCCACCTCAGTTTAAAACCCAAGCACCTTCTGGTTTGGTTTGCAATCTCTTGTACATGCTTCTTGAAAACACACAGACATCACAAGGACTCTGGTGCTCCTGTTTTGCATTGTGATGGCACCATACCAAGAGCAGTGCACCGGATGGGACAGATGCAATAAAAAATCCACCCCCCATCAGCCTCCCCAAAAACCAAAATACACATATAATCACTTCAGAATTAAATGTTCTCCATTTATTGAGCATCTAGTTTCAATCAGCATTTTCTAGGCATCACAGCAGGAAAGAACTTTAGCATGACAGCTGAGCAGCCCTTCTCATTTTTACAGAGATCTTCCCTGATGTGTAAGGGGCAGCATGGAGACATATAAAAAAAGGAATTAGGATGTCCATACTTGTTTGATGTTTATTAAAATTCCATGCTTCACTTTTCCTTCTCCCCCAGTGATGCAGTGTTTGTTGTCTGGAAAGCAGGCCACAATGTGGTAGGGGGAAAAACAGCACAAAAACCCAACCATAATTACAAGCCCCCAGGGAACTACAAAGAGTATTGATGACCCAGTACACTGACAGCCTAAGTAAGTAAAGCAGAGTTGAAAGAAGACCTTGGTACAAGTGAAACTGAGTAAAAATGCTGGTTAACTTATCATTCAACAAGTATTCTTACATGTACGTACAACATCTCTTCAGTGGTGTTCATAACTTGAGGCTAAGCAGAAACTTCTGGCTGCAACAGTGACCATCACGGCCAGATGCATTTCATGTGTGGGGCAAGAGCAAACAAAATCCCAACTGCACTCACAGAGGTCAAACAGGCCCTTTCCCTGCTAGAGGCTTTCTATAACCTGGGTGTTTAGCACCAGACTCTCAGCTGCCTCCTTCCTTAAAACATCTGGCATCAGCCATACCTGCAGCTTGTACATCTTAACAGTATCCCACAGAAACATTCCTTCAAGTACGTTGGTCATGCAAATCACAAACCATCTGGGCAAGAAATGAGAAAAATAAAGCTTTAAACTATTTGGTGAAGTTTACAGATGAGCCTGTTGTGATACTCAGGAAGACAAAACAGAACACTGCTGAACTTGCTGAGAGCAGCAAGTTCCAGTTACCTTGAATTGCTGCCAAGTCTCTAACTACACTGTGGAAAAGGAAGGGCAGCCTGGTGGGAAGAAGTCCACTACTAGGTTTAGGAAGAGAAGAAGAGTAGCTTCTTCCCAGTGTTTTGTTTAGGGAAAGAATGGCACCATGCCAGTGGGATTCTACACAGTCCCAGCTCTTAGATAAGTGAAGAAAGGGGAGCCAGCTGGTGGGAAAGAAACATCCTCACAAGCAGTTTCAGACAAGCACTCCAGCAGGGAATAACACCAGCTATTGTGTCTGGGCACTAACAGCGCTGAAGTACTGCACACAGCTGCCTGCCTACATGAGCAGGCTATCCAACTAAAAGCTAATTTGACTAAGGATTTCTCAAGATAATTAGTTACCCTATACATAAATGTGAACATTAAACACATTTATGTTTATCTACACTACCTATAGAAAGAATACGTTTACTTGTAAGTCATCACGTACTTACTAAATGGCTTTTTTTTTATCCCCTATGGCTGTCTTGCCTCTAGTGACCATCATCTCCTTCCACCCCATCCCACCCCTCAAGAAACCTGTAATACAGTACTGTGTAGAGCCTTTTAGTATTTCACATTGCACAGCAACCTGAAATGAAGACCAACCAGCTCACAAATTAGTGCTGAAGGCTTCTTACAAGACGACTGTAACACTGTAACTCTTGTTTTATTAGTGGGTTATTCAGTGCTGTTAACAGCTGTAGTAAACCTGTGACAGAGCAGAGAACAGTCAAAATAGTTGCAAGTTCCTCTACAGAGCTTCTTTGGTAGAAAGGTATTTCAGGTAGGCTTGGAAAACTCTTATTACCAGATACTCTGGGATGAGTATTTGCTCACTAAAGGGTAAAATACAGTTACAGTAGGAAGAAAGGTGTGACTTTTGTTTGCTTTTTAATTACTCCAAGATGAAATACAGAATGTCACATTCAAAAGTGTTTGCTGACATGTTGTTGAAGATGGTCAGGTAAGTTGTGCTCCTACTGCAGTTGCCTTTCCTATTCAGACACGCAAGACAGCCAGTTTGACACATTGTTATTGGAAAAAATTATATTTTGGAAGAACTCACTACAGAAGGTGACAGAATTCCAAAAAATCAAATTACATGAAAATATACATCGCAATTTTCTTTGTACATTAGGTGAGGAAAACTCTGAAGTAGAAGGCAAAGAATATGAAGTGCCACAGAAGAGAGAAAAGGGAAAAGGAGGGAAGCTATTTTTGATACCAAACCCAGAAGTAGTTAGTTATTTGAAAAGCCTACAGATGTGCATGCTTGAACTCAACCTTGAGAAACAACAAGCCTCCCACACGCACCTCCCGCCCCACAGACAGGCAATGAAAAAAGGCAAAAAGAATTCACCCATAAAAAGCAGCTCATTCCTACCTTGGACTAACTTAGTCAACTGAACTTCCACATAAAAGCGCTCAAGTGCCTTGGAAGTTAAAAATCCAGCAGGCTGCTCAAGGGTGCTCCATGGCCAGTTTATTGCTATACCCAAGTCAAGAAGTATGTGCAACTGGGTTTAAAAAGGGGGTAAGAAAGGGAGAAAAAAAGCACCTTTGACACTACAAAGGTCATCATAAAGATGACACAAGTAATTCATAGCAAATCCTTTCAGGGCTCAATTCGGACAATTCTCAGTTCTGACGGGGGGAATAAAAGTGAGCACATTTCTAAAAATAAGACCAAAAAAAGAGATAATTAAAATCCCTTGCTTATTCAAGTTTATTAAGCCTCAGTGGGTTAAAGGAAAATTAAAGTGGGGGAGAAAAAAAAACAGCACAAAACCCCAACTTTGTCCTAATCAGTTTTAGTCTGACATGCTTCACACGGTGTTGTTGGTTTGTCTTTTAAACTGAGAGGAAACAATGAATAGGGAGAGAAAAACCTGCTAAAATCTTTAGAATTTACACGAATCTATTCCTAACTACAGACAGCATTATTTGGTACAATGTGTATTTGTGGATGTACATGAACAGTATATATATTATCCGGATCATGTTGTGCTATGTACACATCTTTACAATTCTTCCTGAAGGTTAAAGCAGTTCATTAGATTTCAAAATGCGTAATCATCTTGTGTTGGCACTTGTTAGGCTCTTGTCAGCATTGATAACTGGCATGTTTTATTGCAGCCCAGTTCCAGCCAGTGTTTGCCAACTTGTAACAACAGAAGTCCAGCAATAGGTGGGTAGAGTGCAGGAAAAAAAACAGTGCCATGTTTCTCAATTGGAGACCTACAAAGAAATCACAGGTATTAAAACAAAACCCTCATTACCTTCAATTATGTTAAAAGATGTTTAATTCTGATTCAGGCTCAAGGAATATAATTACTCCTTGTTCAAGAACTTTACATACCTCTAAAGAGGAGATGCATAAATCCATAATCACCTGAGAAAGACTAATTAGCTCAGCATGCTGTGTATCCATGCTCAACTACCAGACTTCAGGCTCCTCTTACTGGTGTTGCTTGTCAAGCACATGGTGTGCAAACACTTGATTATTTCCACATGGACCTAAATGCTTGTAGATTTACCACTGAAACCTCTGGGCATCACTTATCGTGAATGATGGATGCTGCTTCAACAGTAGAATGCTGTACAGAATGGCACAGCAGTGCTTTATTAAGCAGTTAACATTACAGCTACCAAGTCAGACTGTACTGTTTTGAAACCAGCTATACAGCCCCTTCTCATCCAGTTCATTGCCCATCACTTAGAAGGAGTCACCAGGACTTAGGAAAAGATTTGCCTTCCAAAAAAGCAATACAGCCAATTACTTCAGTATTTGTCATGCGCATTGTTTCACCATGGCCAAGTTTAACATAGCAACAGAGCTGAGGTCAGCTGAGGATACTCTGGAGCGTTACTCACAGTAACTCCCTTTCTCCAAGACAGAAAAAAAAACCCTATCAGCCACATTAACAGTTCTTACAATCTAGTTACAAGCAGCTGTACAAGACACTCAGTTCTTTTGCTTACACTTTTGATCAATATTAAGCATTTTTCATGCTCTCTACACTGGAGAAATCTCTGTTCAATCACAGTGTTGCTGCAGAGAAGAGATACTGCAGTACTAGTCTGTCACAGATGGAGCCTTCCCCCAACCCCCACAATTCTTACAAAAGCACAAGAAAGGAAGTATCTTCTGTACAACCCTGGTGAAGAAACACTCACTAGCAGGAGCATTTAGTAAGTTGTTCTAGTTGTTCAGGCAGCATAAACCCTTTAAAATAAATGCAATGCCATCCCCCAAGTCTGTATGCTGAAGCTAACTGGCACATATGGTTTGGGGCTTCTCCAGCCAACGGGTCAGCATAGTTTATTTGCCAATCCAACCTTTAAGAAAAGTCAGCTTCAACATGAAGCTCTGTTTTACTTTGAAAAGCAGGAGTGAGAAATTATTAGCTACTTGAAGTTTTTCCTTGGCATACCAAGGTTAAAGTGACCAAAGGCCAGGTATTTTAAAGGACATGTTTTAATACAGAGCTTTCTACAAGAGCTTATTGTAAAGAAAAAGGTCCCATTAACATTAGGATGGGATTGCTCAAATAAGTATCTTGAGTCAGAAGCTCATTTTTAACAGGGTGGCAGAAAGGACAGCTCTCAGTCACAACTCTCACGTCAGCTCTCAGGTTAAAACTTGTCCAGGCTCTCAGATATGCCACAATTCAATTTCAAGCTTAATACAACTGTTTTTCTGAAGCTGTTTCTACACCTTCTTCAATAAAACAGCTTTTTTGGGCTGCTGACAAAAACATCACCTTTCTTAGTATTACTGATGAGTAAATACCTCACCTTGACCCCTTCTGATGTGCTAGTAGACTTTCTGTGAAAATTCCCAGATACCTAAAGCAATCCTTTGTGAATGGGTCTTAACAACCTCAACGAAGTCTTAATTTAAAACCTACCATGCAACATGCCACCAGCATCTTCCAAGACACTCCACAGATTTATATATGACCTTGAGATAGCAAGACAGGATGCTTTTAAGATTCAAACAAGTGTTCTTCACAATAATGAGCATGACAGAATTAGTCCCTTCTATTACAGCTCCAGTAATCCCTAGGCACTATTAAAAAAGCAGGATAAATACTGATAAAGAGAACTTCAACTTCTGAACAGCATAAATGCAAGAGAACTAAAGAGGTTCCCCAATCTCAGCAGAAGAGGCTGTTCCTGCACTTGAAATTTCTTTTAGTCTTTATTTCATATCACATACAGTTGAAGAACTCCACCAAGACCATGCGACTGAGGAGAGAGGTTTGGGGGCCTTTTTGCCTTTGAAGGGGAAAAAATTAGTTCAGCAACACTTAGGCAGGAAATCTTCAACTCAAGTAACTGACTTGTCTTTGAAATGTTACTTACCCTGAAAAAAGTGAAGCTACTAGCTGCTGAATAAGTGTCACTCAAAAGCAGTTTCTTGGCTTTTTCTTACACAGCGGGCAACTTTTCTTTTAAATTCTCCATTTCTGTCTTCTCTCCATTCTTTCTGCAATTGAATAGACAGCTTTCAGTTGTCAGGCCTGTAACAACATACAAGTTCTAGGAAGAGGCTTAGGTGTTTATATATATTTTCAGCCATAGGCAACACCTGAATTTACTTACAATCAGAGATAGTCACTGTAAACCTGTGTTATTCAGGATGTTCGGAATCTTGCTCTGGGTTCCTATGCAAACTCCCCACAAGAGAGTGAACAGCCCTTCCCCCTGATATTTTAGGCATTCTCCAAGGCTAACCTGGTGGCTATCAATATTTCACAATGTTTAGGCTGAGATCTATTTACTTCAGTCTGCAAGTAGCAGCAAACTCAACCTGTAGACCACAAGCTGTTGTTACAATTAGATAAAGTGTCTTTAATTGCAGTGATGAAAGAAGGTACATGGCTACTGTAGAGCCAGGAGTTATACTGAGATTAAGACAGTTTCAACTCCCTCTCAATTTAGCCAGACACTCCAGGGTAGAAATACAGGAGTCACAGGATTGAGAAGAGACACTGCAGTGTCCTTAGAAAGGAAACACCTCCTAGCTAGATATGGCTGCAGGATATTGGCTCTATGGGAAAAACCTGAATAGAATTCTCAGCACACTTCTAAGTATGCTGTCTGTGACAGGTATCTGATTTCAGAACTACATAGATGAACTACAAACAGATGAACCCACAGATGTGCACACTACAGGATCATGAAAACCCACAGGGAAAAGTGCAGCCAGTTTTCAGGGTTTTGGGCCAGCCTCACGACAAGCTCAGATGAAAGCACAGGAGCACTATACAATGTGACTAACACTGACGTGTTGAGTACTGCCTTGCAGTTAGGCAAGAAGTGGTGAGAAAACATGAACACCTTATTTAGTAAGTTCTACAGTTCTTAGGTTTGGATATAAGCAATATATTCTTACTCCAGGGGTGAGCAAAGAGGTCCCCGTTGTTTAACCTGAAGCAACCCAGCACACAACAGCTTTTTATCCTCTACTCAGAGGGAAGGTTGTAGCACATCTGAGTGAGAGAATTGGGATAACTGACACATCCTAACATTCACACCCCCAGGCTTATGTAGCCAGTCAACATATTGGAAAGCCCAGCATGTCTTATCTTCCCAGTGAAAGCACAAATAAGGCCACTGATTAATTTGTTCTTTTTCAGCAATTCATACACCAAGCATTTTGTTCCTTGGATTGGGACATGGGACAGCTTACATAACATGGCTTTGGGCCAAGAAAAGCACTGAATTTGTGCCCTCCTAGCTTCAGATTCTTAGGCTTGGTTCCCATTTTTTGTATTTGTAGTTCTATGAAGCAAGGGTTCAGAATTGAACAGCAAAGTTTCCTATTTGACAGCAGTCTCTCCAAAACTCTCATTTTAGATCATCAACTGTTCTATCTGCTTCTCAATATTTGTTTATTCAGGCTCCTATCCCTCATTTTACTCCCACTCCAAGAGACAGTACTCCAAGATGTACAGTTAATTTTTCCAGGAAGCAGGTATATGCCCTGCTCCTATAATGCTGTGAACTACCTGTAACACCTTAATCTCCAGACCCACCTAAAACCACACATTAAAGAAAGCAGACAAAGTATCTTTTAGTAACTGCCAAATACTGTTGCTGCACTAAGCTTGTCCTTAGTAAACCAAATAGAAGACATCTTGATAGCAGCTCGGAATTCTTCATTACCCTGTTGAGTATGCTCTGGTTAATATAGAGGAGGCAACCTCCAATCCAGAAGGAGATGCTACACTGTCCAAGCAGCACACTGAGTTCCAAAGTTACTTGGAACATCCAATACCACAGTTAGAAAAATAGGTCCTAGCATCCAAAATGATGCCTCAGTACTGTCATCACTGTCTGATTTGGATTTAAGTTTTTGTTCTTTCAAGCTGGGCTAGAAAATGCTGTGTTTTAAAGCAAACCTTTACCCTAAGGTTTAGGTACACAAATGTGGAGTTTTCCATCTAGTATCTGTGAGGCAAAAATCCTCACTCCTGAAGTAGCTGACAGAATGGGGCAAAGAAAAAAAAAAGCCTTGTGGTAATAGGAAGGTGACAGGCATAGTTAAAAGTATAAGCTTTCTCCAGCCTTAGGTCAGTTACATTCAACATACATGAGCTTGTAAACTGAGGAATTCTAATTGGACTTTTAGCATTTCATTAATAACTTGCTCATTCCAGTGCTCTCAGGTTTGCCAGCAGACAGTCCATGCTGTCCTGGGACAATACTTTCTGCAGAGCTGGAAGATGCCTGGGGAGGCTTTTCAAGTACATTCTCAAAGCTCACACATATACAGTCAATCCTGCTGCTTTAACCCAGGAAGACTCCTGTAGAGGTGGATGCAAATAATTATACTGAGGGATCCCACCACATTTGCTCCTTCCACTCATATCAATATTCTATTAACAGGTTATATCATTTCCAAAATAAATTTTTTTGTGCATTATACCAATAACATCTTAAAAAAAAGAAAAAAAAGTTCCAGAATATGTTAACTTCTACAGCTAAACTTAATGACAGTTGTAACACCTATGTGTATATATATCCCCAAGATTTTATAGCTAGCTTCCCTGAATTTAAGGGTGAAGGAGCTGAAGTTTATCCATTAAGTGTCTCTGTGCACAAGTTATTTACTATAAATAAAAGTATTATTGCATAGGAGAAAAACTACTGCCTATGAAATCTGACACCTTTCCTTTGCAACCTCCAAGAGATTTCTCAGGTCTAACTAGTAACTGTGTTTCACAACAAAAAGGTAACCTTAACATGTGCTAAGAGGTTTTTCCAGAAGTTACTGTACTGTTTGTCAAGGTAGAAGCAAAACTCCATTGCAAATTTAGGTTTCTACACTGAAAACAATTGGCAGATCAAGGAAAATCTTACCGCTGCATCAACATTAGCAGGAGAATCACCATTGGGATCTGCCAGCATAGAAATAACACTAATCATTATAGTTTCCACTGTGTGAATGGGAAGCCAGCGTTCCTCAGGTTTTTCATAGCCATATTTGTCTTCTCCAGGCTCATGAAGAATTGAAATGCAGACATCGCCGTTCTTGTCAACTACAAAAAAGAACAAGGCATATTTCAGTAATGAACAACACGCTGGCATGTCTTCAGGACAGTTATGGAACTGTTAGTCTTCACTCCAGCTTGTCTGGAAGCATGTTAGTGAAGACACCATGAAAAAGGAAAGTCGTTAACTATTACAGAACTCAATCTATAACAACCAGGGTTTGGTGGAAGTCTGTTATTACACCTGGACTTCTGGCAGAGAGGGCACATGGGGAAGAAGAACTTAATTCTAATCATACTGTGACTTTCAAGACTATTTAGACAGGCTTCCACTAAAGCTTTTTCTGTTACGTTCAGCAAACTAAAGAGAGACTTTTTTTCCACAGCAACAGCATCAGCTGGATATTACTGCAGTGTATTGGAATATAGTTTAAGCTGCTGGAATTAGAAACTGCCTACAAGTAGTCTGATATTTCCAGAACTGAAACTAGCACAACATCAAAATATTCCTTCTGTCCCTTAAGATGGGAGCACTGTGCTGGACTCCTCCCAGCTTTCAACACAAACAGCTTCAATAATGACTTTAGGAAGTGAAGGATATTCCTCTTCCCCAGTAAAAAACTTCCTCCATTCTATTTTACCTTCCCATCTATGTCCAGCAGTCCATAAGTGAATGAAGCATTAGGAAGAATCTTCACTGGAGGGACTGAAAGATGCTGTTATCTCCTTTCATGCTTCACCAGAGGAGGACAACCTTGGGCATTCTACACTGAACTGCCAAGTTCATCACACTAAGCTGAAATATTTGAACGTATAACAAAAGAGACAGCTATAGAAGGCAAATTTCCCCTCAGACTAGAATTTTGCACTTAGGAAAAAAAACCACTAACCCTGAACAGTTACCAAGAATGCAAGAAGCTACTGACAGGAGCTTCTGAAAATACTTTAGGAACAGCCTCTTGGAGCAGCACTATTAAAAACTCTGTCATGGTTATTACTGCTTTATGAAGTGATGATGATGGCAAAGTAAATGCAGTTTCCTGTTTCTAACATGAACAGAAATGTATCCATTTGTCTCCATCACACTTTAGTTCTTAATTGCAAAGAAGAAATTGAAACTTTGACAGTTCTTACCATTTGGATGCCAGATTTCCGTGATGAATTTCATTTTTGGCGGCCTCAGTGGATAGTCTTTTGGAAAAGTAAGATGAGCCTTGAAAACACCACCTTCACTGGGGAATCAAACATATCTTAGTAGAGTTTCTTGTAAGCTGAAGATTGGAACTTAGTGTTGTATCAAAAACTCCAAGTTTACCCCTCACACAGCTTAACATCGTGTTGGTAATTAACAGTACAAACACTGCCATATGCAATACAGAGAGTTTCTAGATTGAGAAAATCCTTTCACAAGATACTGTCAGTTCCCCAACACTCTCTTTTTTAGGACTGGGAGGATGTTCCAGAGGGGAAAAAGAAAAAAGAACTACCAAAAAGAAAATTAAAATCTGCAAAGGAATTCACCATCTGGAATTTCAATGTGCAGTAAAAACAATTGCCACTAACTCCCTTCTCAAGTACAACCCAGCAAATACCTGTTTGTTTTCCTTCTCTACACACCTCAGTCCCAATTCCTTGATGTCAACCTGCAGCAGTGAGCCTCAGTGACAAGTTACAGAAAGCTTTATAGTTGTGTCTACAGCATTGCTTTGTAAAGACTTCAATGCCACCTTGTCAATACTAAGATAAAGGGACTCGGACATGACAGTGAAGTGCTCTGCCCACTGAACTGGAAAACAATACTAAACAGGAGACATCCAGTTTTTACATGGAGTTACAGGTGCATATTTAACTAAGGCAGCTGTTTGGTTTATTTCAAATAGCTTCATTTCAATACCCAGAATAGTCCCTTTTGAAGAATGTGAAGAGCTAATATTCCATGGAAAGCTTTGCCAATGGAACACTTGGCTAACAGAAGTACTGTAACATTTGCCCTGCTACTGTCATTGAATGTTGTAACGAAATTTGAAATTGCAAAGGCCGAAATGACAAAAACTAGAACATAACCTCCAAAGAAAGTGGCACAAGCTGTGCAATAAGACGATCTACTCCTCAGTAGCCACACAGACAAAAGAATTGGTGTAAGAAAGACAAAGTTGTTCAGTGCAGTTTTCCCCCCCTGTATTTGTAAAGGAGCCAGTATCCAAAGGCCAGAAGCTACTGAGGAAACAACACATTTTACCACCATTAACCAAAGATATGCAATTCTAGCATCTCATAAAAACCCTAAACCACCCAAACTCAGAGAGCATTAGATCTAAATGACTTGGCTCTTAAAATAAAGCAGCTGAGGGCATCTAAACCTACAGCATTCATTTTCCACAAGTTTTAGAAAAGGCAGGCAGTCTCCAAAGAAACTTCAATCCTGGGAAGGGTTAGAATTCCAGAAACATTCACTATTCTAATAGTCATACTAGTCAAGACAGAGGAGAGTTAGATTACATTTGCTGATAAGCCCCAAAGCAATTAAGTTTTCTTTCAAAGTGAAATAGTTCTTCTTTCCCTTTGCAAAGCAGAAGATCCTGCACAGGCATCCCTATCACCCTCACCATATAATGTACATATAAATACAGCTCTTCAATTGAATACACATTAGAAACCAGTTCATGAAGTACAGCTGTTAACTCACATCTGTGCCATTTTAAGCACTATTCCTGATCAAGGGGTCTCTGTCAGTAGAGTCTAAAGTCTTTTCAGGTAAACTTGGAATAAATCAAGTGGGATCACAAATTAGACGCAAATTTGAGAACTCTGAACCACCTGATTGTGTTCAATTATGTCCTATTATATGTATTTCTGTCACCATAAAACAGACCAGGGAGGAGGATGCTGTATAATACTACCTTGAAACACAGCAACTATGAAGTGGAATAGAAGGCAGCTTCTTATCTAAAAAGCCTCAAAACAAGTTCAGCACCTTAAATGGGGAAAAAAATGCTATTGCAATTTTTAGAATATAAGAGGCTCAATTTGAAGCAGTATTTCTTTACTGACAGTATTTAGAAAATGGCCACTACAAGACTGTTCAAAAGAGGTCAACAGAAGTTGAAGAATTCATCTCAGGCAAGACTTGAGAGTTATAATGTAGTGAGCTTGATGAGAAGCAAAGTAATTCAATTACTGTGTTTAAGTACTTCAGAAGTCTGCAGACAGAGGTATACAACTTCATGTTGGAACTAACACTGACCTCAAGTAAATGCCACTAGGCTTTTTGTATCAGCATTTTACCACTGGAACAGCATAATGAAGGAGAATAGAGTTCATCTTCAAGAGCTACACTTTCAACTGACCTCTTCTGGGCACAGACCCTTTTCCCAGGAGCTAGAGTAGATGATCATATATAATCTCTATGATAAAGCTAATTTTCTGGGTTGGGGGGTGGGGTGTGATGGGGGTGGTGGTGAGAGGGTTTAAAGCCAAACAAAAACCCAAGACACTGCATATGCTAGAATGCTTCGGGTACTCTGAATTTCTGTACACTTCAGGTACAGCAGTGCAAAAACACAGCAAACTGAAGGTTTTGTGTTCAAATGTCAATTAAAGAACCACCTTAGAATAAGGAGAGAAGCTTTTTGAAGCCCACTGTGCAAGGTTTGCTAACAATTCAAATTTGATCAGCACCAAAGTGCTCTAGGTCACATAGGAAAGCCTTCTAGCGCAAACTGACAGGACTTCAGGCTAATTCTATGGTCTAAAGCAGTTCCCCCAACTACACCCCCCTTGAATATTTTCCTGCAAACACCAGCATGAAGTTGGAATGGTTTAGAATTGTACTATCAGCTAAACTGGAGCTCCGCAGCAATAACTGAAATTACTGGATTATACCTACCTTACTTAAATGCATAAGGCAACAGAAGCATGATAGCCTATTCTATTTCATTTCTACACAAGCACGGGATTCTACACAAGCACAGGATCAGTGTTATGTTTTCCCAGGGGAGCAAAGCAGTTTAGAACTTCTATATAGCAAATGCAGCTATTTACAGGTATTTTGTTAGCAACAGAACAACATTACCTAACTTACATCAGTATGAAGATTTAGATTAACTTCTACCCACTTAGACCAAACTAGTACTAGTAAATCCAGGTTCACTTAAGTTTCTGTATAAGTATCAGTACTTACTATAGTGTATCTGGAGGACCAATAATAAGGACTTCCCATCGATAAAGATCATTGTCGTCTATTAAGCCCGCTGAAAAGCCTTCCACTGGATTTTTGTTGAGCTCTGTGTAGGAAAAAAGAATTAAGAGTGACTTTAGGTGTCTATGATAAGCATTTGCTGGTTTTGATCATGCCTCTATACTTGACTAACAAAAAAAATCCACACAACTAAACCCATGATTTTCAGTGATTTGGTACCCACTGAAGAACTTATGGCCTGGGAGAGTATCCTCAGCTCCCTACCACACACAACAGCATGCTGCCAGAGCAGAGACCCATAGCCTGATTCTGAAGCTACCCAAGTACACCACAAACAGAAGGGCCAAACTGACTCAGAGCTGTGGGACACTGTAGAGTTTGTGTCCAGCCTGATCCAGGGAAAGGCATAAGATTCAGAAATAAGCACTTCAAATGAGTTCTGCCTAAAATTCAGCTAAAATTCCCCAACAGCCTTAAGTCAAAACTTAATGTAAATGCCATAATGATGCCAAATTGAAAATCTTTATCCAGCATTTCCAACAGTTCATATAAAGTCCTAATGGATCTTTGCTATTTAGGATATGGGAAGGGGAGAAAAAGTGACTGCTTCAACTGGTCGGTAATTTCCAGATTAAATTAGGATTTTTTTGAATTTTGCTTTACAATTTCTACTGCACTTATTTTAGATCCTGTTTGACATTGTACAGCTCTCACGATACTCCACAGTACAGTTAGTTTCCATATTCCCTCTTTGCAAACCCAGTAGCTGTATTCTGTGTTGATTTCTAGGCATTGCAACAGACTGAAGTTCAAAGATCCTTATAATGCCCTCAGGTATATGCAGAAGAACTCCTAGTGAGAACCTCATACCTTTACGGTGAAAGGCTACCTTAAAGTTCAAACTGATTTGCCCAGTCACTGTTTGCCAGTTAAGGTCTTAACCCTTTAAAGCACAGTTAAAAAATGGCAAGAAGAATCAACTCAAGCCCTACACAGAAGGGTAAAGTTACACAGGGAAAATAAAGCGCTCAGCTCATATGAAGGACCAAGGTCCTGAAGAGGTAGACAGCAGGAATGCCGACTTTGTGTGGCCACTGAGAATTCAGACTTAAATTCATCCACAAAGTGATTCAATGCTAAAATTGCAATAAATGTATTGGAAGGGGGTTTCTTAAAAGCTCCTCAGCAGGGGTTTAGTTAACACAAGAGGTCAACCATTCACTCCCTAAGTTGCAGGACAAAGGCTTAGTTATTGAACCAAATCATGCTTTCTCAAGACAATGCCTGAGGCAAAAGACAGCATCAGAGGCTGTTTAAGCAAGATGCAAGCTTCAAAACCAAGAACTACAGCATGGCCACACCTCACTAAGCAGACAAGTTTTCACCCTCTGGCATCTATGAAACATTGTGGAAATAGCTGCATGAGTTTGAGTAACAGTTCTATTTAGTTTCAGGTTAAAGGGGCAAGAGAGATCAGTCAAGTGTCTCACATGGAGCAAAGACTTCACCAGTCCCCTACTAGACATTCCTCTAGCATCAGACATTAAAAGTTACGCTACATTAGTAGTTGAACCAACCTCCTCCTTTTTCATGCAGGATTAAAATATTGTATTAATTGTGCAGGAAAGCCATCTCTATTCAGAATACTTCAGACATCCTTCTAGCTATTTATTAGCATTGTAATACAGAATAACCAGCATAACTACAGAAGTCAACCAGAAGACTGTGGATATTAGAGTATCTCACCTTAATACTTTCAAACTTGAATTTAAGCCTCCAAATCACATTCCCTCATTTCTGTATTCTACAGGGGGAAAAGGGGTTATGCAGAGTTCTGTGAACACTGAAGCTGCTCACATTTAGCTTCCTTATTGCTTCCCAGTTACCACTTCCCACTGATAAGAATGTAAAAAGCCTACCAGAAGTTAAGACACTGAAAAAAAATCAGCATACTTCTCCCTATCTAAATATACCACACTATTTTTGAGTCCAACACACACCATTTTTTTCTGTTTCTTGATCCGTGCTATTTCAATTTCCTTTTACATCTGTTTCAGCCTCCGATAACTTTTTTTATCCTTAAGTCCTCTGAACCATTTTTGATGTATTTGTTCCCACTGAAAGCCAGCTCTTACACTCTGACTCATACCTAAGATCTTGCAGCACTACACTGCAAGAGATCTTGTGAGAAAGAATAAGAGCACTGGATGCCAACTCTTGTAACGCAGACAATCTGTAAACTGTATGAAAGGGACGGCCATTGACAAAAATCTTCTGTTACAGCAGCTATAAAAATCTTCTTATTGGATGTTACCTATAAGGCAAATTATGATGTTGCTACTCTCACAGGAGGGTGGGCATCAGTCTCTGCCTTGTAGAAGGTTCTCATTTTCCTTCCACAGTAGCAATGCTGAAGCATAGTTCAAATAGCTACTGCTTGCAAGAATACTTCGAGGTAAAACAAGGGATATAAGCTCAGGCACCTCCTCCACTAAAGGTATGCTGAATTACTACAGGCAAATTAAAATGAGCTTCCCATCTAGATTATTTATGCTAAACTTAACATCAGCTAATGGCTGGCTGGCAAACAAAAAAGAAGATCTCAGGGAAGTTTTGCACTGGGACATGAAAAACATCATCCTTGGCTGCTTTACTATGGATAGCTAAAAGCTCCTACTCATTAAAACTTGTAAACACTAAAGCCTAGGGTTTGCTTGGGTTTTTTCCCTGGATATAACCAATGCTGCATATTGAGAAGTTAACTAATAGCATCATTTATCTTTTACCCATCTCTTCACAAGCTGAGACTCATACAGCAGTAAGATCCATATACTGAAATCCCAAATGAAGAGGTATACCCCATGGCACTGTGCTCAGCCCTCAAGGTCTGCTGCCCACCACCCAAAGGAGCCTCTGGCACACTGACGCTGTGCTCAAGAACACCAGGCAACTGTTCTCCGCATCTGTCAGGTCCCATCAACTACAGCACTTAACTACTCACAGCCCAAACAGAACATTTCCCAGGCAAACACATACAAATGATGGATATACTTTGTAAAATAAAGGATTCAATTCCCTCCTCCAGGCAGGGAGAGGTGCAAGAAGCTCTTGGTGCAGATCCTACACAAAGCCTACAAATCCTAGGAAGAGCAGAGAAGTCAAACATCTATAAAGAACTGGATCCCTCCACTTACTTCTTCAATCCTGATTTTCCTTGAGAATTCTTATTTAGCTAAAGATATGCTGAACTTTTTATATGGAAAAAAGTACATGGAAACTAGTACATTGACACATTTCCACCCTGCCCATGCCTAATTAAGTGCAATTTACTTGCTACTATTGTATATTACATTCTATGGCTTAGTATTTGCAAATTATTTTCTGTGTTTCTGACAGTTTAATGCAGTAGATATTTTTATTCCCAGAGAAAAACAACAATCTTGCATTTTGTCTAGCAGCAGTTTCAGGTAGAGCCCTCTGCAGCTCAGGCAGGGGCTGACAGCCAAAGCAGTGCAAACCTGGTCAGCTGCCAAGCACCAACTTACTGGGAACAGAATCATCTGGCTGCTTATAAATTAGACCTTCAGGTTCTTTTAATCCCAGTCCTGAATCATTACCTGATCTGGGAGGTAAGGAAGACTAAAGGCCCACAATCTAACGAAGTTGTTAAGTCCCAAACAGCCTTTAATATCCTATACCTACCCTCCCACAGGAGTTAGCTACACAACACAGCACTCCTTCAGCACTTTAGCTCTTACTAAAGCAGAACTAAGTTACCACTGCCTTAAACTTGAGCCAAGGTAGTACCATAAGCTGTCCTTCCAGTTTCAGTGCTTAGTTTACACCAAGCTACTGATGTTCCCACACTCACTGCCTTTATGTAAGCCAAGAAACTTTCACCAATCCAGAAGCAAAACAGCATCAACAAAAATGACTAAGCAGAAAGAGTTCCATGGCTGCATGGAGCAGCTATGTACGGCATCTCAACTTTTCAGCTTGACTTTTCACCCACCCAGCCACTGCATAGGAACACTTCAGTGTATTTTAAGCTACATTACAGTACAAAAATATAAGCTTCTGTGTTACTTTTAATAGCAGCCTCTTCAATAAGTTGACACAGTGGCTGAGTTGTGTGCAGCCAGTAGACTGAGCCCAGCACAAAACCAGAGACCAGACAGCCTAAATCCTAGCTAAGACTTCTGGAGAAATCATCTTGCCAACTCACACAGGGTCCAGAAAAAGCAGGCTGTAGCAGAGCTTTACATTTGCTTGAGTTTTTCCATGGTTGCTTTATGAGAGTCTCAGCACTTATGCACAAGCTTCTAACAACTCTGTAAACTGGAATCTCTTATTCTAGACTCTTCTCCTCCATGCCCTAAAATCAGTGACTTCCACATAGTTACGTTACTTAACTGAGGTCAGTAATGATTTCAAGACCTCCCTTTCTACCTGCACACCAGCTGTAAGTCTCTGATTCTAGATTAGAGCTGAGATAATGATAAAGTAACATGCTATCCCCAGAGCTCTTCCATCATGTTCTAGCTTGCGCCACAAGCTCATCTAAAAAGTTCAGACAAAACAGAGCACAAGATATGCACACACTCCTAATAGCCACCTTGGCAGTGACAAATAAGATAGCAATTAGAACAGAACACCTCTAGCCACAGAAGGACACTAATTATTTTGTAGTGAGGCTGAAGCAGTGAAAACAAACCTGCCTCAAGAAGAGATTCTATCAACCAGGTCAGCAGTAGTTTTAGATTAGACTCTTCACTGTAGCCCAGCAACTAATTTCCAATGCTCCATGCTTACCCCATTGATAGAGGCAGCACTGCAGGCTTCTACAGATGTGATTCTCCTCTCACTGCAGAGGATTTCTAGGGAGGGTTGAATAGTTAGTATTACCTGGCAAGTTGCTATCAGAAGTTACATCAGTGCAGTGCTACACAGCTTTGTGTACTGCTGCATCAACATGCTTCATTTGCCATCTCCTCAGCTATACCTGCATTCCCTTTCCAAGGACTTGCATGGTGAAGCAGGTTTTGGACAGCTGGAAGACATGGTTGCTTCAGCCCTGTAAACAAGAGGGACTGCAGCACTTGCCCAAAGGGGAGAGGCAGAAGCTTCTAAAACTGCTACTGGAGGTCTGTGGATTAAGGTGGTTGTTACCAGGGAAACTTGACTAGAGGTTGGGATTCTTTAACAAGCAAGGTGTCACATTATTCTAGGCATGAACTAAAAATAGTTTCTTGATTGTGTTAGTTCTGTAGTTCCATGTTCACATGAGTTGTGGCATACCTGAAGACAGACAATTGAAAGCTCAGGTTAGCTATTTAGTTGTAAGCTGACTGTTAACACCCTAACCAGAAGCTTGAAAGGTCTTTGGTACTGTCTTGCTTCTTACAGTCCCTTAAGCCCACAGCAGTGGTCAATGACAGGTATTGTCAATGCTCCTTTAGACACAGATTTCAACATAAAGGTCTCAAAGCCAGCTCTCTCTCACAGACCACAGATACCCAGCTACTGATTTGACCCGGTAACCCAGTTTACCTAGACCAGGATCTGTTCCCATGCACCATTTTACCTGAGAGTCAGAAAGACAAGCAAGAGTGAGGATGACCTATTTTGAGACATTCGCTTTCTGCAGCAGTCTTCATGCCATAAAAGCCTTCTGTTTACACATACTCAAAGCAGTCCTTTTCCAACATCCCACACTTACCATACGTAGAAGGAAGGTCCTTCCCCACTCCCTCCCTGTTCGCTAGCCAGTAAGCAAATGCCTGAACCCAGTAACTAAAGAGCAGAGCACACTGGGCCTGTTAAGCCCCAAGTCTTCTCTCTGAAGTTGGAGGTGGTGTTCCAGTTACCATCCTGCTCAAATCTGCTTCCATAAAACACTGGAAATAGAAAACATACTGATGAAAACCTTTGAATTCTGTAATACTGTTTAAAGCTTTGGAAGAGTTATGCTGCCAGAATTAAGCTTCTCAGCAGTAAGTTCAGAATGTATATTGGTCATGTAATTTTGGTAGAAATTGAGAGATACTGTTTCCTAAAGAGCCTTCTTTGGCTAGCCTGCTTGAAGCATGCTGTGTATCCCATCACACCACAGTTCAGCACAGTTACATCACCCAAGTTAAAGTGGAAGTTGAACAGGTCTGTCAAAAAACAACAACAACAAAAAAAAAACAACAAAAAAACCCCAACCACTACCATTTCCAACAATGTCCAAATTTTGGGGGTAATATGAGGAAGGGAAGAACTGGAATAATTAAGAAGACTGGAAGAAGTCCGATTCGTAAGTACACATCTAAAAGGAAGCCAGTATCTCCCCAAGAAGCATTCAATGCCACATTCATCTATCACACTCATCATAATAGAAATGCCACCTTCATTTTCTCCTCAATGTCTAATGCACATTTCCACTCTTAAAGGTCAGACAAGTGTTTGGTGGGTACACATATCTGCTTGTATTCGAGACTGTCACCCTCAGCAGCATTCAGCACAGACCTTATCAGGATAAGTGGTTTCTGAGACTATAATCATCTCATCCCAAAGCAATGTCAAAAACAGGTCAGATGAATTACACTCTCACCTACAAAGGAGCCTACAGAGCTTCCAACGTCTACTGCATGCAGCTGCTAGAATTTGGCAAGTCGTGTGTCATCCTAAGTGTCAGTCATTAATGTGGTCAAGTTCAGTACAGACAGCAGGAAAGTTCATTAACTTGTCAACTTCATGAGTAAAGCTACAAAAACATTCCATCCAAGTATCTTCCAAGCAGTCACATGCACACCAGTCACGAAACAGCACTCTACAGAACTAAGAGCTCTAGGATACTTTGCATGCAAGAATAGAACACGATTCCAGGAAATCCACTAGAAAGTCTCTATCACAACACTATGCCATGGGGAGATGTTAGCAGCCAAGGAGGTCAGCAGCTTTCCTCATCGTATGTGTAAGTCATTGTGCAAGCTGAAGACACTCTTCCAGCTTGTTTTTAATCTTGTCTGTAATATGAATAACAGGTCTGCATATCCTAACTTGAGCTACATTGTTATTCAGAGTTGTTTTAAGACATTTCTCTAAGTGACTCCTGACAGCATCACCTTTTAGATCAGCACCAAGTGCAAGCTACCTAAAAAACAAACAGCCAGCTTGACCTACTAGGTGCTGTAATAACTGCATGGAAATAGGTTTCCTTAAGTAATATTTCACATACAGAATAGCTGTACATGAAAGATTTACAAAGGGGTTCTATCAAGAAAGTCTTACTACTATTCTAAACCTGTACAAGCACTGCTAACATCCCTACCCAGGAGAGCAGATATTTTTATGGAATCCTATTTTATTAGATTTCTATACTTAATGTTCTTACAAGGTCTGGATATCTGACCTCTGTTCTACCTGATATGCCTTGGACCTGGGAGTAGGCAGGAAAAGCAAATATGAACATTTACACTTTCAGGGAGGTCTAAAGCTCAGACCTACAAGACTTCATTGAGTGATCTTGGCCAAACCAGTCCACAGACAGATACCCACACCGAAAACTGAAGCACAAAGCAGATGCAACATGGCAATAGCACAGGCCTGCATGTGAAGTATTAGCCAGATTCTGCTCCAATATGCTGGGACAAAAAGCAGACAGTGTGAGTGTCAAGAGTCTCCTGCCCTCTTCCTCACGCAAGCCACCTGCTCTTCTTTCTCCAGGCATTCATGTTTGTTCTAGTATTTAGTTAGTTCATACTTTCGGAACAGCAGACACCTTCCACTTCAGTTCTGCTTCATTAGAACCCAGTCTCTACACTGGAAACAAAATGTTCTATTTCAGATCAAAACAGAGGTCATATTAAACATTAGTGGAATAAAGTTATCTGAAGGAAAAAAGTTTTACCTACAAAGTTCATTTATTTTCCAACTGTTTGGAATAGGCCTTTGAGGGAACTAAAATACCAAAACCTACCAGCAAAACCAAAACCCAACAACTTGTACCAACCACAAAAGGGACTGAGCAATCCTGTCTTAGTTGAATATGCACAGACTGTTCCAAGTCTGTGATTTTTTTAAATATAAGAAGGGGCTACAGGAGAATCAAGGCAGAATCAGTTATAATCACAACATGTGGTTTTATTTGAAGACCATTCACTCTACTTCATTTAGCCAAGATTAGTTTCTCAAACCAAAGTAATTCATAACAAATCAGCAGATCCTCACAGTTCTGGAGCAAACAACTCTTAATACTGAAGCTGGAATCACTAAAAATCACACAAGGTGAAACGTTTCAATTGGGTTTGTCTGATTTAACATTTCCATCTCAAATAAAGATGCTAATGAAACAGGATTTCCTCTATTGAAAGTATTTTCTCAGTAAGTGTTAATTTTACTCCTTATCTCACAGGACCTCCAGCAGCATTCTCCCATTCCACTGTTCTCTAACAGAACAGAAAAATTGCTTTACTGTCAGCTATGTCCACACTTTGGTGTGACTTACACTGCCTTGTTTGGAGGAGCAGAGAAGGGAAGAATTCCTAATTTATGATAAGCTTGGTTCCTTCCCTGAAAGATTAGTAAACTGACCTAGCCAGAGCCAACTGGCTGTGACTATAGCTGCCCCATCAAGGAGTAAGCTTATAAAGCAGGCTGATACTGCTTCATCCTATTAAAACAACTGGTTCAGTCATCATGGCCCTCCATTCTGAGGATTAGCTAAACCTCACTTCCCAGAACTGCCAGCATGCCTGAATTTTTCCTCTTGTGACTGCTGTCATAAATACTCCTCTTTGAAGAGGCACAGTTCAGCTTATTTCTGCAAGAGGAACATGCAAAAAACTATTAAGCACAGCTAGTAAAGTTTGCCACAAGTCACCTCCATTATGTTATTTACAGTGCAATAGAAATTCAGGCTGCTGGTATTGCTCTAACTCTACACTATAGCAAAGTGTGTGTTTTAGCATGATATTATCTATAGTCAGCATGAGCAAGGAGCTTTGATGATTCTGTCAACACATACTCACAAGAAACAGAATTATCTAATCTGCTGTAATGGGGCCCTACACTGCAAGAGTGTGAAGGTGAGTGGTACACGTGTACTGTATCTAAGCATCCCAAAAAGGCATGAGAGCAACAAAGATTGTTATCTAAAAATATGATGAATCCTTTTAGAAAAGCAGGGTGGTTACAGCATTTTAAGTGATAGAGAAGTCAAGTTTGACACGGCCAGGACCTTGGAGTCTTAACTATAGAGGATAATACAGAATATTACTGCCATACAGATCTCTCCAAGGAAGCTAACAGACAGACTAGCATCACCTTAATACCTCAGATCAGTGCCACTCAACTGATTATCCTGTAGACAAACGTAGTGTAAGCTAGGAAATAACCACCACTCCAATGTAAACAAAGGCTTCTTTCAAAACCAGCCACCCAAGAGATATGCATCTCAGCTTTGATCTAGAAAGTGATCTTAATTCCATAATTCCCTCAGAATTTTCACTACTCAAATATTTTAAAAGCAAATCCTGTGTAATTGCCAGAAATTCAGCCCACTCAGCATTACATTGCAAGACATTTTCCGCACAAGTAAAAACTGTTGAGCTGTCCCATTAAGTATTTAATGGTTTTCTAACTTGTTAATTTAATTTTTAATTAGACATTTTCAGTTTGAAACAGGAGCTGTGTCCACTCCAAATTGAAATAATGCCACATTTCTCCTGTTTTACAGCAGTATTTGTGCAGGGTTTTCTGCATCTTAAGTTGGAGAATACTTAAAACCCACTGCAACTGGGGCCAACAAGGGCATGGCTATTGCCCTGGCTTCACTGATCCACGTTTATGTTAAAGAGGACTCGCACTTCTGGTTCCACTGTGTGCTACCAATTTAACTGCATCCTCCCTGCATGATTTTGCTGGTTGAACTAGACAAGTCTGCCTACTCTAACAAGTCTCTGTGTCAGCAAGGATTTGGCAGAAAGATGAAATAAAAGCAGTCAGAAATGGCTCAGTCTGCAACACCCTTGAGCTTGACAGCTCTGGAGAATGGAAGAGGAGCTTTACACTGTCAGTTGTCTCTTGCCTCTTTTTAAAGAGCATGAAGTTTAGGGCAGTATAGAGAACACAGATTGTCCTCCCCCATCTCCCCTGGGGGGTGAACTCTGCCAATCTAGTGCTGTACTGATCTGCATACTTGCTGTTGTTTTTTGTTTCTTTTTCGGGGGGGGGAAGGCACTTCACTCTTCTAGTTTTTCCTGAACCTTACCCATAAGAAAAAACGGACAGGCCCTGACTTCTATTTCACATTATTACCAAGGCACAACAAAGTGCCTTTGTTCTTTAAAAAAAAACAAACAAGGACATCTATAAGAATGAGCACATACACTGAATTTTAAGACATTTCCAAAAGCTGCTCGAGCTTACAGTTAAGTTAATTTGAGAAGGAACAGCCATTTAGCTTTACAGATAGACACAGAAAAGAACATCCCTTCAGCTCCAGCTAGCCAGACTAGTACTCTAACTGGCTTTGGTAGTCAGAGATCCCCATTAACCACTTCCTTTAAACACTTAAAAACTACCCGAAGTTCAGACTGTCATGATTTGAACTGTTCCTTGTGCCTAAATGGGGGCAAGCAGGAGTCAATACAAGAACAGCTACTATAGCGATTCCCTGGTGATATAGCTCATTGTTTCATTAGCAAAGGCACTGGGAAGCTTAGTATTTGGGGGGTTGGGAGGGAGAACAACAACCCACATCTAACTTGAAGTTGTATTTTGTGACTGTCATTGAATATCCCTTCTCTTAGAGTATTACCAGCATCCACAACATGCCACTTAAGATGACAAGTGTGCGTATATATGGTGCTGTGATACTATTTACCTGCTCAAGTTACAATACAAGTCAGCTTGCTCAAGAGAAAAACAGAAGTCTGTCTTCATATGCTTATTGAAACAACCTGGGATTATGTTGTAGAGTTTTGTTCTGTGTTCTGGTAAGACCCTTGGTTTTAACACTAACAACCAAGAACTGCCAGTTAACTTTTACTTTAACAAAGTCTTCCAGACTTAAAACAACTCATTAAAGCGCTATGTGCCACAAACACTTATTTTCCCCATAATGTCTTTATCAAGAAACAAAGCATATGGGAGGCAGAACAGGTATTCATTCTGAGAACTACTGTTGTACAGTCCTTCCTCCTCCTGTCATTGTTTTTCCTCTTGGGATTAAAAAGAGCTATCCAAGACCTCACTCATTAAAAAATTTGAATACTCCTCAACTGCTCCACTTTTATATAGGTGCTAGATTTCCCCTTCAACCTCCCTCCAGTTCTGGATGTCTTGCCCCAAGTCCAACAGCTCCAACTGCAGATCCCTTGTGCTTGAGTAATGTTAATTTGACAACTGAGTGATCTAGAGCAATTTAAGCTAGTTTAGATCACATAACTCATATCCACTGCCCTCCAAAACCCAACCATTAGGTTCAACCCAATGACTCACCACACTTGCATAAAACAAAAGCTGCATGTAGCAGAAGGGCTGAAGTATCAGCCTTGCCAGGGGAAAGAATAAAGTGTTGATTTTTGTTTTGAGGTAGAAGAAGTAATGTGGGTGTAACCAAAGGGACACATGGGAGCAGCTGACTTGGGAGAATACAGTCAGTAGGGAAGAGGGATCAGACATCATCAAGCTCAGCCTCTGCATTGCAACTTCAAGCAACCTGCCATCAGAACAAGCAGTGTCAGTCTAGTTTCAACTCAGCCCAGATGTTACTTAGGTTATCATAGAAACTATTTTCTTTCTTAAGTCCGTTACTCCAGATGGCACTTTTGAAGTACTTGAGTATTCACCACACACAAGTAATGCACAGTCACTTTTAATATTGTTTCAGTTCTGTTTGGAACACATATAAAAGGCTGCTAAAGGCACTGACAGTACTTAAAACACAACACCACTACCCCAGAAGAGATGCATGATACATGCAAATGCTTGCAGTACTTGAGTAAGCAGAGTTGAATCAGTAAAAGGGGCAATTGTTTCCAGCTTACCAGTTTTTACAATTACAACATGAATCCTTCAGAAAAGAATTAATGGAAAGGTAACTAGAAGTTAACCCCCAAAGCTAACAGTCTAAAAGTCTACTTACACACTCAAACAGCATGTGCTTATAGAAGGTCTTAAGACCTCACTGTACAAGTCAAAAACCACACACATCAGAAACCAACAACTAATACTTATTATCAAGAGGCTTCAGCTAAATGTCAAGCTTGCTTTCATGGAGCACAATTAGTCAGTTAAAAGCAACATTCCAAACAGCCAAAGAACTATATTAAGTTACTAAATACTCATTTTGATCAAGTTAGAGAGCAACTGTTCTAAATTACTGCTTCCCTAGAGGGATCATTTATAGGAAAGAGAAGCTTTGCATCAACTCCAGCTCCTATATTAAGCTTATCCCTAGTGTTATTAGCATATCCAAAGGTGCAGACACCTCACTGAACATCAGTAGCAACTTCAGTAATTACTAAGGCATTGAGGTTCGTACTTATGTTCAGAAGCCCAGCCACTGTACATGTGAGGTTCTTATTTTTTAGAAGAATGTCATCCTAAATGGGTAAAAAAATCCCCTGCCAATAGTTAACTACTTTCAAGTTTCTCAAACCAATCATCAACTAAAACCTGGAGATAATGCTGAAAGTGCAACAAACATATTACTGTAGCTCGCTGTACCTGGTTATGCAACTTCACCCCCTTACTGCTAACAGTGCTCTCTTCCACCCTCACGCTTTCAAAGTCATTACTTCAGCCTCAAGCCAAAATCCTCCTCTGGGGATTGCTGTGCCACTCCGAAACCCCGTCCCGTTGCATGGCCACCCAGCACACTGCAGCCGGTGCTGTAACTGCCCCAGTCCGGTGCACTCAGCCCGCATTTCCTTATCGGGGTACCAGGCAGTTCTTACGTCAGGGACGAAAAAGGCAATGGGATTCTCCCGAGGAGCGGGCGGCCCCACGCGTGCTCTCGGGGGGGGGGGGGGTTACCGTATCCCGGCTGGAGGCGGAGGCCGCGGGGCCATGTGCGTGCGGGGCGGGCCCTCCGGCACCCGCTGCCAGCTCCTTTCGCTTTAAATCTGGCAGCGAGCGACACATGGAGCCGCATTGTGCGCCCCGCGCATGCGCGCCGGGCCGGGCCGGGCCAGGTCCCCTCCGCGGCCCAGGCAGGGCCCGCTCTCGACCGGCAGCGTGGGGACAAAGGGAAGGGGCGAGAGACGGGAGCAGCGGTGCGGGGCTGAGCTGTGGGCCCGCTCCCCATCGCGGGCCCGGCGCCCCGGCTCTTCCCGTCCCCGGGCCCAAGCTCCACAACTCCTCCTTCCCCGCACCCGTCCCGCCCTCTCGCCCCCGGCGGAGCCCCGTCGCTCCTCCCTGCAGACTCCCCCCCCGCAGCACGCGGCGACCAGCCCCTCTCGCCCTCCCCAGGAGGGCCCTCCACCACCCCTCTGCCCCGGTGCTCTCCCCACAGTCAGGGCCTACAGAGCCCCCAGCTCTCCTCCTGACAACAAAGGGGGAAGCGGCCTCTCCCTCCCGACCCGCCCTCCACGGCGCAGGGTACCGGAGGTGAGGGTGGGAGAGGGGAGGGGAAGCGGGACGGGGGCACCTCAGGTCCTCACAGGAAGGTGAGCGAACGGGGCGAGTCGCCCCAGCCCCGAAGTACCGCTTCCAGGGGGGCTCCCTCCCTCCCTCCGTCCTCCGCCGCTTCTCTGTGCCTGACAAACATCCCCCTCACACCGGAGACTTCCGTGCACACAACCCCCGCACCGCGGGGAGCGAAGCCGCGGCTCCCTTCTGCCTTCCCCGTGCCGGGCAGACACGGCTGCAAGAGCGGCGCGGGGCAGGGGGGGCAGCAGGCGAGCAGCGTCGTTGCCAAATTCCCACTTCCCTGCCGGGACGGGGGCAGCGAAGGAAACGCTTCCCTCGCCACGACGGCCCTCGCACCCCTCCCCCAGGCTGCCCTGGCAGCGATCGCCGGCAGGCTCCCCCTCCCCCCCTCGGCCTAGTTCCCTCAGCTCCCGGCTGGGCAGCAGAGCGGCGGGGGGGCTGTAATCTCCCCTTCCCTCTCGCACACGTACCCCACCGGCCGCCCGCACCCTCCCCGAGCCGGCGCCTCTTCCCCCATAGCAGGCCCCGGTTCTTCAGAGCTCGGCCGGCCTCCGCTCCCCCACACCGGATCGGCTCACCCCCCCCCCGCTCCCCGCGCCGGCCGCCAGCCCGGGTACCTGCTAGTTGTCTCCGCAGTAGCAAGGCGGACTGGAGCTCCGTCATTCTCCCCCTCTCTGCCCGGGGAGGGAGTCCCAGCGGCGGCGGGGACGGCGCGGCTCCTGCTGCTGCGAGAGCCCGAGGCGGCGGCGAGTGGCCCTCAGCCCGCCCGCACCGCGCCCCCCGGGGGTCTGGCTCCGCGCCGGCCGCCGCCACAGCACGCAGGGTCCGAGGCAGGGGTGCGCGGCCGTGGCTCCTTCCTTCCCTTCTCCTCCTCCTCCTCCTCCTCAGCACCACCACCTCCTCCTCCCTCCGCCCGCCAGGAATTTCACTGCACTCCGGGCCGCGGCGCGCAGGCGCACTCCAGACCGCCGCCGGCCCTTCCGCGCCGCCATCTTGAGAGGGCGGGGAAGGCGGGGCGAGCCTCCCTTCGGCCGCCATGTTGGGAAGGTCCAGTCGCCACTTCCCCCTTTTTAAAGCCTGCAGTGAGGGAAGAAAAGCTGTTATGAGGAAGAATGTCCTCAGGAGGGACATAGTGCGCCCTCCACAGCGCGGCGGCTCTGCTGCCTGCCTCTGCTTGGCACCTCGGAGGGCAGAGGAGCTCCTCCCGAGGGCTTGCTGCTCCCTGCGAGACACGCGTCTTCCCTCAGCTGCCACACTGTACAACAGCATTACGCACAGGGCAGCAAGGAACAAAAGTTATCCGGGCATTGTCTCTCCTTAGAGTGCTCCCATTTCCACAGCCCAACAAAACACATGATTTTCTTGAGGAGGGGATAGAAAGAGCAGCTAAATAGCACAGGCTAAAAAAGAGCTGCTGGATAGGAGTTGCTCATGCAGGTTTGCTGCAAAATGTAAGAAACTGTGGGTGTGATGGGATGCTTGTGTGACGGGGAGCGTGCCACTGTGCTGAAGATGTGCCTAGGAAAGAGAAAGAGATATAAATGCTTAAGTCAAAGCCCTTGTTGTGCTTGTGAGGTAAAGGGGCTCTCTCCAGCACTAGTTTATCCCTGAAGGACACAGGCTTGATATTGCATCTCCACCAAAAGCCTTCAGAATAGGAGCTTTCGGAAGGTGACTGCAAGTCATGACAGGCACAGCTGACAGAAAGAGGTAAAAATTCAGACAGTTTATCCCAAAGAACTAAGCCAGGAAAGGACTGGCAAAAATGTTAATTGTATATTCATGTGTTGACTGTGAAAGAGATACTGTGATAAATAGGTGCGTGAGACTAAAATAAAAGGAATGGCAACTCTGCTCCTCTGCCATTGGCTTTGAGTATTCTCTTGGATTCTTCGATTTCACATTTTAATTCTCAAGTAAATACAGGTTCTGGCTAATTGGATGAACCATTATTAGCAGTGACAGAAAGCAGGAAACACCCTGCCCTACTGCAGAAAGAAATGACTACAGAGGAATTTATCCTGTATTTGTTTGCCAAAATACTCAAATTTTCTACAGAAAAACCCTCTTTATTTTTTTTTCTGCTACAAGGGGTTTATTTAGTTTGTGAACAACAAACTCAGCTTGCAATGAAGGAAAAAGCTGATGAAGAAGAGAGATGTTTTTAGCTGGCAATGCTAAAGTCTTTTCCCATGCTGCAATTTGTAAGGCCTAATGTAGTCTGAGAGTTTCATTACTGGGCTAGTACAATTAATCAGAATACTATTCTCAGATATTCTTGCGGTTCTGATTATATCTGTCTTCTTCAATGATTAAACTAGGATGATACAAGACATACCACAGCGGACGATACTGTTACTGAAATCCATCTCATAAAGCGTGTTCTTAGCCAAAGAAGATCTGTGTAGACTTTCTTCTTTGTACCTTGACTCTAATTCCCAAATGTATTTTGTATTTGTATTTTGCATTGCTTCAGACAGGTTTATTAGATCTTAAAAAAAATCTATTTTAACATAGAAGTCTATCATGTTCAAGTGCATTTTGTAAATTTACTATGCTAAGAGACAGTCACCCAGATTGGAATCAAGGCATGTTGATGGGAAGTGACACTATTGTGGATGATATTTCTCTTTCAGGAATAAAAGGCAGGCTTTGTTCCCAATGTCAGTTAAGCCAGCACTAAATTCACTCACTCAACTTTCTGTACCTGATGTCAGCTCAGGCACGAGTACATGTTTCTGACAGCTCTATGATTCTATTAATAGAGGACCTAACTACAGCGCTGAAGACTGAAAGGTTATATGAAACAATTCTATTTCTATTACATTCTGTTAATCAAAATCATCCTGAATTGTTCACCATTAGGTCACTCACTGGCAGTTATCTAACTTAACAAGGGAAGTGTTTTATGGTCTCCTATGGTTTGTGTATTATTTTCCTTGTAAGGAACATAAAAGGCTGTGGGTAGAGAAAGAAAGGATATGCTTTAAGCTTGCATGGATGACCTGGATTCCATTATTCTAGCAGCAGATTCAACCCTAGTTTATAAGAGCAATACATGTTTCATCATAGGAAGCACCAGCAACTTAAAGTATTTTAATCTTGCTCTGTCGAATCACCTTGTGTGCAGCTGCAAAATGTAGAATATGGCTCTGGTGGTGAGGGCAGGTGTGTGACCAAGTCATACACCAGTTTAGTGTTACCTTACAGCCATACTGACTCTATGGAATCCTGTCATGAAAATGAAGCCATCATGCCACAGCAGTGTGGAACTCAGTTGGCTCACAGTTCATGTTGCCTGTCCCGTAAACACAACATGCTACCTGAAAAGAGAGAAAAGCCTGTTCCAGGCTGGATGAACTGACCTGAAGTGTTCTGTTAATATCTACTTTTTGTACTTCCTATGCACTAACACCTCATCCTACTATTTGCTGAGGTAACAAGCAGTACATTTTAGGAAAAGATCTCGAGGTAGGAGAGATTGTATTCTTAAATCTGTTTTACTGTCTCTGGCATGCAGCCTCTCTGCAGCTGTCTCTCCAATCTCTGCATTAAATGGAAGGCCAATAAGAATTTAAATTATTTTCTCTTCCCTGAGACATTTCTTGTATCATGACTGTTCAGCTCCTACATCCATTTGCTGTGGTCCTTACTGCATTAATCTTTTCCTTTGGCAAGGGTATATTATCATAATCGTTCTTCTTGTGGTTAGAATAGGAAAGCCTGGAAGTTTTTCTGTCACCTTAAAAAGGGTCAAGGTTTCATATCCAGCGTCTTGCTTTGCATGAATATGCTGTCTATCCTTTGACTTTCTCCCCCAGTTCCTCATTCACAACACAAATCACAGATTACACTAGTAGTTTCTGTTCAGTGGAGAGTCTTCCGGCTGGATTCACACCATTAGCAACATTGGCTCCCCTATTTCAACTTCTTGACAAAAACAAAAAGCTGATGGTAAGATAGACATAGCTCCCTGCAACACGTTCTTCAATGTTAATCTGGTTTTACATGCTGGAGTCACTGAAGAGACATTTTAAATTATTCCAATGTGAGGTATCATTTTTTAGGATTAAAAAAGGTTCCTGTTAGGCAAACAGGAATCATTTATATATCCATTAGAGAAGTGTGTGTGTGTGAAGTGGGGTTTCCTGGAAAAAATCAACCGGTGAATCAGTAGCATGGCAAACAGAGAGAAACCTGGTATGGGAATTGCTGCAGCTGCTATGACATGTCTCTTCAGAACATACCTGCATACAGAGTATGATGAAAATGTTTGTATTTACTTGTACTGTAACAATTTTTAGCTTCTCCAACTAAGATCAGAGTCCCAGTGGGTTAACAGTAATCCCTAACAATCTCCTGTAGAGGTAAGAATCTCCATTCTTCCCTAAGAAGGGACATCCCTTAGCAGGGACATCCCTTAGCAGGGACATGTGTGGCAGTCCATGATGTTAAAGATACAGAGCAAGCTTGTCTTGGATCCAGAAATAGGAGCTTGTCCTGTCTTCCACTGCTGATACATGAAACCACAATGGCTTTAATGTTCAAACATCACCATGTATCTATCTCTCTGTCATTCCTTCATAAATCCATCAGTATTCCACCTCAGTCACTGGCCACAGATAAAGGTTTTGTTTGTGGCAGGAAGCATAGAAAATGATTGCTTGAGCCAGGGAGAAGGCACGTTGGTGAAGACTATGTTGTTCACTGGAGGGTGACACCTAAACAAAGTGTTTTGACGTGACTTTTGGGTAAGATTTCTGGTACGAATCAACCTTGTCAGGAATGGTCATGGTAAAACAGTCTCTGGAATTGCAAGAAATCCTTTCAGAGTCTGATCGTAGCGTTGAGTCAGGCTTTTGGCAGGAAGGCTCTATTTAAGACCTGGGTAACCCAGAATGACCTTGTTCTCAACTTTAATTGTACAAGCTGAAACTATTACTTAAACAGATAGCATTCCCAGATGGCAAATGGAGACTTTGCCTGGGCATTCATGTTAGGATCAGGGTAAAGTGCCTACCATGTCCTTGGCCCATTTCTTGGGTGTAAAACTTTGGGGTCAAAAGATGAAGGTGCTTGAGTCGGTTTTGAAGGAGACACTTTTGGCATCAAACCCATTGCATCTAAGGCCTGAGGTGGAAACATCACCTCCATTCCAATTCCTCCAGCATGCCTTAGGAACCATGTTCATAAGTAACTCTCCTCCATCAGCTCTGGTTTCTGACATTGCCAGGTGCTGTCCTTGTTCCATTATGTACAGAGACAAGGCATTGCTGTTCCCAAGGCTGTACTGCTTCCACAAATGATATCCTGTGTTTCATTTCACACCTGTACAGTATTCCTGCCTTAAATAATTTATGTAGATATAATTGAACTATTTCCTGGTGACATTTTTCATGGCCCAGGTATTCATTAACTTTGACTCTCTCATTCATTGGAAAGTAAGAAATGCCCTTTGGTCAGAATCAAGCCAGGGTCAAATATTTCCAAGCACTACTAGGAGCCTCCCGAGTAATGTTTAACGAAAAACCCATTTCAGTAATGTCAGGTACTTTTGAATGAGGATTAAATGTACATCCCAATAATTGATATAACCCTGTCAATTTTCCTAAAGAATGTTTACCATTCTTATACCCTCCTAGGAGAGGGGGATTTTCTCCCACCTCTGCTAGGAGATGACCTAGAAGATGTCTGGCACATTCTCAAAGAGGCTCAATGGGATGAGGATCCGTATACTGCTTTACCTCTCCTGACCACTTTTCTGCAACAATTTTGTCCTCACTTTCTCACCTAAAACTAAACTCTCTTTGTGCACTGCCTTTCTTCTCTGATGACCACTCTAGGGAATGCTGGAGCATGGACCACAGACTGCAAACGTCTGGCCCCTGCTCCCACAGCCGAGAAGCCAGGACAGAAAGCTGCTGCTGGGGATCTTCTGTGTACACACAGTGAGCACAACAGTGCCACCAGTATTGCTCTTGCTCCTTGCTTTCCCACCTAAAACTAAACTCCATCTGTATACTGCTGTTTGGCTGATAGCCACAAAGTGACCACACTCTATCTGTATAATAGGCAGAGTTTATTAAACAAGCACACTGAAGCCAGTAAACACACTAAAAGCACACACACTAATGTGAATTAAATATCTCTCTATTGAATAAGTACAATAAGACGAATCAGAGATATAGGTATATAAGTAGAGTACCGGAGAAACTTAGCAATGTCTCAGATCATTACTGCATGGAAACAACAGAGATTAAGAAGAAATACATTACCAGTCACCACTGAATCATCATCCAGGCCCACACTTCCAGCCGGGAAGCCCTGTTGCTCCCGATGCCAGGAGTCTCAGGTAACTGGAAAAATTCTGACCTAGTGCATCCACCCCCTGGTGAGGCTTCTCTCACGGCCACATGAGGGTTCCATTTTTATACCCGTATCAAAACAATCGGCTTTAAGCCAGATCTCGCATCGTTTACTCACGTTACCCTCCACAAACCCCCAGCTCGTCCACGGGAAAACCCGGCTCGCCCATTCCCACCCGCTGCCACTGCCCTTACCGGCGGAAAGCTCCCATTTCAGCGCAGGGGATGCCCCTTCCAGCCGCCTTCGGCAACACCGCCCCGTTACCGTCCGGCCGGACTCTGCAGCGACAGGGATACGGATAACGTATAGAGGCGGTGACAGAAGTAAGGCAAGGCGGATCCAGCGAATGAGAACACCCGGCTGGGCGGAACAGGACGAACACATTGCATCGATGAGAGAACCCTGCCAATGGGGAGGCAGCGCGGGGCAGTTCAGAGCGCATATACCCGCCCGGATGGCAGCCGCACGGGAGCTGCATGAGCATCCTCCTCTGCCCCCATCTTTTGCTTTTTTAAGGAAAATGTATTTTTGTGAAAACAGACATGATTATAATAAAATGGGATACTAAATAAAAACATACCATATCACCAACCCTCTGGACAGTCTGCTGACATCATTCACATATCTCAGTGAGCTGTTCTTCTCAAAACAAGTACCTCACTGAAATATGCAAATAAAGTAACACTGAGAAGGACAGAAACCATGGAGTACAAAACTCTCCATGGCTTAGAAAGGGATGTGTCTGAACTCAGGGAACACATCATCTCATATGAAAATAGCTGCAATCTCTCCATCCCCAGCTCTGCTTTCTAAATGCTCCAAGTCGGGAGCAGCCCATGGAAACTGCCAAAGAAAACTGTGAAAGAGGCAGACACCAACCAACAAACCAAATAAATGGGAGAAATAATAAAGAACTAGATAAGGCAGAGCCCCCATCCAGTGTGCAGTCAAGGTGAACCACAGGAGCAGCTTCCAGCATCCCGCTCCACAGGCAGAAGTATGGACCCCTTCAGGGTATCGCTCCTCCCTGCACAGGAATCCTGGTGCCAAACAGGACTGAGACAGTGTGGGATGCTCCTAGGCACAGCTGCATATTTACAGGTTGACAGAACAAAGAACTCACTCCTAACCCCCAAAACAGCAAAGACAATTCACGGCAACAGGGAAATGCATATTTTGTGTGCAGGAAGTGAAGGAGTTGACACAACCTCCTTTGGATCAGAGAAATACCATGGTCTGGAGGACAAGGGATCTCTTTCTCCAGGGCACAGGCTTTGCTGGGAAAAGCCATTCAGCAAAACTTACAGCCAGAATTTAAGTTTGAATTTAAAATACTTCCAGGGATGTGGTGCACTGAGGGCTGCCAGGGGCAGGACATGCTACTGTGGAGGTAGCTGTGTCCTAGAGCTGAGGCCTCACACACCCCAGTGCCATGATGCTGTGTTCAGAGCCACTGCCCACACTGGGTTGGCACCCATGGCCATGCCCTCAGCAGAGATCACAGCTCAGAGACCCACTGAAGAGTTTTCTCTCTTTAATGTACATTTGTCCCCATGTGAAAACACTCTAGGCAGCTTATTGCAGAGGGCTTCTCCTGACTTGGCAGTCTCTGTGGGGACTGCACAGGCAATCTTTACAGAACAACAAATCTCTTACTGGACCCAAGTGCTTTGAAGAGCTCTTTCCCTCTAAAGAAGAAGCCTCTTCTTTTTACTCTGACCAAGTATATGACTGCCTCTGAGAGCAACCAGCAATGCCTGCTCTGAACACTGCTTGCCCAGGCTCAAGGCAGGAGGGTGGTAGAGCAGGGGGAGTTGGTGAGGAGCTGCTCTGCTCAACAGACCCACCTGGATTTAACTGAGTGGGAAAAAGAGAAAACAAACGAAAACCGCACAAGTTAGAACCAATGAAGGACATCACAACAACAGACTGCACAGGCAACGAAGGAGAACCCCAAGCAGCTGCTTGCAGTGCACTGGCTGGAGTGATGCACAGGCAGAACGTGATTGCTAGAGCCACAGCACAATTAAACTTTACATGCTGTGGGCTGGGTTATTTAAAGTTTCCTGGGGTGAAAGCAAAAGCAGCACTGTTCCATCACCCCACAGCCTGTGTGACAAAGACCACAAGGAACAGCTGTGACCTCCCCTCCTGGCAGTCAAGCTGCTGTATTCCAGACACTGTGCTCCAGCAAGAAAGCACTCCTGGTACAAGATGAACAGAAACCTCCTCTCCGAAGTCAAACTCAACAAATGCAACCCCCATGGAATCACTCCTGAGCAGCCAAGAGCACTGCAGACACCACACACAAAACAACACTGTTGTTGCTCATCCTGCCTCTTTTATCCCAGCTGGTGCTTTGCTCCACCTCTACCCCAGGGTATTTTAGGGTAGGGTTACAGCTATTGCTTGTGTTTGGGAGCAGGTGTGTATTACCAGATGGATGGGGTCTGGTAAGTTCTTGCTGAGATCGTGTTACAGTGCTGGGATGTGTGTGTGTCTTGCTGTGTGTGAGTTGTTTCTCTGTGAGGAGCGCACTGTGATTTTAGAGAAGGAGAAGAGGGGGGAGGCAGAGTGGAGTCAGTGAAAACATAGGTAGCTTGGGCTCCGTTCAGCTTTTCTTGATCAGGTTAATTACTTTGACTTACACCATCTTTGCTTTGTACTTTGTATTTCTTTCTTAAGGAAGCCTTTTAATGAACTTAGAAAATACTCTATTAACATAAACCTCATTGTGAGGCAGAGAAGATTGGATTTTTGCAGTTTGGAAACCTGGGTGGCTGCAGTTCTTGAAGCTTCTTAAACTCCTGCAATGGTTTTAGGCTTTGAAAAGAAGTTCTCAGCTTCTTAAGGATTTACAAATAATAATTTCCATTAACATTTTTATTTCAAGTGAATGTACCAGCTAAGTTGACATTAATGCTCTTATTGGCAAGAGGGGTAACATTATTTAAGTATTACTTTCTGCTATGTATATTTTTATCTTAACACAGTCCTATATAACAAGGGAACATGATTAAAAGTAGGTATTGACTATTAATGAAAAGTATTGAAAAGCTGCTTTGAAGTGTGGAATAGAGACTTTTTTGGTTGCTGGCTCACAAGGACAAAGACAGAAAAGTTCTTTCACTGATGCTAAACTTGTCTTAAGCAGAAGTAGCTGCAAAAGTCATCAGAATAACATTTTCTTATTAGCAGGCCGAGATTCTGTACTGTTTTATTGTAATGAGAGTGTGTAAAGTGTGCAAAGGCCAGCAAAAAAAGGACAGATTTTGCTTATATACCTTTTAATTTTATTTGGAAGATCTTCTGAGGCTATCTTCAGACCAGAAAAAATTACTGGTGGTATATAGAGTGGGTGGAAGGAGCTTTGGAATGGAATGAATAGATAGAAGTGTAAGATGTGTCTACTTTTTAGTTTAGCATTGCTAAGTAATTAATAATGTAAATTATTCCTATCCTGGTTTTATTACTGTGGTTGAATATTGTGTGTAAAACACAGCCTGAAGAACCAAGGGCTGAAGCTCAAAAACATCTTGTCCATTAACAAAAGTCAGATGTTCAGGATTACAGAAACACTGTGTAATTACAGAATTACACAGCAATTACAGAAACACTGCTTCAGTGTTTTAATATGTATTGTTTTCTCTCTCTCTTTTAACGATTTGATGGTGCTATTTGCTTTAGAGCTGGGGACCTGAAATCTTATTGTTTTAGCAAAGGAAATTCATAGCAGAGCATAGACTTTTCCCCAACTCTTTGTTTCCCAGATTACCAATATTACTGACGCTGGCATTCCCATAGTTTACATTTTTTGGTCCATGTCCCTGGACTGTTTTGGTTTTGTTTCATTAGAAGTATATATTTGACTGGCCAAGGGTTTTACAGCCTCCTTTATCACTGCCTGATTAAAATCAAACAGAAGATGCCTAGGGAAAGAGTGACTGTGGCTGCTTTCTGCATTTGTTCTCTTGTTGCTGGAGTGGAAGCTGCCCTCTGTCTAAAGTGGGTACCCATCAATGATAATATGGATATATTTTAATCCCAGTTTCCTATGTAAACTGCTTCATATCTACAAGACCTTCCCAGTAACTATCATAAACATCATTGTCCTGGGGATAGGGTAACTAAGAGCTTTGAAATGTCTGAACTTTCTTTTTTTTTGTGCAGGACAAGCAAATTGGGAAGTAAAGACATTCTCAGTACTAAATTGGACCATTCTTAATTGAAATCTCTACTGATTCAAGTTTTTAGTTAACCCTAACCTTAGCATTCTTGGTTGTGATTAGAATACTATGTTCATTTGCATATTCTTTCAGTCTGGAGTTAGTGAGCCTGGGAAGAAAAAGGCCCCCTAGGGAAAGGCCTCCATTCTTATTCTGCCAATACTTGTCTGTTTGGCATTACTCATAACAAATGGCTCCTTATTTCTTATGCTGTCTTCTTAATTAAGTGGGCTCTGGTGTATAAAAGTGAAGAACGCAGTGGTCAACTAATGGTTCTTCTGGGGATGGATGTTTCACTGTGATAGAAAGGTCAAAACATAGGTTAAACAGACATTTAATTATACAGTTTTCTTCCAGAATCCATGCATGTTTTCACAGCCTTTTTCTTCTGTAATTGTGGCAGGAGCATCCACAATCTTAAAATGCAAGAACTGTAGTTATCAGATACACCAACAAAAGTAAGCTTGAGCTAAAATAAAAAGATGTTAAGGGCAAGAGGAGTTCAATGGGTTAGCAGGATAGCACCTTCGATGTACAGTAACGAGCTATAGTTAGAAATCTACTTTCGGCTGTAAATATCAAGCCTAGCAGTAGGTGTCAGGAGTGCAGAACAACATAAGCTGTGCCCCAGGAACTCAGCGGACTAAGGAGATGTTTAAGCTGTCTGGAGTGAGAGTTAAATCCTGATGAGCCGCCCTGTGGGGCATTCCTTACAAGGTTTGAGATGCGTCTGGGCATCAAATACAGAACATGTTCCTACTGAAGGACAGAGGAGCCAGCTCTCCTAGCTTCCGAGGAGAACAGAGATGAAAACCAATAGCACAGCTTAGGCTGTTCTCGTTGCTAAAGAACGTCCGTGCGCAAGCAGCAGACATATGTCAGTTTGAATCTCCCACACCCTGCTTAGGCTCTGCTGCTGCCTGCTGCTCTGGGGTGTCCTTTTCCATGCCATTCCGTCTCGATGGGCGCGTTGGGCCGGGAGCCGGAGCGCTGCTGGAGCTCAGCACACGAGGGGTGAATGTGCGCGCTGAGGCTCTGCCCGCTGCCAGTGCTTGAGCGCCCCCAAGCGGCGCGGCACCGGGAACCGCAGGCTCCCGTCGGCTCTTGCTGTGGGGATGGAGTTAACGGAGCGCCCACGTTCGCCTTCCCCCTGCAGAGCCCACTGGAATTCTTCAACGTGATTTGGAATATTCTTTTCAGACTTCTTTATCCACCGTTGTGGGTGGAGGTAAAGGTTTTAATCTCTACAAAATTGTGCTTATTCTTTACTGTGAGTGACCTCTTGGCTTCGTTGGGTTGCACAGATAATGTGCCGTTTACTCAGTGAAGGTTCTATGGTCCATAGCAGAGCAAAAGGCAGTAGTGATAATATTTAGTGAGTAAAAATTGCTTCCTAATAGTAAGTTGACACACTGAAATGTTTTCAGACTCTAGCTGACTTATGGGATCATAAAATAGTTTGGGTTGGAAGAGGCCTTCAAAACTCATGTAGTCAAACCCCCTTGCAATGTGCAGGGACATCTTCAACTAGATCAGGTTGCACAGAACCACATCCTGCCAGGCCTTCAATATCTCCAGGGGTGGTGCATCTGTCACCTCTCTGGGCAGCCTGTGCAAGTGTTTTACCACCCTCATTGTATAGATGTTTTTCCTCATGTCCAGCCTGACTCCATGTAGAGCTACCATGAGCAGGAGTCAGGAGAGATGCCCATAATCTGTCTCTAAATCATCCCTTAGAAAGTTGAGGGGTAAGATCTTGCTAAAAATAAGACCTGTCTGGAAATAAAATTCATATAGACTTGCCCATTATTAAATTAAACATGCTGCTGGTTCATGAGGAACTAGATCTTCATGAAATGAATATAGAATGAAATTCTACAATGTTAAGTGTTCATTTTACAAAATGGCCAAGAGTAGTAGGTGCTATTTTTATTTTCAGTTTAGTCTGAAGTGTGAAACACACTTCTTTGACAGAAAACCCAGCCACAGAGTCTTATCTTCATGCATGAGTCACACGCTGCTATCAGACCTCATTCCTATCAGCTCTCTAATAAGCTATTAGTTTTCCCTTAATTTTCACTTTAAACTTTCTAAACAAGGTCCAAAAAAAATAAATTACCTTCTGAAGTTTGAAATCCACAAAATGGCTCAAAAGATGTGTAACCAGTTCTGTGTCTAAAAGAACATTGAATATAGTGGGAAAACTAATGCTGAAAGACTCAAGTAAGAACACTTGTTCAACTCTGAGTGACCTGAATAAAGACAAGGAATAAAGGTGTCTACACACCCTGAAAGAGCAAGAATGACTTCCTGCATCCTCATTTCTTCTCCTTTCAGGCCCCTTTTTGGGAAGAAAGGGAAAAATATCCTGTTGCCCAATTCAAAACTGTGGAATGTGCACAGTTCCAGCAGGGATGAAGAAGGGTGGCTTTGTTTCCATCTCTTACTGTAACATTCTGGGTTGGTTTTCTGGTTAGGTTTTTTTGTTTGATATTCCCTCCATTAAAAGAATCCCAAACCAGCAAATAGTCTGCAGTATAAGTCTTCTGCTTAAACTGCTCATTTGACCTAAAAACTCAGGACCTTGTTGGAAAGGATTTTGTTGTGGGGTAGGTCTGGTCAGTGCAGAGCAGGTGGTGGCAAAAGGAAGAAGTGACTGGTTGGGTGACAAGGACAAGGCTAAGGAGCTAAGTAGTGTGTGTAAGCAAATGACTGTCAAAGGTCCCTTGTCTAGTAAACCTCTCTTCTCTAGAAAGGCTGTTTTTAGCTCTGGCAACTCACTGAGACATTAGTCAAGTTTATTACTTATTTTACATATGCAGTTCCTGTGAGATCCTTGCAGAGTTGTTCACTTCAAGATCTTGGATGCACAATGGAATATTTTGCTGCTGTTTACATTTCCTTTTCCTTGTCCTCAGGGTACAGCACTCCAGCACTTTTGCTTTTGCAGAACCACAGGGCTGCAGCTTTTTTTCTCTGTCAAGTCCTTGTAAAGCAGGAACTGGAAGGAACATTTCCTTTCAGTTTTTAGTGGTTAGGCTTCATAGCCGGAAATGACTGTAGTGATTGAAGTTCCTCATACCCCCAAACCAAAACTGACTCATAGCTTGGTGTGCTAAGGGGATGCTTCATCTATGGTAGCTTTCTGCACAGGGAAATATGCACAACCCCAGGGCGCATGAAGGAACAAGCTTGCAGTCCCAGGCACCTCCTGAAGAGCAGAATTATGGAGCTACTGCAGCACATGGGAGACAAGATCCAGTTGTGTCTGTGTCAAGGAAGAGTCTGGCAAAGAGAGATTACCTGATAGCTGCTGTGCTGTGCTACACAAATTTAATCAACTTCATGGACTGGTTCCTTGTACCAGGTGAGAGCCTATTTTCTCCTAAGGAAAAAGAAATCTAAGTTTTCTGCAGCTCTACTTACGCCATAGTCACACATGTGTTCTAAATGAAGGATATGCTTTCTGTCTTTGATATTTCTCACTTATCTGCATTAGTCTTTTGGTCGTACTTTGAATTAAATATCCAATTATAAATCTAGGAAGACCAATGAATCATAGTTTAGTTTCTAATAGTTAGTAGAATGCTTATAAACCTCTCATCTATTAAATGCTTAAGATGCATGTTTTTAAATCTTCATCTCTTACAAACATACTTTATCATAGAGAGCAACTGGTCTATTTTTGTGTCTTGGTTTTGCAGAGATTTGACTAAGAAGCTTCCCCTTACTGTATACACCAGCTTACCAGGCCTTCTTTGGCTCTACTAGATATGACATTCCTTTATGTGAAGAATAGAATCACAGAGTAGTTAGGGTTGGAAAGGACCTAAAGATCATCTAGTTCTGCCCCCCCTGCCACAGGCAGGGACACCTCCCACTAAACCATGCCACCCAAGGCTCTGCCCAACCTGGCCTTGAACACAGCCAGGGATGGAGCATTCACAACTTCCTTGGGCAACCCATTCCAGTGCCTCAGCACCCTTAGAATAGTGATGCCAGTCTCCCTGTTAAAAGTACAAAAACTATGTTGTCTTTGTTCAAGTTTGTTTAGAGGAAGGTTAATCTCCTCATGACCTGCTAGTGGTGTGATTTCTGCAATGAAGAGTGTAAAGGGGATGGAGATCCACTTCCTTAAGCGTCACTTACTAAATTTACACCTTGTTTTCTAATAAATAATATCCTTCTACCAAAAATGTGATTTTTTTAGGTGTTTTTATTTATTTTTTTATTTTTAACCTAGCCATAACAGCAGGGCATTGCTCCTAGTAAACTGATGGGGAATCTGAGTTTTTCCTCCCATGGATGGGGCTTGGAGCAACCTGGTCTAGTGGAAAGTGTCCCTGCCTGTGGCAGGGGGTTGAAACTGCATGAGCTTTAAGGTTCCTTCCAACCCAAACCAGTCTGGGATTCTATGTAAACTGTACTCTGTGTCAATTCTTATGTTTAACATTACCCCTGAGCATCTACCATGCTTCAGGGATCTGATTTGTAAATTAAGAGGAAATGCTTGTTGTGGGCTTGCTGTATTTTACTTCTGAGTGGCCTGGAAATCATAAATGTTTCAAAACTTTGGAGAAAACCCAACGGATGGATTGTTAAATTTGGAATTAATATGTAGTGACAGTACAGTAATTCATTTTTTTTACTACTAAAACCATTCAGAAACTTAAGACTCATATCTCTATACATTGAGAGGCTGGTGGGTTTAGGAGTTTAAGCTTATTTTCTTTTGAATACTTCTCAACCACACATGTAAGAGGGAAGGAAACAAGTAGGAATGCATTCTGAATGATACTACAGGACTGTTAGTGAGAAACTTCAGTGTAGGAGTTCTGTTATCAAGTGACTCTGTGAAGGGTAAGGGACAGGAGAGGATGAAAATACCTTCAAGCAAGAACAGGCTTGCTGGGAGGAAGTATTAAATGCAAGCAGTTGCGTGGCTTATTCCAAGCTTTGAACTGTTCTTTAGTTCCTGTACATGCTAAGGGCCTAGGGTTTTCAAGGTTTGTGAAGTGCCTATGTTGATATGCTCAGTTTCTTGAGTGAGGTGCCTTCAGGGACAGGTGCCTCAGTCCAGAGCAGAGGTGAGGATAGTGCCGAAGCCTTGGCTGTCCATATGGATGAGTACATTGTTAAATGTAAGTGAACAGGGAAGTGAGGGAGAGGCTTGAGTATTTGTTAAGGAGTAAGCTGGTGGCAGTTGTGAACTTGTGGTTTCCGGGCAGTTTTGCTCACAGTCTTTGACAGAAACCAAGCTACTTGTGGAGTTGAATGTAGGAGCAGAGTTGGGACCTCCTGCTGACATCCCCCTGTGCTCTCTTGTGTTCAGGTCAGCTGTAGGGAGCAAAGCAGACAATTTGCACACAACTTGTTTCCTTAAGGAGTGGCTTCATCCTTTTAAAAAGGTTTTTTGACTATTTTGGCAAAACTGAAGCTGCATGAGAAGTTTCTTTTTTATGTTATGTTGTTCAATATCAGAGTAGAACTATGCTTATTTACAGTAGTTTCTTCTGCTATTTTGTTTTTAGGATTATAGTGTAGAACTGGAAGCTAGGGGAGGTGGTAAATCTGCAGCCTTGGCATGATGACTGTTTTGTCTCACAGCATTCATGCATCCACTAGAGCCAGACCCATGGATCTTCCATCAGTTTGTTGCTTGTGTGACTCTTCTGAGAGACTTGTGGCTTTGGGCAGCTCTTCCAACCTTTTTGCACAGCTATTGAATGGTTAGAAATCAAGATGGAATTTCTGTCAGCCTTTTATCACCAATAGAAATGACTGCTTTTAGTGATGTTTCTCTGTCATTATCATCACTAAACGTTACTGTGTAAATCCAGTTATCTATATCTCATCTGATCTCTGCAGAATTGTCAGGGAAGTATGAACAGAATTACCCAACTGGGACCACAGTGTGAATTCCACTGGTATTTCCCTGGCTATGGGCTGATTCAGCCACCCTTGGCTAAGGAAGGCTGGAGCCATTTGCATCCTGAAAAATCCAACACGCACTGATTTGAATACTATATATACTGAAAATATTAACAGGTATTCTTAACAGAAGGATCTTCAATTCATCTTAACATTTTAAGGTCAATAATAATATTTTAGGATTAGCTGTATAAGGATAGCTGGCTGCAAAACTTTGCTACTGTTCTGTCCCACTTGTGTCCATTTAGCTTTGAACTGAAAGTTGTTTCTGTGCTTATGTACTCCTGGTACAAAAGAAACAGAGCAGTTGTAATTGAAACAGTGGCTAAGCTGGCTCTTGTAAGACCTCCATAGTGGAAGATCATGATTTTTTTCTCTAGTGGTAAGGATTTTTTATCCTCTGTTTATCTGTGCTTATGGTACAGTCATGTTTTACATCTATGTGCAGCCTCTCCTGGAAGCCCTGTTCTTGAAATAAAGCTTTGAGTTGGCAAATGAAGGGAATTGCAATGAATGAGCAGGATTATTCAGTCTTTGACTCTGTTGCAGGGATCCTGTTAGATATACAGAAATACTTCCAGCTCAGTGATGGGGATACAGGTCTGCTGCAAACAGGTAATAACATATCTTCATTTTGGGTAGTTTGCTTTGCCTTGCATCTATGTGGCCTGTTCCTAAAACACAGTCTACTTACTTATTTCTTCTAGCTCCTACTTGTGTGTGGCGTTGCTCACTTTCACTTGTGGGCAGGCTGACTATAATGCAAACCTGAATGTCTTTGGTTCAGGGAAGACTGGACTTGTGTAGTTCAGGAATCCCACACTATGTGAACCATTAAAGATGAAGAAATTTCTCAAGAAATACGGAACTTGAGCAATTCCCATGTGTTTCATTATTGTGTGTATATATATATACAAATATTGTAATCTACATTCATCTTTTTCTAAATATTGATCTACATACTTGTTCAAAAACCGAGTCTTTAACCTCTGCTCCCAAAATAACCTCAGTTTGTCTGAGGGGTGAGGAGTACATACAAGAAACCCATGTTGTCTTTGATCTTTCTTGGATTTCCAGTCTTCATCCTGTGTTACATGCTGGCTGCACCTGTCTTTGGGTACCTTGGTGACCGGTACAATAGGAAAATCATCCTTGGAGCTGGTATTTTCTTCTGGTCTGGTGTCACATTAAGCAGTTCATTCATCAGTGAATCGGTAAGTTGCTTTTTTAGAGTCCATGAAAATAATCTGCATATGTCTTGCAGGAGTCAATAGTCTTTACCTAATCACATTTGGAAAAGCTGTCAATGAGCATTTGCTCCCCAAGCCTGAACTAAATGGACTTTGTGCAGGAAAGCATAATGGGATGCTGGAGTCCAGCCTAGGCAACAAAGAACCCACCCATTACTGTTGCGGTTGATGGGATCTTAGTTTTGTCCTGAATGTTTGTTGACCATGACCTTGCAGTGTAGCAGCTTGTTCAGCAACCTTGTGTTCTGTTGGCCATATCCTGTCATTCCCTCTGGGTGTCCCTCTAGGGAATCACTACTGTGCAGAAAGGAGAAAGGACAGCAGTGGGATGCTGTCCCAGTGCTGTGGGAAGCAGGTGTGAGTGGAGGGAATGCAGATATGCAAAAGGCAGTTAATTCTTATTTCCTCTGGTACATTTGATTCACTAAATTGCATCTTTCTAATAGCAAACGTTCTTTCTTGCATGGGCGTTTTTTTGGACTGTGATGTGTCTTTTTCCCTGCAGTATTACTGGATATTCTTTCTTTCTCGAGGACTTGTTGGCATTGGCACAGCCAGTTATTCCACAATAGCACCTACCATTGTTGCAGACCTGTTTGAGGAAGGAAAAAGGACCACAATGCTTTCTATCTTCTACATCTTCATTCCAGTGGGAAGGTTGGTTTTCTTGCTAGTAACTGACCTGCCTTTTGAAATTCTCTTTGACCACACCAGGCATTCAATATGCCTTGAGCCTTGATTAGATCTATTTTGATGTATATCTGGATTGGCTCTTGCAAAACGATTTGTCCCTTGCTTAGCATGTTGAAATAGAGCTGGTTAGGCTGATTTCTGTATTTACCTTGAAGAAAAATTAGGTTGTTTTTTTTCCCCCCAACATTTTTTAGAGAGAATCTGAACTCTGAAAACCTGTGGGCTTTGAATAAACTATTGAATCAACTCTAAAAGAAACATGTGCCTGGGGGTAGGTAATTTATTGCTGGCTTTTGGAAGACAAAAGCTTTCAGATATTTGCTTATTTGACAAATTTGTCAAGAACCCCCCATTAAATCCTCCCTAGGAAGATTTGGTCCTTCCATTTCCTCTTTTAGTTAAATTGACAGTGTCTGATGAAGAGAAGATTTTTTTCCTGTGGCTTGGACACATACTCTTTATTAAATCAGGCAGCCAAGGCTGAGCCAAGAAGGCAGATTAAAACTAAAGGAATTCCTGTAGGGTTTTATTCATATGGTTAGCACAGAAAAGAGTCAGTAATAAATTGCTTTATGGGTTGTCTGAACTGGGTTTGCAGTGTCATTCTACAGAATATTTATTCCAAGGGGATCCTGGGGCATTGCTGCCACCAGTTCAGGTCTGCTCTGAGAAGGTTGGCCTCCCTTTTTAGTACTGGCTGGCAAGTAAATTGGCATAGACCATGAGTTGTTCCTGTTCTGAGAACTCTGAGACTGCTTCTCTGTGCTCTCCTTAGCTGGCAAGATGTCATTTCATCCACCAAGAGTTCCTTGGTGCCTACTGGTGATTGATTCCTTTTTGTTGCTTACAGTGGTCTTGGCTATGTCCTAGCGGCTGGCGTGGCAGGTCTCACTGGTGACTGGCACTGGGCCTTCAGGGTGAGTTCCTCACTGTCACTCAGGGGGCTGAGCCATTCACTGTGAAATCAGAATCATCCCTGGGGTTGGGATTACTTATGTTCATCATGTTAAAGGTGAAGAGTGGAAGGACCTTCTACTGTCTGGCTGGTCATGAACTTGGTGTTTTAGAGGACTTGGTCACAAAGTCAGTATTTTAATTTGTTCCTGCAGGACAAAGGGAAAATTTTAGCCTGGTTCTTGCAGAATGGAAGAGGCATAGGTTAAATTGTACAGCAGCCAGGGCAGGTGCTGATGTGCCTCTTACCTGAGGACACACTTGGAGTGGTTGTCAGTGCATCAAGACCTCCTCAAGTAGAGGAATGTGAAAGTATCTTCTGTTCTTGTCATGTCACCATGATGTTTCTCCATAGAGAGCACCTAGTGCTTTGGAAGTACGCTGTCAGATCCCCCAAAGTTACTTATAAAATTAACTAGCAGATACATGATGAAGGGGGAAGAATGTTTGCTGGAATAACAGTCTGAAGTGACGCAGATAACGATGATGGCTGCATGACTGATTCTTGCATTTGTGGCTGGAATATTACAGTACAGTTTTCGTTGTCTGCATGTTTTTCTCCTTGCTTGTGTTTACAGATAACTCCTTGCATGGGAGGTCTAGCACTTGTTCTTCTGATTCTGCTGGTCCCTCACAAGACCCAGAGAAGGACAGCAGCACACAGAGCACTGAGCATCTCTGGCACAATACGAGTAGCAGCTGAGAAGCCAGGAGTACACAGAACTGCCAAGACTACTTGGTGTCAGGATGTCATCTCACTTGCCAAGAAGTAAGCGATTTTAGCAACAAGGTCCTCTCCATTGAAGAATGACCATTCCCTTGTTAGAAATATGGTCATCAAATCCCACTCGGCTCCTTTGTGTCGCATGTTGTGTACAAGATGCTTGAAACAGCATCCATTCTTTTACAGGAATGCTACACAGGAGATCAAAAATTACTTTGTGTCTGCTATTTTCCTCTTTTGAGGGGGAAGGAGGCAGAGTTATGATGGGAGTATGCTCCTGTTTAAATTCAGCTTTTACTTGCTACTAAGTTTCCCCTTTCCTCTTGCTTTAACACACAAGGATAAGCTAGATTGGTAAAAGTGCACCATTTGCCATGTGCCTCTATCTGCTGTTCTTAGTGCCCGAGGAAGGTTGGATCAGCATGGTTCAGGCAGTCTTTCTATGGTATTTGTGAGCCCGCTGTGCCTGTGATGAATAAGCTCCGGGTTTGTAGGACTCTAACCTCGTTTATAAAGTAGTTTGTGTGTTTTGAGCAGCTAACCTGTGGTTGGCCGATGGCTTCTTCCTTTTAACCGTACAAAAATCGAAGTCGACATCAGCTGCCCTGCAGGGCAAAGTCAAGTACAGGTTTCCCTCTCCCGTTACCCTGCAGCCAGGGAAAGCCCTGGCCAGGGCCGGGCAGGGAGAGCTGGATCCGGGTTGGGAACAGCAGGTGCCGCTGTGCAGCTGCTCCAGACCCGGCTCTGCGCTGCCGGTGCCCGCAGGCTGCCTTCCGGCTCCCCTTCAAACGCGTTTGGTTTAAACACTTGCTCTCCTGGGACCTTGGCTGTCTGCTGACTGTTCTTGTAGGGGATTCTAATTGACAATTAGGTTTGCATCCTGCTTGCAGCCAGAAGTACACCAGAGATGCAGTTGGATCACAGTCTGTAGGCAGGAAAGGCTGAAGTGACTAAAAACTGAAGCTCCCTGAATAGTAAATGAATATTTATGACAGTTCAACAGCTAGGCTACTGTCAGAGTTGCTCTTCTCCAAAGATGTTCCTTACAACCTCCAGAAATACAGTAAAAACAGATTTCAGTTTTCTTTACCGAAGGATTTCCAAAGCATAAGGACATGCTGCCAAAACCCAGATGGTTCCACTTCAAATCAAGTCCAAGAGCCCTTTATGTCTAGAAGATGAAGATTTAGGTTCACATCTTAATGAATCCACCAGTTTGATGGTCACCTGGTGGTTTGCAGCACGTTAGTATTAAGATTTCATACTTCCCTATTGATCTCAAAGGGGATTTTCTCCTAAACTACTAAGCAGAAAGAGGCCAGTAAAAAGTTAGTTCTCTCCTAGAGCAGGGCAGGAATGAGGCAAGATTTGGGCAGTTATAAAAAGGAGAACTTTTGTCTGCTAACTCCCTGTGCAGACTGTGAGTCTGGTTTTAGACTTGGGCAGAGTTAAGGAGTGCTTCAGCTGCTGCATCTGAACAGTTTGGAAAACCCAGATGTTACTCTCATTTTTACCGGTTACACAAACAAAACCATCCTAAGACATTTAGACTTGCACATAGAACACTTCCATTTAGTTACTAAGCAGCTACCTTCTTGCCTGCTCTCAGCTGCTATAGTTCTGCTATCCAAAATGTCACAGCAATTGTTTTAGCAAAAGTTGGCAATGGAATCTGCAGGTGACCAGGACTGGGATTTAACATGAAATCAGTGGGTCACACTCCTCACTCTAATTAGGATTTCCCTGTTCATAGATCAAGCCACATCAAAGTTCGTATCTTCAAGGAAGTGCATTTTGATTATAAGAAGTCTAAATGAGTTAGGCTGTCCCTATTCTGCACACCCAGTTATTTCTAATATCTCTCATTTTGTTCTTTGCCTTTTAGCTGGAGTTTTGTCTGGTCCTCTCTGGGTCTGACTGCCATGGCCTTTGTTACTGGAGCCCTGGGAATGTGGGTGCCGCTGTTTCTTTACAGGGCTCAGCTTGTCCAGGGCACTGTGTCACCGTGCCTCCAAGAGACATGCAATTCATCTAACAGGTGAGGTGCACACGGCTGTGGAAGCACACTTGGGAACACTGCACAGGGCTAAATCCCAGTTTGTTTAAAGCCAGAAGGTAGGATGTGACTGTGAATGCTTCTTGTGAAGGCAGTTGGGTGTGAATGTTGTGCTACCTTCCTTTCAGGATTGCTGAGACACTCTGTTTGCTTGCTTACAATCACTCCATTAACTGGAAAGATGCTGTCAGCCCTGTTTAATAAAGTAGAAAGAAGCAGTAACAGGAACTCTTGTGTGAAAATAAGGGCAGCTGTAGCAAGGAGACTTCAGGTGAGGGTGGACTGTGCAACCCAAGCTACTTAAATACCCATTTAACTGTGCTTAGGTTCTGTGTTTTAGTAACTTTCATGCTTTGTCATTAGAATCTCATTTGGGACAGAGAAAAGCATCTGTGGAAGTCCCTTTGGAAGCTGAATCTTCTAAGCTATTCTAATAGAATACTTCTAAAAAATGAATTTGTCATTGTTGGAGAACATTTGCATTTGCAGACACACAAAGCTGAGTGACATTTGTAATTTGCATCTAGAAAATACTAGGTGGCCCTCCCACTAGTTAACTATTCCATACTCTTTGAACTCTTTTGGGAAGTGGTAGGTGTTTCCCATAGTCAGCAGTGAAGTGACTCATCTCAGCTGTGCTAACTAGAGGGTTATAATTTAGATGTATATGATTCCACGTGATAGGATCTCTTCCAAGAGAGCAGATTGTGATACAGAGTTGTTCCATCTGTGTTTTAGGGATGACTGAGTAGGTTGGTTCACAGAGTAACCAAGATGACTGTATCTCCTAAATCACTGGATGTCCAAGCCAGGTCATACTGAGAAGAGTCCTCCTTGAGCCTAGGTGCATAACAGCTACTCTAGAACTGGAAAAATATCTGTTTCACAGGATAAAGCCTCAGTTGCAGAGGCATAGCTTCAGCTGAGGCCTGGGATGAAATCCATTTAGGAGTGGGAGGGTTAGATCATCAAATGGAATGAAATTCAAGTGCCCTTAAAGATTCCTCTGTAACTAAAGGTACAGGCTAACACCATTTTTTCCCCCCACAGTATGTCTTACTGTGCTCAACTGCATTCTTTGCTTTGTCACCAGCCTGATATTTGGAGGCATCACCATTGGGACAGGAATGTTGGGTGTCATTGCTGGAGCAGAAGCAGCAAGAAGACTGAGGAAGATAAACAATAAAGCTGATCCTCTGATTTGTGCCACAAGCATGTTCATTTCTGCTCTGTGCCTCTACGTAGCTCTGATGGTGGCCAAGATGAGCATCCTTTCCACTTTTGTAAGTGCCAGTATATGTGTCATTAGCAAAATGTCTTCTGGCATCATGGGGGCAGGCACAGCATTGTAAATGGGCCTCAGGACCTATAGCCTGCCCACACTACAGAAGAGAACAGTAATCCTCTGTAGTTACCTGCATGAAACAAGAGTGTTCCTTATCCAAAATGTAGTTAGAAAAAGCCTCAGTCTTCTGTTAATTTTTTAATGCTATGTCCCTAATTTAGTATTCTTATTTATTTTTGCTCTCTGAATACTTAAAGACTAGTGTACTTGTGACTGTACAGTACACACAGTTCTTGCTAAGAATAATTTAGCCATCCCCTTCAAAGCCCTAAATCACCAGCTGATCTTCAAAGTCAAGCTTTCAGCAATGCAAACTGAAGGATAAATCACTTCAATTCTGTTCTCAGTAAAGGGAAAAACAAAACCTTGCTGGGAATGACAAACAGTTCCAAAAGATCCCTGTGAGGGGGAGCTGAATGTAAACCTTATGTTAACTATAATCTTGTAACAGCGAGGGAAAGTCTCCAAGTTTTTTTCCTGTGATTCCATAGTCACAATTACCGTGTTTAACATAAATAAGAGTGATCCAGGTAAAGTTAATTACAGTAATCAGCAGTTCTCTACAAAAAGGTACTTTGCAGGGTTTTTTCCTGCTAAGAATAACACTTACAGAGGTTTTGCTTTTGTGTCTTCGGGAATGTGTATTCCTGTGGTAAAACACCTTTAGACCAAGGGAAAAAATGAATGAATTTGAATGTCTGAATGCGTGTGCACAAAGCAAAATGTGAAATTGAAGATTACTGTTAAAGAGTGGAGATCCCAGTGCCAAAAGAATTGGCCATTTTCTGCTGCTTCTCAGGTTCCTACATAGACCTGCTCTGAGTATGTTGTTCTGTTCTTTTTTTGTCATTGAAGTTGGAGAACAACAGTTCCATTTGCCAATGTTAGGTGAGGGAATCGATATATTGGGTTTGAATTACCAAAATATGCCTTTTATTAGGAATGATAAAAAGCAATTTGTTTAAAATAGTTCTCCCTTTGCAAACAGCATTCTGTTTTCAAGCAGGGTGTTATCTGGAAGGAAATTCTGAACTGGGACATGGATAACTGTTCCTTAAGTCTCTCCCCATGGACAGACCAGTTGGTCTTTTAACTAAAGGCTTTGCCATTTTGTTTTTTGTGTGAAGTGCTTGATTCAGGTGTTGCAAGATGTAATGTCACCGATGTGCAGTGGTAAATAATTGTACATAATTTAAGTTCCTGATTCTTGTGGCACTTTTACAACTACAGCTGTTTAACCATTGCCTTCTTTGGCACCAGCCATGTCTCTCCTTGCTTTCTAAACAAGACCTGACACTAGTCAGGCTGCTGTGAGAATTGGAGTGGCATGCCAGCTGGTGTGTCTAATCTGAAGGTCCCACTGAAACAAATGTTCCATTTGTGTAGGACGTAAGCAGGAATCTGGCTCCCCAGTCCCTGTCTACTCAGTCACTATCCACACGCACAGTCAGTGTGTGTGTGTTCAGGGACACTGACGTTAGCAAACCTGTCTCCATCACTTCACTGTGCAGAAGCTGCCAAAGCAAGGAAGCATACATGCACCAGTGTGCAATTACAGGGGTTTCTGTGTGGTGCTTTCCATGGGCTTGAGGGGATAATGAAAGGGAACAAGGCAAGTTTAATCAGCTATGGCCAAAGCTGGAAGAAATGTTTCAAAGCATGAGAATTCTCAAGTTAACATGGAAACATGTCAGGACTTCCAGCATTCCTGTTGGTGTAGATGGGCTGAAAGGCCATGAGATTCCTCTCCTCTTTCTCGACACCTGGGCCTTGATTTTAAAGACTACCTTTGAAAAGGCAGAGTAAAATTACCTGGCTGTGTTATCTCAGTCTAAATCTGTTCCTGTCTCCAAAACAAGATTAAAGACGTGCTCTCTGCAGTGCAGCAGGTGTTTTGGGGAGTCGTGACTGAACCCTGGGACTGGGTGGGTATTTTGTGTTGTGGTTAAGTTAAACAGACTCGTCTTTGGTGATGCTCTATCAGGATGCAGACTTGACCTGCAGCTTGCCTTTGAAAGAGGCATATTGCAGCTATTGTCTCTGCCTGGTGTGGTTCTTTTTGAGGAGACAGGAATTGCTCATCACATATGGTGCAGCCATACTGATTGCTTGTTTTGTGGTTGAGGTGTGTGACTGTTTAAAAGCAGAATGCTTGTTTGACACTGGCACTGATTACAATCTAATTCTCATTAGCTTCAGGTATGAATGTAAGCTATCATGTACAAAGCAAAATCACCTTAAAATTTGGGTCATTGTTCTGGTTGTGCCCTTTGGAGACCAACTTGTGTGGGGAGTGGTTGTATCCACTTTGAGACCAACCAAGTGTTGTCTGTTGAAGTTGGGGATCCTAGTAAAGGTGACAGCAATAAAATATGTTTCATTCTTTTGTAGGTACAATTAGCAGATTGGAATGGACACCACAAACATGATTGCACAGATTTAGTTGAAACATTTTCTATATTATTTTTTCTATATTGATTTAAAAAAAGAGCTTGAGATGGCATGAGGAATACTGAGAGATGGTAGGAACAGAAAGGTAGACTTCAAATAGAGCACTCCTGTGTTGTTTTCCTGCCATCCTCAGCCCTTCTCCCTAACCAAGCACAGTGCTTGCAGGATGCCTTCAACTGTTTTGGAGAAAAGAACATACAGCTCTCTCCTCTGTACCGATTGCAGTTGTTTTGCAGTTGGATGGCTTAGAATACCAGCTATTCAACCCTATTGCATTTCTTCTGCAGGGGAAAGTATGAAATTGATATTGGCTTTAGAAAGAATACCTTGATACAATCTGTAGAATGATTTATTACCTTCCAAAACTGTCTGCATTAAATTTTTCTGGTGACCCTACAACTGCAATCCTCACAAGACAAGCTATCAAAGTGGTATCTCTAATGTTAACACAGTTCTGTACGGAATAAATAACACAATTCTATCTGGACTCTCAGGCCCATGTCTTATCATGGATAATTTTTCATTAATTCTTATTCCTTCAAACTTTAGATTCAAAATGTAACTTATTTTCCAAAGATGAATTTTACTTTCTTTTCTTGCACTGGGCATGCCATGTTCTTGTTGTTAGGGGCTTGTGGAGAATAAATAACTTGGAAAACAGCTTAAAGGAAAGGAAAATTGAAAACACTTTGTAAAAGAGCTAAATATCACAAAATTACTATAAGGGAGATAGGCCAACCTCTCATTTGATGCATGAGGGCAGGTAGTCATTTATTATGTTGGTGGTGTCTAGGGACAGTTTGGAAGTCTTCAGAACCTTCTGCTCTACCTGTTGTATTTGCATCTTGTTGCATCTGAAATATCAGCCAAGATTTAAGTAGGTCTCTTTGTCCTTTGTCTCCTTCCTGTTTCACTTTGAGCTGCACTATCTCTTGCACAAGAGACACAATTTACACAAGTTCATGCCATTATTGCTGTATAGCAGAATTCAGCTGCACTGCTGCATTTGCCTAGAATTCCTTGTGAGTACTGCTTCAGATACTTTACAGGTTGTAGTTCCGAGTTCAGCAATAGAACATTGAACATTTGTCTGTGTGGAAGCAGGGCAGGGTAAAGCAGGGCTAAAAGCAGGGCTCAAAGCAAGGAATATCCTTGATGAATTTGGGCCTTCTGAGATAGTTCAGAGAATATGAACTTGAAATAAGAGGATGAAGGGCAAATGTTTTCTGGTGCCTGCAGGATTTGACATTGTTGGTCCTTACTGCCAGGTGGCTTGGCAAGAAGCAGAGCTGTGTGATACTGCAACCCATGCTAACAGACACATTTCATTCTGTGGTTGGCCTAATAAAAGGTGTGTCACTTGCTTTCCAGCTTAGGCTGGCATGCAGCATCACTTCTGTGGTCTCTAGACTGTTATTGCAGCAGTCATGGAACTGCAGAAGAATGATTGCTTTTTGTCTCTTCAAAGGCAATGTCTGCCAGAGTTGTACCAGTGGAAAGGCTGTGGTAGTGGAATGTGTGAAGCCAAGAGCTAAGACAGTAATGGAGTATATGAAACCAGTGATATTTCCTATAAAACTTAAAAGTAATCATGTATGGAGGAATATGTTCAGCTGCACATTAGAAAATCTATATAAAGCATTTTGAAGGAAAATCTGGGTAATAGTCTATATTAAATATCTCTGGACTTCAAGGAGCTTTTCCTCCAGACTGGTCTGGAGAAGAAAACCCATGAACAGTACAGGCAAAAAACCCAGGAGAGGCAGGGGTATCACAGGAAGCTGTACAACAGGCCTGGTTCTTAGCAAAGTGTAAAGTACCCCTCTGAAAGCATCTGATGGTTTGCTACTGTGCTTTTTCATCAACCAGATACGCCATCTTACCAAGACCATTCCAAATGAGATGCTGGCATCTGCTGTTACAATGGCTTTTATTTCCCAGGTGATATCTGACTCTGTGGCCTGTGTCACTAAATAGATTCTGCTTTCTAGAGCTGTTCCAGCCTAATAGAGCAGCTTTGCTTTCCTCAGGTATTGATTAGTCTGTACAGCCTGCTCAAGTGGATGTCCAGGGCTGGCTGTAAGGGTTCATCTTTTCTCTTACCACAGCTGTAAGAACTGCTTGGGGCCCTGCCTCTTCCTGATGGATGGATCTCCATCTATGCTGAGTTAGGGAATTCCCACAGGGCACTAGAGCTTTGAGGCTTTGTCTCTGAAGGAGCCTTCAAGAGTACTTGCACTGGCATGGAGGTGTTCTATTGGTTTCATTTGAAATCCAACCAAAGGGAGATCTTTGAGCATTTTTAAACCCTCTGCTGAATGTTTCTCTTCATAGGCTTTTGCTTTCCTCTTCTTGGGTCCAGCACTTCATTATAGTTTATGTGGGAGGGTGCTGTATGTTTCCTAATTTGGCTCTTCTGCTATGATTTGTGAGGAACACTTCTCTGGCTCCTCTCCCCATTTTAAGGTGAAGTTAGTGTCTGTAAGTATAGGCAGAGACATATGCAATTAGGTGGGTATGTACAACGGCTCATACACAGGTAAGCAGAGTCAATGAGCCTGCTTTCTTCTTCACAACAAAGAAGGTCAGTGCAGTGTGTATAGTCACTACTTTCTTCTTTTTGCAGATTTTTATTGCATTTGGAGAGCTGTTTTTGTCTGTAAACTGGGCTGTTGTGACAGACATACTGTTGGTAAGTGCTTGTGAAACTATTTCCGCATATTTTGGGGTTTTCAGCTTTTATCAACATAATATTGTTCATAACCCTGCATCTTGGAGGGCAGCAGGACCTCCAGGTTCTAGGAAGAAATGAACAAACTCTAAGTAAGCGTACCCTTACTGGTATCCTGCTACCGTTAGGGATGTGATCCGTGCAATGAACAGTTGTGCCAAGATTCCAGTGACAGTATTGATGTGGTGCTGCTGTAGTCCAAGATCATTGTAAGCCCAGAAAGGAGATGTATTGTTTCAGATGAAACTCATACGTCTATTACAGTCTCAGCTTGGTCAGGGAATGCCTTATCATACTGCAGCCTGCAAGAAATCAATTGTGAATGTCACTGCCATGCCCCGGATCCATGTAAATCCAGGAAGGAGGAAGTTCTGTTCTCCTGAGTGACCAACACCCCTCATTTGAATTCATTTTAGAATCTTTTGGGTTTAGGTACAAGTAATATAGCAGCAAGTGGGGTGGTGGAGCAGAGCTCTGTAGTGGTGTGTTCCCACTGGAAGCAGACCCTGCCAGGGGTTTGCTTTGAGTTGTGTCTGTTGAATTCTAAATGTTACTGATTGTTTTATTGGTAAAATGATGGAATTCAGGTGAATCTGTGGATTTGTCTACTCAGTCAGTGGCAATCTTATTTGGGAATTGTGTTTCATCCTGCTGAAAGCCCGTGGGTTCTGTATATTGCTGCTATTGCATTGACTGAAGGGTGCTGTAGATAACAACAGTAATTTCTTTTATGCCTTTTTTCCCATGTGAGCTAGCAGGGTTTTGGATAATGTGCCTGGATTTGCTTGTGCATATTATTTTGCCATGAAAATGAGTTTTCTTTGTTGCCACGTGGCACTGCTAGCCAGACAATGTAGCTAAGAATTCATTTGTCCTGCAACCTGTGGAGCTGAAGGCAAAGCAAACTGCTCACTGAATGATAAGGACTTTCTTCCTTTGTGGCTATACATCAGGATGCATTGCTTATAGCCACCTTTTTGCCTCTCATCAGCTGTAAACATGAAGGCATCTGCTGTGCAGCTACACAATATGCGGTGAAGTGCTGTGGCTGCCTTGCTTACTGGGAGGCTATACTTGCAGTGTCCTTATGGAACATGTTTACCAAGTGTGAGGTAATGGGACCTTGTCTTTTAGGGATTTGGGGAAAGCCTGGTCAGTCTGAGGGCTTGTTAAAAGAGTGGCTACACCTCAGACAGCAAGCAGCAAACTGCTGTCATCAAAGCACCATCAACTGCCTCTTGGTCTGAGGCTGACTCCCCTCCCTCTGTCTTCATGTGGTCTGCAAGGTCTCAGCCAACATTCCTTACAGCCATGGCAGCTCCTTCAGGTTCCAGGTATCCCCATTTCCCCTATGCCTGCAGTGTCATACGAGGTTCTCCTCAGAGGCTGAATCTCCTCATGAGTAGATCAGTATGGCTGCAAGGGTTACTGGCTGGAGGTTACTGTTAGTTGCATGGCCAAGTGAACCCATATAAGCTGCTGTGAGTCTACAAAGGGAGGCAGGTTTTTCCTGCTTTATTGTCATTCCCCCTCGTGTTGCCTTCTTGAATGTTATTCTTATTCCCTAAGAAAACATCCAGACTCTTTTGTTGAGAATAACTTTTCTGTCTCCAAGCTTTTAAACAGTGTTTGACTATGAAAGATATAAAACCAAATATATTAATCTCTAGGATGCTAGGCATTCATGAGATTCACTCTGTTAACATCTGTTCTCTCATGTTCTGTGCTTTGTTCCAGTATGTTGTGACACCGAGACGCCAGTCTACAGCTATTGCCCTGCAGATTTTGGTGAGCCATTTGCTGGGAGATGCAGGCAGCCCATATCTCATTGGCATTGTAAGTGAATTCCCTGCTTACTGAGCTTTCCTTACGGTAACACTTGTACAGACTGGAAGACAGATGCACACAGAATTGTAGGCAGTTCCTGGTCCAAAACTAAGTATTACTCAAATTGATGGCCTTGATACTAGAATACAGAGACATTTCCTCTAAACATTTGTACTTGCATGAGACTTCTCCTCTTGGCACACTGCAGGTATGTGGGATATTATCCTATACCCATAGCTGTGAGTAGTTCCACGTGTTGTGTGGAAACCTAACTGGTTTTGAAGACGGATATTTTTGCCAAGACAGTGTCATGGGTATTGTACTTGGGTTTCAGCACTTTCTGCTAAGTTTTTGAGGTGTTTCATGTGATTAAGCAAATACCATAAAGCCAAAGACTCTTAGTTCAAACCTTGAAGTTTGAAATCTTGCAATTGGTCAATGGTCTCTTGACCTCAGCTGGGTGAAAACTGGAGTCTCAGCTGTGTAATCTGCCTGGCAGAGAAGAGCTCTCCCTCCCCAAGAGATTCCTCCTCTGTCTCTCTTTCTTTTTGGCAAATGAAGAGGCCACTTTGCTCTTTGATACGTATTAGGAAACTGTTGGCATGGATTTGCCTGTATGCACAGGGGAATGTAAAATCTGTAAAAAAGAAAGAAAGAAAGTCGTGAAGAATGGCTGTAGTGATCCATAAAAACAGGAGGGACCTTAGAAACTGAAATACTACTGCACTGATTTATGCCTCCTGCCTGAAAGATTAAAGTGTCTGTATCTCCTACCCACTGCTCTTTGCATCTTTGAGGAGCGGGCAAATCTGGGGCTTCCTGCTCATGTGCTGCTGCATGCCCCTATAACTGTGCAGAACACTTCTGATGCGGTACCTTGTGTGCACTTGCCTTAAGTAGCTACCCAAACAGTGTGAAGACAAAAAAAGCTTATCCAGGTGAGATTAACCTCAGGCAACCTTGCAACTTTGCAAAGAACTGAGGCAAGAAATCCAGGAATAAACCTGCTGCCTGTCCAAGTGGGGTCCTGTGCAATGGGCACAATATTGTCTTCTGGAATGCTTCTGCCATGTCAGCTGGTGATTAAACGCCAAATTTTCTGCATTCATGTCTTGCTATTGGTTACTAAGGTGCTTCAGCTAACCTTTTGGCTTGAAAACTGCCTGGAGAGCCAAGGAATAGTCTTTTTTCAGAGGCTGTTTTTATTCTATTTGTGGTTCAGCAATTTTCTCACTAAGCATTTTAAAGTCAAATGCATTAGGTGTGTAGTTTGGCTGTTATGCTTGCTGTAGTCCCTAGGTACCCATTTACAGTTGATCTTGCTCTTATCTACCTAAACTGTCACCAATAATCGTGCTAAACCCAGCAAAGATTGAAGAGTCTCATATTTGTGTACTTCAAGTCTCATAGCATATTCGAGCCATCAAGAACAAATGTGGGAATAAAAATTACTGCATTCAACATTCATGCTTTTGTTTAGGCTTAAGAGTTACTGAGCTGCTTGAAATCAACTTTTCTTTCTGTCTACAAAAACAAAGTCCATGTGTAGCATTTATAGCTTTTATAACCTCATGTTTTCAACCAGTGCAAAAAGCAGTTGCTGGTAGCTTTTTCTTCCCAGTTCCTCATCATGTCACTCCATGACTCCTCAAATGCCTTTTGGCTCAAAAGCAGACTCCACCCTTGTCTCAGTCATTTCCAGTTCTTCCCTTTATAATGAGTGTTGCTGCTTGTGCCTGTATTATGCTAACCCCCTGGTTCTACTCCTTTGATGCTGATTAGGGAGATAGAAAGTTAATGAGTTACATAAAGAAATGCTGCAGGTCATTGCCAAATGTCTGTCCTGTGCTAGTTAGCTGGAGATGGGCTAGAAAACAGTAAAATGAATTGGTGTTTATGAAACATTATAAGCACTGGTTGCAGTATTTCCTACACTTGTGACTAGAGACACGGAGGGATAAAAGAACATGAGATTCTCTGACCAAACAGAAGCCAGACATCAGTGATGTACATTGGGATCTGGGTTTGCACACACTGGTATCAGACTTGTTGTCCCTATCTGCTTAGTTTTATGCTTTTCAAGGACCACATTGTTTAAACCGAGAAGATGGTGTTATCCCAGACTAATGTCAGCCTTGTTCACCCCCCAGATCTCCAATGCAATCCAGGCCAAGAATGACTGCTCATCCCAGTGGAGTTTCCGGAGCATGCAGTACAGCTTCATCATCTGTGCTTTTGTGGGTGTCTTTGGAGGAGCCTTTTTCCTCCTAACATCTTTATACATTGAAGAAGACCGTAAAGAAGCAGAGCAGCTTTGAGGTTTCTATATCTCTATAACTTTTAGGCCTGTATCTGATTGCTTTCCTGTTTGTACCCTAGCCATGATAATCAGCTCTGTAAAGTTAAAGCACAAATGTCTGCATTATGTTAATGCCACATTAGTTTCTATAAAAAATAAAGGCAAAATCTCAGTGAATTCTCAGCTTAAACAAACCTCCTATATTGAGCAAAATCCAGAATACTGCAAGGACCAGGGAAGTGCTCTGAGTGACACCTTCAAAAGGCAGCAGTGTATGAAGGTCATAAAATAGCTTTACTGGAATGCAGCATTACAGACTTATTGGAACGTGTGGTTCTTTTGCTACTGTGGTCTTCCCGAGCCCAGTAGAACCAGTCAGTCCTAGCTCTCTGAATATTTCTCCTTCTTCCCTGAAAGAAGCCATATTCAGAGTGTGAAAGACTTAAAGAAAACCTGTTGAATTGGTCCAAACACTGTCCTCAATCACCTGGATTCTTACAGCTTCCTTCTGCTCCATCTTGGTTTTCCAGGTACCAGGAACGGACACTGTCTTTCAAATGAAGATGAACTCTGGGACAAGATTTGTAAAGAAAAGAATGCCCTCCCCTTTCTCTTTCTTTTTTGTTTAATGAGACACAGCTAGAGGAAAAATCCAACTAATAATTCCTCCATATGGCAGAAAATCCTGCATACTGACTTTTTTTGGATGCGTTTGACTGTGAGTCAGAAATTGCTACTGCATTGGCATATGGCTACCCGCCCCCATCTGCAAAGCAGGCACGAGCATGCTGGGGAGCTGGGAGCTTCAGAAGGCAGTGATAGAGCTGTCACAGGCATGACTCCTGACCCAGACAAGCCAGTGGTGTTCAAGGCAGAATGTCTTGTGGTGATTTGGAAGGGAGGCCTATGAGTTCTCAGGAGCATAAAATCTGCCTGTAGAGTTCGGAAAATATAGAGGGTACAAAAAGTGTTTCAGTTCTTTGATATAAGAGCAGCCGTCAGTCTCAAAGTCACTGTCAGATTCCAGAGGGGAGGGATGTGATCGTATATGTAATATGTTAACAGCCTCTTTCTAATCCTTTGAGGCTCTCCAGCATATCCTCAGGCCTTGGGTAAGTAGCTCCTCTTATGGGTGAACAGTAGTATCTGTAACACCACTTAAATATAACCATGCATTTGAGATCTCACCTCTAAAGTGCAGAAGACTTGGGATGTGGTATCTATTATCATAGTATCACACCGGGAGCCAGACAGGTTATGATTAGTTAGTCAGCTTCCATTGTTTGATGTTCCTAGCAGCACCTTAAAGCCAAAGCTTGAGGAAGGTATCAGCAAGCGAATTGTGAAGTGTTCTGAGCCTTGTCTGGTTCTCTCAGTGAACCACAAAGATCATAGAGCACAATATTCCTGTTACAACTGTGAATGTCTGATGTCATTAAAACAGTGGAATTTAGCAACTGCAGGATTTAGTTTCTCCTTCTTTCCCCCTCATTTTAAAATCCTGAAACCTGACTTAAACCCAGGTAGTGAAATCTGGCCAGAGCTCATGCCAGTATGGGAAATAACAGAGCAGCTTTGTAGTGATGCTCAGTAAGAGTGTAAGACTCATGTGAAAAACAGGAGTTGGTGTTCTGAAAGGCTGAGTGACTTTTTCTGCTTTTGAGAAGTGACCAAAGCCATTATACCACTGACTTTTTGGAGATTCATGTGGGGCCAGAGCCTCCATGTCCAACAAGGGCTTTGCACAGTTGGATATGGACACAGGAGCTTGTAGAGGTGCTAAGTGCTTGTCTTAACATTTTTCAGGCTATTTTTTAGGCTGGTAACAATGTCTGGATTAAAACCTCTTGCTTATATTCAGCAGAGCTGGTGAAATTGGTAGCATTTGTCTTCCAGCAATAGGGAAAACAATTCACTTTGCCTGGGTGCAAGATGAATTTGGGAGCACCGAAAACATTCTTCAAGGCCTCGACTCACTGCACACTTGAGGTCAGACTCACAGGAGCCTGGGGTTGATCTGGGACACCAGTACTGTGCCATGTGTGTGTCTGAGATACGCACGTGGCTCTGGCACACAGCTGCTTTGTCAAGTTGAATTCTGAGATGAGGTGAAATCCACCAACACAATGTATTGTCCAGCAGCACCTTCACTAGGTACCATTTACAGTTATATCCCTCCATGCCTAGAAACTGATGGAAGAGTTCTGATAAGGCCACATCAGCATTGGTGTTAGGTTATGATTTGGTTTTGGTAAGGAATTAGTATTATAGAGTAACCTGGTACTATGAAAGGTATTGAGGCTGGATTTACCAAGCTCAGAGGCTTAGTAACAGAGTCCAAAAGTTCTGCCCCTGTTGCTAAACTTGGGAAACAAAGTTTGTGATTGCTAAAGTCATTGACAGCTGCAAACCAGATGCCCCCAACACTGCAGCTGATTGCTTGAAACACAGGCAGACAGACCAAGATCTTGAGGCTTGTGTTTCCCATCATTCAGCTATGGTAAGATTTAAGCAGCTTGCTAGCACTTCTCTATGGCTATGTTCATGATTTCCCTGCAAACAGATGATCTGTTTATCACTTCTGTTAAGTCAGCATTAAATTATTCTTAACAAAAATAATAATCAGAAGCTGTCTCTGGAATACTGCAGAAACACACATTGACATATGAGCAAGAGCTGCCAAATGGTGTTCTGTAGATGTACATGAAGTCCGTGACGAACTGCTTCCTACTCCTACTCTTATCTCCTTTGTGGAAGTCAGTGCCTAGATCTTAGCAGGATCATGCTGACTACTTCAATTCCGTCTTTTCAGATGCTTTTCCTTGTAATGTAAGGGGAGAGGACTTTTATTTCTTTTCTTTTTCTGCATTTTAGCTATGGCTCCTCCCTTTACAGGTGAGGCAAGCAGCTCTATCCTTCACCACTTCCAGCAAACAAAGGGACAAAGAATTCCCTTGCCGAGGAGCTTACTATGCAATTCCTATTGAATTATCTGAGGTTACTCAGATAAACTAAAAGGATGGCTAAAAGAGACTGCTTGCAGAGGCTTCAGTGGTAAAAATCAGATCACAAACATAGTTTTCTAGATATGATACAGCTTGAAGACTATCAAGCTTCCATCAACCATCCTTCAGGTGAACTGTCTTTCATCATTCCTAACACAAAACCCAGACTGCTATGTTTACTACAACAAGAACTGTATTTTTCAATCACCTCTTCGCCTCCATGCTCATACCCACCTACCCTCTGCCAACATACCACAAGGTTGCTTTCCTGCCTTCTTAGAGTCCAGAGATGGGGAGTCCTTCTCTCTGTGCTGTGATCCACATTTTATTCCACTATTGGATGCATTCACTGAGTTACCCAGATGGGCTGAAGAAATATATCTTCCCTTGGTTTTACTGAGGAAATATTCCCATCAAGAGCTCAGGTGTCCTTTTTCATTTCACATTCTCTTTTGCTACAGCACTGTCTGCTCCCAGCTCTGACACAGCAGTTCCTGTAGCATCTGCTCAGTCTGGGTTCTCAGTACACACAGCAAACACATTCACTCACTGAAAATGTAAAGTGTAAAGGCAAAAAGCCATGCAGAAGTTCACAGCTGCAGTATCTCCCAGACTGAAGATTAAATAGTGCTGTCAGACCTGCAGTTATTGAAGTGATGTTTTCATACAGTAGATATATAGAGATATCCCTGGAAAAAGTGCCTACAACCAAGATTTCAAAGCTGAGGTGCCTAAGATGAAGTTCTTCTACCCAGAATTAAGTCTTTAAGTAAAGGGCCTGATTTTCTTGAGTGTTGAACACATGGGTGCTGAGCCCACCTTTGTCAGCAACAGAGGGGTTCAAGGCTCTTTCAAAGCAGGAATGAAGAAAGGAAAAAGCCAGGCCACTTCCTAGGGCACATCATGCTGGCATCCCATAGCCATCTGACATCAGTGCTTTCAAAAATGGTTACCTTCAGCCTTTTTACATCAGTTTCAAGCCTGCTGCCCAACACATTAAATACTGAAGGCTATAAATGCATACACGGTTGCATTCATTTACTTTTCAATTCCATTTAAAAGCATTTCTCATAATATAGAAAAATATTAACTGTAGGAAAAAGCCACCACAGTGCACAAGCAGATGAAGCCAGAGCTCAGTACCACAGTGTGAGCTGTAGGGCTGGGATTTGCTCATTGCTATGGAGGCAGCACGTTTCCCAAACCCTGCTCTGGTTCCCTTGGCAGCACCATGCCCACTGGGACTTGGGCACATTCCAAACCTGCATGCATCCAACAGTGCTGTTCCAAAGGCCCTTCCCACAGTGGCATTTGACAGCACTTCCATTGATCCCTTACAATTCCAGCCGCTTGAGTCCTGCAGGGTACACAGCGAGTTTACATGCTAATAACAGAACTGGTATGAAAACATTACACATTGCAAGATCAATGCAATTCTGGCCAGCTCTGCAGCCTTCAGACTTTATTTCTAATGGCCCTGGAAAGCCAGTGTTAAACTCATTTGTTCCAAGGCAGCATTCCACAGGGGAGCTAAGAACATTCTCCTTCATCTTCAGATAGACTTCTCTGCAGCTGGAGATGCCTCACTCTTCTGACGTCAGCTGAAGACAGGTAAAGGTGTTTGAGAAGAGCACACAGCAGACAGGTATCTCAGCCTACTGTAAGAACATGTGCTTGCTTTTTCTCCCTCTTAATCGCTGAACTCATGGCTGTAGGAAGTGAACTACAGGGGCCAGGGGGTGCTGAGATTCCCAACTGAAGCTGTTATCCGTGTGAAGGTGAGACCCATCAGCAGGCAGGGCTGGACAGCAGCTGGCACTCAGCAAGGATGGGTATCACATGGAGAGGGGACTGCAGGTGTGTGGAGGAAGCAGCTGGCAGAGTGGAAAGAAGTGAGGAGTAATGGGAAAGAATAGGAGGAGCTGTAGGGGATGAGAAATGGCCCTGGTCATGAACCATCCAGCATCCCATTCAGCAACAGTGATGGTAAGATTTCAAAGAAAGGTCCAAATGAATTTGTTCCTTTAAGAGATTTATTTTAATTCCTTATCAAATTAGGAGATAGAGGTACATTTTCCCCTCTAGCCTACTGTTTGAATAGGATTAACTTTGGCATCACCACATAGGCCTTTTCACTCCTCATTGCAAATCTTCTGTGTGAAGCTGTCTCAGCAGATCCAATCAGGTATATTTCATTGCTCAACAGTGAAGAGGAAATGAATTTTTCTGATGGGGGAAAGCACAGTGAATAGCTTGATGCTCCCTCCCCAATACCATCTGCAATCAGTTTTGTGCTGCAAATGAAGTCAATGTTTTCCTGGGTCAGAGGTGGCCAATTATTCATAGCACTTTCATTTCCAGCAGTAGAGTCATCAGGTCTCTGCCAATCATCATTCCAGCTCTATCTTGTGTTTGCTTTTCTTTGCATTGCTCTTAGGTCTGCAACTTTAGCTGCTATCCAAACTTGTACTGTTCTTTGTTGTGTTTCCTGGACTACTACCAGTAGTGCTCTCAGCTTCTGAAGAGACCCACAAGGGGACTTTGGCATCAGTGTGATAGTTTCCTCCTGTCTTAGGAGATCTTGTCTGTTTAAAAAAGAATAGATATATATAATATATAAGGATATAACAGTTCACTTGTAACTAGCCAAAAGACCCCCAGCTGAGCAGTATTTCACTAAGATGGATTGGTGTCATCTGTGACTTTTTAATGCAATAAAGCCCTGAGAAGGTACAGCAGGGATTTAAACCTGACTGTCCTAATGCTTAGGCCACTACACTCCTTGCTAGTGCTTAGGGCTTCTCTCTGATGGGTGTCCAGAGCTCACACATTGTTGTGGCAACCATGGATGGGTTTTACAGTGTCCTTTAGCTTGTCCCCTGCAGTTTTGCCCTTGGATTTACAGCTCTGTTCCTAATGTAGATGAGAAGAGTAACTGAGCATTACTGCAGCAAATTGACTGATGCATCAGTAGGGCTGGAATCCCAAAGAGGCTGTCATCCAGCCTTGCATTGTCAGGTGGTAGCAGAGTGCTCTTTGCACAGATCTGTTTACAATGATTTTAGGAGGGCTCCAAAGTAGATCTGATAATTAAAATGCTAATTAAAAATGTTCCCAATGGTGTTCACTGATAGTGTTGCCAGAGCAGGTGAGATTTCAATTATCTTGCTATTTCTTTTAGAACCAGAACAATGTCCTGCAGTAAGATGGAGTACCTAAACCAGGCTTATTTCCTAGCATTGAAGCCCAGATTCCTTCTGCTTCTTTTTCATCTTTATAGTAAGCTTGTTCTGACAAGTCTGAACATACAAGCCAGCTGCCTGGGGAACCTGAAGCCCACCAGCCTCACAGGGGGTGAGTGAAGCCACGTGTCTTCCTCATGGATTGCTTTGTGAGACCACCTCACCACATTCACCTGCTGCCTGCACTCAGGGTGAGGCTGGGGAGAAGGCTGCTCTAAAGGCTTTACAATATCAGTGGAGGGAAGTGGACATAAATAAACCAGAGCGTCTTAAGCTCGTGATGTAAAATGAGGCTAATGAAGCTTTCTGTGAAATAGATTCCTGCTAAATTCTACCTGGAATACTGCACTGCCTCTGCCTTAGATCACAGTAATTTGCATTCCTCTGATACTTATGTGTAACAGTGAAGACTGTTATAATTGCTGTCTAACCTTTGTTTTCCTTCACACCTTGTGATGACCCCAGGCTGTGTTTGTCTTTCTAAGAGCATGATATCTGTGACACTCCTGTTTTAAGACAGTGTAGTAAGTTTGGAGACAGTTTAGGTCTGTTCCTGAAATCCCTGAGAGCTACCTAAAGACATGCCAAGGTTTCCAAAATCTCCTGTATCTTCAGCTGAGATTTGCTGCACTTGTGGCCAGCATTCCCATAGGATGGATCTACTGAGCAGAGTAGTCTGGAAAATGGGGTTGGGGAGTGGCAGAGGGAACTGAGTCTTGCCTGTTGCTTCCAAGCAGTTGGAGCTTGGTAAGTGTACCCTTACTTGAGCTTCACATGGTGCTCAGAAGGGCATCTGTCTTTCCGTGACAGCAGAAGGGATTTAGGGAACACAGAAAAATCTCTATTGGCCAAACACAGCTCCTGTTCCTAAAAAATGTAATCTGGGGAAAATCAGCTTTAGAAGTATTTTTGTAGAGCTTCAGTGGCAACAAGCCCATTTTCTGCATTACAGGGTAAAACACACACTAAAGGACACGTGTTGATTACTTTCATGTGTGTTACTTCAAATATGGTGACCTGAAGTAGAAAGGGAATTACTTGGGAGGGAAGAGGAGATATGAATGAAGGCTCCTCTCCATGGCTGGCTGGAGCGTGTCTCCGTCTGTCAAGAACAAACCCTCTCACATGCAGGGAGACTTGGCAAATGCAGCAGAGGGTTCACTGAACACCCTGGCTTCAAAACCAACAGAGAGACTTGATGTGCTTTGTGGTGAGAAGAGGCAAAGGAAAGCTGTACCCATGTGCATGGAGCAGCAGCTCCAGAGTCTGTGTGCTGAGGAGCTCCTGCTGCAAGGCAAACTCAGGGGCAGGGCTGCATTTACTGCACCACTTCTGCAAGCAGTCATTCAGATGCTGCTAGACAGCCTGTTAAATGTGTCATTTGGTTACTTGTCACCTCGGAAAAGTTCCATGAAGATTAATAAAGTCACATTGTGTTTGTACAGCAGAACCCAGAAGAGGGGTGTTAAACTGGTGCTAGCATCAAACCACTTCAGAATCTTAATCTCTCTGATTTAGTAAAGGAACAGCAGGAACGAGTATTCAGCACTGATCTTTGCAGGAAAACTGCTGAAACCACCAGTGTAGGTTTTGATACATAAATTACATATTCCACATACTTGTAAACTGTATCTTAGGCTGTGTATTTAGTGTGCCTTCATCAATCACTTCATCTTGCACTTACATTACTCCTGTTATAAAACCTTATCAAACACTCAATCTTGTCCCATATTACCTTTGTGTTTTATACAAGCACATGGTGCTCACCCAGCCTTATTTTCTAGTTTACAAATACTCTATTGTTACAGGTGGCTTTGGTTTTGCTGATTACTCTAATAGCAACCATGTGTTCTCTCTCATCTTTAATTAGACCTCTGCACCCTTACTTCAGCCTTTCCCAGGTGTGGGTGGTTTTCTAAGCCTTGTAAGAACTTGGGGTGTTTTGCCAGGTTTCCCAGTTTTCTGTTTGTCTCTCTTAGGAGTAAATGGTTTATTATAAATGGCAAATACTTTAATGAAGCTAATGCTGCTCTGTTATGCTCAGGATATTGCTAACTAGGGTGTCTGGCTGCAGGTATGTGTTGGGAAGCTGGTTTTCATATATCAAAACCTATGAAGTATTAGGAGAGATTTTCATATCTTTAGAGAAATAGAAAGTTAGGGAGATATATGAGATAGGTGTAAGAAGCAGTATGGAACAAAGAACAGTCCTAGGAGGGAAGAAGACTGAAGCAAAAGTATCTCTGTAGTAGAAAGAAGAGTACTGACTGACTGCAGAAGGGAACCTTAGCAGTGGTGCTGGTAAGTGTCTGGTTAACTGTACTTTGAATGAGTTGTTGGCCTGTGGCTACTTCAGCTGGAATACAAACCCTGAAGGTGAAGTGTGTGATTGTCTGTGGTGTATCTGAGAGGTGATCTTGCTGGGGTTTATGCAAGAAGAGTGCCCTGGGTCTTGTGCAGCCTTCAAACCCAGGAGTGTTATTATATCAAATCACTTATTCTTGGCTGATGCCAGATTGTTTCTTATCATTTTTTTTTCCCCTTAAACATCATGTGTGCTTATAGCTCTTAATTATCTTAGTGAAGTGGATCTGTTGCTTTAGTAAACAGATATGTGGATTTCCTATGAATTTACTCTTTTCCTGATACTCATCATTCTGGTATTTTAATGTTGTCATAGAACTCCTATGTGTTAGCCTAAATATTTCCATATACACCTTTCAAACCCTCCTAGCTCTCCCCTGATAACCAATCCCTTGCATCCTTTTAATGGTATTTACAGCTTATGTATTTACTTTGTCTGTGCTGCTATGGAACTGTCAGAGTTTTTGGTGGCAATCTTCCTTGCATTGCAGCTATCAAAACAGCCTGCCACTTTCCCATCTGCTCGAGAGCTTTCCTGTCACACACAGATCCCTGTCAGGAGCCTGTGCTCAGGAATGAGGATGTTGCCTTTAATCCTTGTCTGCCTGACAAGCCCCTGTTCTGTAACATCTTGTTTAACTTGTGCTGTGAGTGACATGCTCTAAATGAGGGTCCCCCAACCCTTGAAGGGCTGTATCATCTAATACCTACCCACTGCAGGGGTGGCTCTGCTTTTGCCTGCTCTGCAGTTCCACTGTGGAAGCATAGAACCATAGAATACTATGGGTTGGAAGGGACCTTCAAAGGTCATCTAGTGATGAAGCAAAATGGATCAGAGACATCAGATGGCCTTTGCTGGCATCAAATTGAATAAAATATTGGATAAAACACCATGCTGAAAGTAACACTGTTGTGCAGATTTTGTTGTGCAAGTTTTCTGCTCCTGCAGTTGAAATTTATTTCTCATTTTAAATGGTTCTCCACTACTGATGGGCTGGGTTTGACTCAGTTCTAGTGGTAAATTCTAGTTTTAAGTAGTCCTGCTGCCAGCAGCAGGGTCTGCTATTCCCTGCCTGCATCTGAAGCAGTCCATGCTACACAATGGAGACAGAACATGTCTGTAACGGGTGCCTAATAAGTGTGGTACCAGTTATACCAGGGTCTGGACACTGGGTGCCCCCCAAAGCCACTCTGTCACTGCCCTCCTCAACTGGGCAGGGGGAAGAAAACATAACAAAAGGCTCATGGGTTGAGATAAGGGCAAGCAGAGATCCCTCACCAAGTGCTGCCATGGGCAAAACACACTCGACTTGGTGAAATCAGTTTAATTTATTATAAATCAAATCAGAGTGAGATAATGAGAAATAAACCCAAATTTTAAACACCCCCCCTCTTTCTTCCTGAGTAGTGAGTTAATTTCACAATTATTCTGGTGATGATGATGATTATTGCTTAGCCACAGTAGTTTGGCAGAGTTCTGCCTTCCCTGGTCCAGGAAAGGCTGCAGATGCTGTGTATCAGACAGGCTTATTCATGCACTGACAGCCTTTCCTCTTTACACAGCTTTAATTTAAATCCACAGAAAGGACCTTTCTCTCCTGACTGATGTCAAAGGCCTCCCCACTCTATTTCTATTTCCCTGTCCTCATCTCATTCCTGGTAGCATTGGTGCATCTTTCCTTTTTGCTTTAGCGAGTTTTGATGATCTTGACCTATAAATGGCAAGGGGCAGAGAAACTTGGTCTTCCATTGCAAAACATATCCCATTACTTCCTCATTTTTTCCCATTCACACAGCAAAGCATTTTTCTTACCCCTGTGGCCTCATCTGTATGTGTGGTACAACAGCTTTGTGCTTTTTAATCTCTCTTCAGCTTCTGTTTTTTTTTCCAATTTCATCATTTTTATTGATTAGCTTGGGTGAGATTTGAGGCCTTGACAAGAGTTGTCTGCAGAGGGGGTTTTCTGAGGCTGAGAAATCAGATAGCTGAGAAATCTAAACTCTAGGCTCCTTTTGGCACTGGTTTATCTGAGTGAGTGACAGTTAAACCTACCTTCTGCCTTTGCTTCCCACAGGCTTTTCAGCTGGGGGTGGTGAATGCAGGGAGAGGCAGATCCTCTGCAGCACTGGGAATGCATGAAAGCTCACATTTACCTGAGATGGGGAGAATCTAAATGAGTGGAGAGTACTGCTGTTATCTCAACAGATGCCTCTTGCCTGTTGGATTACCTGTGTGGTAGCTCAGTCATTAAGTATAATATAAAAGCAATTTTTTCTCACAGGGAGCTATGGAACAGTCCTGCTGTGATTGTTCTAAAGGGAAAGGTTTTTCGCTTCTGCTTATGATATCAGCATTCCCAAATGCTTCAGTAATATGCAGAGAGTGAAGGGAAAAATCAGTGTTTTTTTGAAGGTCTTCCTTGTGATTATTTATTCTGATGTGCTGCTCCTCGGTCCCAGTGAAGTTGGCCCCAGAGCAATTGGGTGTTCTCCTAACTCTAGACCATATCACCCAAGGCTTTGTACAACCTGGCCTTGAACACTGCCAGGGATGGAGCATTTACCCTTCCTTCTGTTCAGAAAGATGTGTGTTTTCCTGCAGTTCATGGGGAAACTGATCCTGGAGGAGCTTGGGGTAGTGCTGAGAGGAATGCTGTGGATGGTGCCTCAGCAGTGCACGGGTGAGTGAGCATGATGCTCTAGAAGGCACAGGACTTGGTGATGGCTTAAGCTGTCATCTTCTGAGTCAGTGATACAGCGTGAAGCTACCCTGAGTTAGGGGTGGATGGTAAAGACACAATTAGGTGCATTCAAATACAGGGAGCTTTAGCTGTTCTCTGTCATTGCTCTTATGTACAGGTGGCTTAATCCTGTTGTGCTGAGGGTGTCAGACAGACCTAAGAAGGAATTGCATAGCGGCTGGTAGGATATAGTGTTGATACTAGGGAGTACTTGGTAGCTTAAAAAACTGTTATCAGATACGATTCCTAAGGATGTGTCCATCCTATAGTGTGCATTAATCCCAGGGGACAGTTGCAATAAGAAACACTGCTGCTGTGCTCAGCACCAAATGCCTGCCCTGCTGTGCTCTTTCAAATACACTGAGAAAGGAGTGAAACAGCTTGCAAACAGGTTTAGCTAAAAATGACAAAAGGGAAAAGGACAGCACTTGTAAAATACTAAAGCATTTTGCTAGGAGACTTCCAAGTGAAAACCTGATTTTTGCTTAGAAAAGTTTGTAAAGTTTGAAATGGCAAAAATGTCAGTCTTTAAGTTTTACGTATTGCAAAGTCAAATACTTGACTTGGGCTGGAGAGATGCTCTTTGCACACAAGCAAAAGGCTTTTTCCTGTGCACTTTGCTTGCTTTCCTCAGAGCAAATCTGTCTCTCCACCTCCCCACCTGACAATTTCTCTCTCCTACCCCCGAAATTCAAATGCATGTGCAATTCTGCTGTTGAGGTAAAGAAGAAATCCTGTATTGGCTCATCCCTGGCTCACGGAACCTAAAGAAGTGAAACAGTTTTCATGTCATGCTGATGTATGGAATGGATCCTGCTGCCAGGGCAGGTTGTGGTGTTATGTCAGGCCCCCTCTCCTACCTGCTTTCATGCCCATTTTGGCAAGAGCTCCATGCCATGCCTATACAGCCCAACTTCTCCTAGAGCTTTTCCTTTGCTTTTCCTGATGCTATATGGAGACACAGAGCTGAAATTGTTTCCCTTTCATTTACAATTGCATAATTTGAGGAATCTGTCACCTTTCTGAATATTGCTGCCTAATGGAAGCTTCAGTGGTGGAATTACAGGGCTTGTTATTTATCAAGATCTTGGCAGTCCTGCATTTCTTTCCACCTTCAGGTAATTTTACTAATCATTCCTGTCCTGGATTGTTGCCATCATCTGGGTGGTTTTGTTCTATGATTTCTGCAGCTATTTGGAAGAAGAAATATTGCCAGAGGAGTTGGGCTAACCCTGGTATGAACCCCAAGACATTTATTTCCCAGGTTGCTGTGTTTGGAGAGTGCTGTCATGCTCCATTAAAATCTATTGCAGTTCTGGGAAATGAATGTCAAGTGCTCAGCCCAGATTCCAAAGAGTCTCTATGGCCTTGTCTAGACTGACTCAAAGAGGCAGTGTCTGTGCTAGATTGCTCAAATGCATTAGTAGAGGTAGAGCATACTTTAATGCATGTGTTAAAATGCACTTTCTTTTGCTATGCTAACATCCACAGCCAGCTACCATCCCATACATTCCTAGTCTAGACAAGCTAATGTCCACACATCTATGTGCCAGAGGCAATGGGTGAGCCCTGAAGGACTGGTGTATTTGACTGGTCCTTTACCTCAAAAAGGGGACTTTTCATTTAAGCATAGAAATCCTAGTGGAGGCAAAACCTTTGCTGCAGGTAGCATCAGTGAGAGGAGGAGTGGGGTTGGTATTTGGCTTTAGCTGGTTGCGTTGAGCTCTGATCAGCCTGTGCTGCTTCTCCAATACAAATTGGCACAGAACTAGAAAAGATACCTCATTGCTCTGAAGGCAATGCTAAGGATTAGTCTGAGTTGTCTAGACTACACTGAAAGATGTGTTTAAAGCCCATTAGCTAAAGTGACTTTATTATCATATTAAAAAGGTGAAGCAGGCAGGATCATTTGTATTCTGTGGCTGGAGTAGTTTCTGACACTGGGGAATCTCAGGCTCTGCTGCTGTGCTGCAATGGCCAACAGTTCTGTACAGACTAAAGCAGTTGAGCATCTGGACTTCACCCAAATCTTGGAGCGATCAAAGGATACAGAATCAGAGTGTGCATGTACCTCTTGCTTCTGAACATCAGTTAATAAAGTAAATAGCTCTGTTCATTCCCTACCACTGTGGGATGTGAGGTCAACTGGCATTTTATGGCTTTAATGGCTTGTGAGCTTACTTAATATGTTTGAATTGGTGGAACAGACTGTGTTTAAAATTCAAATAAACCATTTTCATATGAAATCTGTGTGGGATTTGGGCAGTGTCCAAATGAATGCATGGCACGTTTGAATACTGCCTAATTAGGCTTAACAAATCACTAAGAATTGGGCACTGGTGAGAACTAAACCTATTAAAGAAACACAACAGCAGTTCATTTGAAAGAAAATCAGAAAAGAAGCTCTGCCACTTTCTGTAGTGTTTTCCATGCACTGGGATTTTGAAATGCTGATTAAAGATGCAGTGAGCTCTGGGATAAAGCATGGCTGAGATATGCGGAGCAGCAAGGTAAAGTCTGAGCAAGGAAACAGCAGAATTAGTCCTGACTGACAAAATGCAAAGCTCAGGTCCATCTTTGCTGAAGGATTTGTTTTCCAGACAGTAGCAAGAGATGAGGTAGTTACTGAAGTGCTGCAGAGGCTCTCCTCTTGATGGTTTCAAGTGATCCTATGCATCCTTCCAGTGAGTGTTTGATTCCATGCTATGCTAGGTTGTTTTAAACATCTGAAAGATGTCATCCAAGGAGTTCCTGCTGAATCTTCTAAGCGTTTTTTACAATGCTTAAATGCTCTTCTAATAGAGAATGCCCTGAAATAGGATGAAGTCTCACATGGAGAGACCAATGGAAAAATACTTCAATAAAACTTCATCTTCTGATATTAAGATAGGTGGGTTTGAGAGCTGCTGTCAGAAATGTCTTGTACTCTGTGTAGGATGTGTCTGAGGCTGATTAACTCAAGCTTTCTTAGCAGCAGTCCTATAGGAGGGGTTCTCTTTGGAGTTGTGCTGCTTCACATTGTGGAAAGTTAGTTCTATGTCCAGGTAACCTCCTAGATATGTTCCCAGGTGAAATGTTCCCGTGGTTTCTTGCTGTGTCCCATGCGTCCAACATTCGAGCAAGAGGAGGATACCTGAATTGTACTGGGGACAGGGAACTGGGTGTGTGACTTTGGCTGGAAAACAATGATCTGGGGTTCAGCCACGCTTAAGATGAGTTGCAATGCTTCCAATAGAGCACTAGAATGAGGTGAGAGTAAAATATATCTTATGATATGTTGGGGGTATTTCTTTGAGTTACGGTTTCTGTCAGTTGCCATTGCTCTTAATTCTGGCATCCCTGGTGGATCATCAGTGGCACAGTCAAGGATACACTGTTGGCTGTATCATGTTTTGAGTGAAACAATCCCATGAGAGACCCAGGGGAATTCTGCTGAATAATAACTGGGATTTCTCTACACATAAACTCACAATATTCTTCACTAGTCTTGTGAGGATGCTGCCGTGCCTGTGTAACTGGTATTTGCATCGCTACGGATCATTACGGGATGCCATGGGAATACAATCCCTTCTGTGCTGGAGGAGCTTACAAAGCAGGAGAAAAAATGCAAGTGGCAGGATCCAAGCAAAAGGCCAGAGTTTTCACCAGACCAATTCCATCTCCGAGGTAATCCTAAGGGGGTGAATGTACTTGCTCAGCTCTTCTGCAACAGAGGTTAATTTTGCCCCCCAAAAGGAGAACGATGGCAGGTTTGTCTCACCTAGACACTGTTCTGGTTATCTCACAAGGAATTTATTTTGCCTGTATCTACCTACTGCTTTTCCTTAATGCCTGTTAAATCTTTTGCCACCCTCATTTCCCTGGGTAAACTACATGATGTAAAGAAGGGTTTTATTTGACACCAAAGTAGCCGTTCAGCTTCAGCACAGCAAAGTCAGCTGTATGTGTGCACTGGAAGACATTACTGGACTGTAACATCAGAGATGTAGCAGAATCTCACACTGAGGCACCTCAGGTTTTCTTTGCTAGTGGAAGGCACAAGGAACGTACAGTAAGAAGACATAAAACTTGGATTAGATTTGTTGAGTATGTCCCAGCAGGCTAAACATGATATATTACCAATTTGTACTGTCATCATAAAGTCAGGAACTGCCTTTAAGGGGTCAATGCATTTAAGCAGCATTTGCAGTAAGTGTTGTCATAAATACAAGCACATTACAAACCAGTGTTCTTTTAGTTACTAGTCTTATTACTGATACGCACTGAGGCATTGATCCTCTGTTCAACTAAGGGTGCACATCTCAGATGTACTTTCATTTGCTCTTAATATAAATGAGCCTATTTCAAGAGGGTAATTGTGGAGGTTTTGCTTGTTCCCTTCTACAGAGCCCAGAATTGGAGCAATGAGATTTAGAGCAGTCTTGGAAAAGAAATGTCTTGATTGTATTTAGCTTTCTGTATCTGGCTCTGCAGGTGAGATGCTACATGGTGTGCAGATTGGGGTTTTCAGTTTTGTCTTGGGTAAATGTGCCTCAATGATGTGTGGGGGCCCATGGGCCCTAATGAGAAGAAGATACTTGAGGATTAGGCAGGGCAAAATAGTTGGAGGATGAAAATGATGGCTTTATAAATTCAAATTATAGAAGAGCAGCAGGACAGATAACAGTCAAGGTCATGAAGATGCAATGGAGGAATTTCATATATTATGTATGGAAATAGCTTGTAATGGTTTTGTTTGTGATGGTTTGTATGCAAATCAAAAGGTAATAGGAACAGTAAAGACTTGCTTATTTATAGAACTTGGCTTTAGAAATGCACATACACTGGGGGAAAACCTGCAAGCTAAAGCAGGTGTGATACTGCAGCATCCCTCAACTCACATCTCTCCCCAGATGCACTGTCATGGGAAGGGCAGCTTTGGAGGACCTTTATGTGACCTCTTTGATAGTCAAACACACACTTACTATGGTTTCAACTCACACCATTTGTTGTTCTGAAGCTGTGACTTCCTGTGGAGGACACCTCCATCCCTGATGGCAAGAACATTGATTTCTGAGTGAACAAACACCATCGACTTGTTTCCCTGGCCCGATGGGGTGTCTCTCATCTGACAAAGAGGGTGAATTTGCACAGTTTCCAGGCTTCGTTTTTTATAGAGACACATTTAGTCCACACTCTTTGTCATACCCAGATGTCAAGGGATAAAACCTTTCTAGTGAGGCACTTTGGTTGCATGCACTTGCCTAGCTAGAACCTGGATTTTAGTCAGTCTGATAGTACTTTTTCGTAGCTGCTGCCCTTTTCTACCCTTTGGACAGTAGAAAGACTTCTAAGTGATCCTAGATCATGCTAAGCTATTAGAATAGCTTTTCTCCAGAAACTGAGGCAGAATAATGTATTCCTGCCATCTCCAGGTCAAATCCTGGACTTAAATGTGTAAATTAACTGACCATTTATTGCTGTCTTTGTTACAGCTGTAAAAGTGTTCCAATATACGGTTCCAAATAAGAGAAAAATAAACTGCTCAACACATCCCCCGTGTAGGCTGCCACTTTCAAATGTGCATGGCCAAAACCAGATACTTAGAGGTGGGCTTTGTGAGGATGCTGGACTCCTCCTGTTCTGTGGCCAGTGAGAAGAGAACAAAATGGTCCAGTGTGAGTGTGTAAATCCTGACATCCTTCCCTTCTAGATCAATGTAGTCCTGTTCTTGGATAAGAAAGATGTGCCCAAGCCGATACACCCCATCATCTCTGACCTGAGACAAGCATCCACCCTCCCTCAAACCTTGTCCTGGTACTGTGCAGCAATCTAATATTTACCACACAACTTAGCAAGCAGTGAAGCAGTGCTAGGTCTGCTGTTTGAATTTTACTGGGAGTTTTGGTGGGTTTGGGCTTTTTTAGTTTAACACCTTAAGCAGAACTAATGCTTTAGGAGTTCAAAAGGCCTCTGAGTAGTGCAGCTGTTCTGTGATCTGAGATCTATGTGGAAATGGAAAGCATGGGGAGGGGAAGCATGGCAGTAAAACACAGAATCACAGAATCCCAAGGGTTGGAAGGGACCTCGAAAGATCATAGCTTTTTCTCAAAAATGACAAGCCAATTATGCCATATTTCCATATAAAAGACAAATGTGGAATGCTTTTTCCCCATTGTCCTGTAAGTGATTATTAAAGGTGCCATTAGGGGTATTGCATCCAGGGCTGTTCCTCAGCCAGTCTGGCAGAGCTGTGTTAGGATGTCCAGCCTGACGTGAAAGGTGCCAGTTCTGCTGCCCCAGAAACTGCTGTGGCTTCATGACCCTTTGCTGCAGATGGAGGTGAGCAATGCTGGCCCTCCTGTAGTGCAGGCTAGTAACAGATCTGCACTAGTTCAGGAGTTGCCAGTGAGCTCTGTGAAGGGAAATCAACCTGGAGAGACTCTCCCTACCTGTATGTGTTGGGAGCAGCTGCAACAAGCATTACAATACAGGTACTGCCTGCACAGGACAAAGGGTTGGCCTCCAGCTGCCTACTCCCTTGCAGCACATGCAGGGGAGCTGTATCTGAACCTTATTCAAGGATGCTGATTGCACTGCAGGAAGTGTAAAGAGCCCTTGGTACTAGTCACTGTATTTGCTCAACCATGTAATGCAGTGTACACAGTGCTGTACATGCCTGGTATCTTTCCTTTGCTTTATTTATTTTGACTGCTACAGCAAAGCTTTTGGGTGTCTGTTCACCCACCCCTCCTTTTCCTCTGTTAGTTTTTGCTCTACAAGTATGTAAACCAGACCTCTCACTTCACTCCGTTTTCAGCACAATATGAGCATTTGGCAGCATGTCATCGTGAAGACTTAGTAGTATTTCACATTAGTAAAGACACATACAAACAACAGCATGCACATAAATATTTTGGTAAAGAATTACAGGAATGTAATTTTCTATATCTGTGCAAGATAAGTTGCAAATGGATTTATATTTTCCTCCATGTACATAGTGAGTCAGAGCATGTTTGTTTTATACCCATAGAAGTATGATAACAATTTGGATTGAATGCACTACCCTTAGTATTAAATAGATACTAAATCTCTAGGAAAATGAGAGACACACATACACAATCCTGGAGACTTTGATTTAGCTGGAACCAGTAACAGCTGAAAGGAGTTTATTTGGATAGAACAGTGGGTGCAGAATTTGTGTCCATGCTTTAAGGCACAGCAACTACTTTACAGGGCTTATAACTTAGTGGCAATAATGAAAACAGTTCAGCCTCACATCTGCAGAGAAATCAAAGCAAGAGGTTCTTCTCTTTGCAATTTACTTAGCAGGAGAGTTGAAAAAACTGAGGAGGCTTCACAGCCTAGAAATATTCAAGCTATTGTCAATGCAGCAAGTGATAACTAATGTGAAAGGCAATGATGTACTTTGGAGATAGATGTACCTCATGCAAATGTAACACTTGCCTATCTTGAGTGTACAAGAGCCATGCAAAGCTGATTTGCTATAAGCAGGAGTTATTTCACCTGAATCTTTGAGATGTCAAATGTTGTTGCAGCTTTGTTTTCCTCTTGGGTACGGGGATTTAGGGATGAAGGTAGACAGAGGAATTTGTTCTTCATTGCTTGGTATCCTGCCCAGCTATGTTCCTGCTTGGATGGAGACTTTGCTCCTTTAGAAATGTAAGGGGACAAGGTAGTTGATTGCTTCTTGTTACTGGTGCATTTGGCCTGGATTACAGGTGGAAATGAGTGTGGGATGCTTGAGCACACACTGTGCAGCCAAAGGGGCTGGATGTGTGGCCAGCAAAGCCTCATTAAACATGAGGACTGGGCTCAGCACTGTGCATGGGTTCTTCAGCAACCTCTGCCTAGGAGTAACCTGGACACTCCTGTTGTGCTGACAATGTCATGACAGACCCTTCAGTGGAGCAGTGCTCACGTTCACTCTGATTCAATAACTGGTTTTCTTCCCGGATGAGGCAAGGTTAGCAAGCCTGTTCCAGGGCAGGGATAACTGAGCATTCCTTTTGGTAAACTGAAGGAGTTTGGCAGCACAAAGACTTTTCTACAGATCTCAGCTTATTTTGAAATGAGTCCCTTGACTTGCTGGGGACAACTAGATATGCATGTGTCCATGTGGTATGTAGGAGTAGTGAAGGATAACTGCAGAGGGAGTAGAGAGATCACCACTTCCCCATATTACTTGTGGGGAGGACCAATTTCTAATAGGCTTTTTTCTAGATTTAAAAAAGAATTTCAGGAAGGGATTCATGCCTGGAATTCATTTGACTTTTTTCCTTACATTTTGATTCTTCTCTGAAAATAGACTGTAGAAAGTGCATATATCCTTACTCAGCAAACTGCAAAAAGCAAAAATGCTTTGAGCATTGAGAGGCAAAGTGTCTCAGTCCTGCTCCTAAGTACTAATACTAAAAGAAGTAAGAACAACTCTGTTCTTCCATTGCACTTGGAGGTTTCACAAACTGCGCTTGAAGTCCAAAGGTTTTGGAGACTTCCCGGTTTGGAGAATGCCAGTTCTGACACAGAAAAGCTCTATCGGAATCCTCCTGCCTCTCGACTTTATGGCATATGTGGGCACTCCTCTCATTATGTTGGGAAGCTCACTTTCCTGTCAGTGTCAGATAACATGGACTTCATCAGTCCCTCAAAAGCCCCAATTTAAATGGATTAACTTTTGGCAGGAAACATCAGGTTGAAACACTGTAACATGCCCCTAAATTGGAGGGGTTGAAAAAGCTGATAAATTTCAGTTTTATAAAGGTGTAGCTGTGAGGGCCAAATCATAAGATGAAAAGATGCTTAACAGGAAGTGTCAGTTATTGCCCTTGGGACCAGGCACAAGAGGAAGAAGAGAGAACCTGCTATTGAATACAGAGGGTCACGTTTGCTGCTAGCAAAGTTCTGCTGAGGCAGCTGCATTAGTGAAGAAGAGAACAGGACCCTGTTACATAAGTGAGCTGCAGGGGGGAATACTTCTGTCAGCCGTGTTCTGACATATCCCAGTGTTCAAAGCTGGTAAAAAGGCCCTGGCTGCATCACCCCCTCTTTTAGTAACCGGTCAGATCCATGAGACTTTGCCTGGTGTCTTTTAGGATTTGCTTTTGCAAATCCCCTTTTGTGTGGGGACTGAGGTGGCATAAGCCTTTGTACAGTGTAAGTGGAGCGATGGAGCTCTCTGACATTTGTACCTGCTGTTACTTAATGTGCACTGACCTTTGCCTTGTAAAAGACCTCACTAAAACCCCCCTGCAGATCTATATCATTGCATACTGAGGAAGTTCTATTGTATAGAACCAGAGAGCTGAAGGGATTTTTAAAGTTAGAGCCTGTATGTTTGGCTCATAATGGGCCATTTTAAAGCACAGAACCGCAGAACAGTATAAGCTCAGAAGCAACCCTAGGACTTTAATGGGGACAGGTGTGTAAGAAGCACCTAAGCTGATGGATACAAGTCAGCAAAACCACTCCTGTCTGTAGCTGTCAGGAGTAAACCAGCTGAGACTGAAGTTCAATGTCATGCAAAAGAAAGCCCTCATGAAGCTATAGAGAACCCTGTGCTCTCCTGACAGAGCAGAATGAGTTGGGACAGAGGTGTATTTACATCGCTTGCTATTTTATTTAGTGCACATACATATTTTACCAAGCTCCTTATTAGCTCCCACAGCATGTATCTGTCAGGCTTGGATTTACACCTGTAAGCAGCACTCCTGCTAGCCCCTGTGCTTCCTGTATAGCAAAAGAGGAGGGTTGCTGCTTTAGCCTTCAGGCAAACTATGTCTTCCCTTTCTGCTCCTTTACTAATTCACTTCAGTTAAGTGTATTGCTAGCTGTGAAACCACACCTAGCCCCAGAGTCTAGACCTGTAGTCTGCCAGGCAGCTTCTCTTCACTGACCTCTTTCCCCTGCAACTCAAGGGTGAAGGATTTGGAAGTCTGGGATGCTTGTGGCTGTTGAGGGTAAAGTATCATTGTCACCTACAAAAGCCAGTTGCACCCTCACCATGGCTTCCCATAAATGAAGAGCCCTGCAATACTGTGCTTTTTGGAGTTAATGCATGCACACCACAGCTTGCAACTGGTTTTGAAAGAACCTTCATGAGAAGCAGAGTTGTTTGAAACCAAACAAAAATCCATAATGGACAGTAAACCTTATTCTTACCTTTCTGCAGCATGATGTGAAAGTTTCGTGTAGTTTGAGGAAAAGCTGTCATCTCTGTCACTAAGTATAAAAGGGTCATCAAAACAAAATGTCATGAGAAATATACTGTTCTATCAGCATCCCTTTGCAGATAGGATGTTTCAGGGTGAAGCTCTATAATGGCAGTACTTTCATTTATCCTTACTGGGGTGAGAAGATGCTTATAGACTTGGAGTGAAGGGAAGCCAGAGTTGAATTGCCTTGTGGCTGTTCTCAAACAGTAAATTCATCTGTATCGTTCATCTCTTTAATAAACATACCAACTCTACTGGCTGCATGTGGGTGCTTGGTCTGCCAGCTAAAGGCTGGGTGTGCAGAGGGTAAGTGCTCTAGGAACTCTCTGGCAGTAAGATTACATGTAGGAAGAAGCTTTTCCTATCTTTATTTTGCATTTCTTTTTCAGGGTTCAGCCTTGATGCCTCTTTCTGGACCTTGCTGCTACTTTACTGAGGCACAGAAAGAGACAGCACATAGATATGAGCAGCTCCATGGATTCCATCCAAAGCATTAGAACAGTGCTGCCAATTGTGCCCTGTCTGCACTGGCAGCCTCCATGGCTGCTGCTCCGTCTGGAATTGGGATATCCCAACCTTTTAGTTTCTTCTCCTTCCGTCTGCATAGATCCAGTAATCCTGTTTCACCTCACACATTGTTTTCTATGATATTTTTTCTTCTGGGCTAATTTCATCTAGAAAAGTGTCTCTCTGTGTGTCCTTGTAACTATGTCTCCATAGCACAGAAAATCATGCCATGGGATTGATTTCTGTCTCAGCGATATCCTTTCTTGAGGATGGTAACACCAGTCTATGCATCTCCCAGTAAATGTGAAGAAATTCCCCTTGTTGTGGAAAGGTTGTGGATTGTGGCTTTTAGCAACAAAATAGAAGGGTAATCAGAAATAATTCCTGAACAGGGAAACTTGTTGAAATACACTCATGATATGTTAATAACTGATGCTATGGCATTTCATCATGTGTTGATACAGACCCTGTTAAGTAAGAGACACTAAGTCAGGGCACCTTGTGGAATACAGGTTCATTCTTTTCTTTCCTGTTCCACTGCTGCTTGCTCAAGACTGGAAGCAAGGGAGGTGAGAACAGAGAGGGACAGAATCTCAGATAGTTGCATTAACTATGGATAACAAAAGTCCAATGTGTCTGGCACAAACACCATTTCCCAGAATCAGATGGTAAAAGGATAAATGCACGTGAACTGGCAGCATACCTGCAGTAACCCCAGACACATGGAAACATAGAGAACAGAAAATCATCACTGTGAACCACTTTGAAGTGACCACAGGGAAACTCTTCATTTGCTGGAAGATTTCCCATATCCGGTCTTTGGGAGCCTTGCATGTAAATGAGCACTGCTGATCTAGTCCATTGCCTTCTGGTGTAAAGTGCGTACCTCTCTGGAGGGTGTCTTATCACCACCAATGTATGGATGGTTCTTCCCTCACTGGTTTTCTTTCTGGGGAAGTGCAGTGGAAAAGATTATTCCCTTCAAATTATTTACATCCCTTATGATTTCAGAGGGAATAGAAAGATTGCAATTAAATTTATCCTTGTTAGCATTAAACCCCAAAGCAATCACATCAAAATAGATCTGAACAGGAACCCCATAGGAGTATGCAAAGCAAGAAAAGAGACTGCTTCTCCCTTCTTAATTCTGGTTATTGGTTTTGGTCTCCTATGTTTATGTGCTGACGAGCTGTACATGTCAAACAGTCAGCAGTATCCCCCCAATGACACCCAAGCTGACAGCAGTCTCCGCCTGGGAAACTTCTCCATGGGCTCGGTAGGCTCTCCTCCAAGATTCCTTTTCTATAAGGAGTTATTCTAGGTTACTGAGGCACTTCACTGCTTCCCCAGTGCACCAGAGGCACAGTCATGATGCCAGTGGGGACACCCATGTTGCTGGGTGTTTGTGAGGTGAAGTACCTCCGAGAGCATGAGCTGGACAGCAGCTGAGGTAATGAAGCCTCTGTAAATAACAGCAAGAAAATGAGGTCTAAAAATGCAGTGACTTAGGAGAAGCAGTGATTTCCACTGAGGCACATGCTCCCATTAGGTGCATTTAGAAATCCCAAGTCTTGGGGAACCTGCCTGACTTTAAAGAATGAGGCCAGTGGGTGTCTTCTGATAGATGTGAGGCTTGGATCAGAGTCTGGGGCTCTGGTAATGTGTAGCAGTGAAATGTTACTGGCAGCGTTAACTGATCTAATTCTATAGATCCTTTTGGAAATCAAGATATCTGCTGGCTAGTAAAACACATACAGACCCACCTTAAATCTCTTGCAAAGGCTGCTTCTGTGAGTGATGCTGAAACCTTTCAGGTGTGGATGATGTATCCTGTGATATTCCAGGTTAAACTGGTTATCCATTTCAGCTTAGGAACAAATGATGTCCCCATTAACTGTTGCTGCTGGAGCTTGTGTTTCCCCCATAGCATAGCAATTTGGAAAGGACAGGATGATTCACACTTAGGGCTGAGTGAGATTTTCATATGCATTGATTTGTTTTTCTTGGTTTCTCATCTGCTATTTTCTTTCTTTACTCAAGACACTGCTGAATGATTTTCAGCACATATGGCCAAGGGCAGCCCTGCAGTAACAAACCGGGGCAGGAATAAGATGTTTTGGGAGCAAAGTGATGCAGGGGGAGGGCTTATCTGAGGGGCACTGGGGACTGATGGGGATTTGGCAATTTCTGTCCATCTGCATCCAAGAACTAGGGAAAGGGAACTACAGGATGGTCACAACATAAAGACAGAGCTGAGAAAGTGTCAGCTGGAGATGCCTGGGAGGATCTGGCCTTGTTTCCACTCCTGCAAATCTGGGCTGAGGATCAAGTTGTATGGAAGAAACTTTAGCTTTTAGGGAAATAAGGAGGCTGCTGCCCATATGGATGGGTCAGGTTGGAAGCAGCAATCAGAAGTTGAAAGTAGCAATCTCTTCTGGGAACATCCATGGATGAAAGCAGAGTAGGAAAAAAGCATTGTTGTAAAGCTATTTCTAACAGGTAGCAGGATTTCTGTGGGAAAGTTGGCATGTTCTGAATTCCTCCATGCACCCAACCCCTCTGCCTGATTTATTTTGTTATCTATTTGGTGTTAAATGATACCTGCCAAGTCCTATACGACACTTGGTTGTTCTTTATGTATGTGACTAATGTGCAGCTCAAAGCAAACTGAATGGCTGTTACATCAGCTTCTACCTGTCTCTAATTCTGCTATCAGGAAACATTTTATAATGGAAAAGAATGTCTCCTGTCTTTAAGGAACACCTTATGATGCAGGAACAGAGGTTGAAGGACGGTTGCAGAGGAAGTAGGTGAAAGTTTTTGCTCTTTCTGTTCATAAATGTCCTTCCTGCAAATGGTTTTATTCTTAGCTCTACTGACAAGCATGCAAAGACTCCTGCTGCTATCCTAATGCTTTGGGCATTGTCTGTAAGGGCTCGGAAGGCAGCCTGGGATCTGTTTCTTGGCTGAAACTCCAGACTTGGAGCGGGGAAGGAGAGCAGGTCCTTGTAGTTAAAAATAACAGGGAAGACTGGCTTAGCCTCTTACTGAGCAATAAAACATCTTTTTCCAGGCTCCTTTGCCCACCTTTCTCTTGCTTTTTGCATCCTCAGTAAAAGGAGATTATGGGAAATCCACTTTTAAATCAATAGCAAATTATGAGGCATTGACCACCTAAAACTAGTCCTGGTTTAGAAAAGGCAAAGTCTATTTCCGCCATAATCTTTCCCACATCCCTGTTCCTCTTGAAAGAACTGCTTTAGCTAGTGGAGCAATGAGTCTCTGCTGGTATTAGTAGAAGAGAGGAAGAAGAGGTGACTTTGGGTAACAGCATCCCACGTGGTGTTACCCCAAAACACTGGTAAAGAAAGCTTGGCCTGCAAGTGTTTCTGCAGGGAGCAAGAGTTGCTCTTACAAGGCCAATAACCCAGTTAACCAGACCTTCTGGTGCTTCAAATATAGCAAGTTACATTTATCTTCCCATTTTAACATTTTTCCTTCCTTAGATCCAGAGAACATTAGGGGAGATAGCTGTTCATGCAAAAGACTGAGGGTCAGTGGAGGTCTCAAGCTAAATATATGTCTGAATACTAGTGTTTCATATGGCACTGAACTGCATTTTCTATTGAGTTTGAATTCCACATCTGCTCATAATGCTTTTTCTAGATGCTTCTGTTTGCTCTGCCTGATCTGTTGTGATGTATTGATCCAAACTAACGGATACCACATTGGTATATATGTACAAGGCAGCTGCAAAGAAACAGATGATGCCACCTAAGTGACCACAGCAGGCATACAGGAAGCACTCCCAGGGGAGAAATGGCACTTACCAGTGCATCCAGTAGCATCTATAAGGCACTTGCCATTTCCCGTTTAGAAGAGGATAAGTACTCTCTTTGCTCTTTACTCTGAAATGAGGCTGCCAAGGGAACTGGATAGGAAATGGTGTATTTCATCAAAGTAGTACCCAAAGCAGGTTCCTGGACTACTAGTTCCCATGCTGGCAGGGCCCATCTAGCAGCAGCAGTAGGAGCAATTCCAGTGTTCCTGTAAGGCTTATTGTATGTGGTATCCCCAGCTCCTCACAATGCAGGCTGTCAAGGTCAGCTGTCAGGGTGCGTGTTAACAGCCCAGTAAGGTCCCTCATCATCAATGAGTGAAATACATGGAGACAGCAGAAGGAAAATTCGATTTGTAGACATGTTCAGCATCAATTATTTAGCATACAGAGGCTGCTGTGTGTTGGATCCCTTACAGAGTAGTGCAGTCACTTTCTGAATGGCCTCAAGACCAAGGCAATAGGAAAATAGTATACAGCTAAAAACATGTGTTGGCTATTTGTGAGTTATATGGATAGGCAAGCCAGGCTTCTTGCTTTGTCTGGGCTCTGTCTGCAGTGGCAGATGTATAAGAAGGGATTTTTGTGATATAGAGATGAAATGGAAGAAGATGTTTTGTACCAACGTATGATGGTCAAAGTTCCTGGCCTTCTGCTGGTATACCCATATTTGTGGCATATAGCAGTTAGGGCTGAAGTGAGGTTGTCTTTGCAAGCAGTACATTAATTCAGTGAAGAAACTGTATATTAGCATGTTCTGGTTCAAGTCTTATGTCTTTATGAAGTATCGTACACACTTAATGCAGCAGCATCCTCCACCCAGAAAGATCAGAACTAAAGCATGATGTGTTCTATCCAGTTATTCATGTGAGGATATTTTGCAGTCCATCACATCTGGGTTACAGGATATTTTACATGTTACAGGTTTTAACTGGCTACTGCTATGGTGATGTATGACTTTGAGGAGACTGTCCCAAGTCCTGATGTCCCTGTATTACCTGGGTAGGCACCTCCTGAATTCTTCCCCCTCCTATGTTTAGTCTATGAGAAAAGCAGCCCAATTCCTTAGAAACCTGCACGTGCTTGAGCTTTGGAAGGGCTAAACCAAGCTTATTTCCTCCAGAGAAACCCTTCTTTGCCTTCTGCAGAAACAGGCTTACAAATAGTAAACCCCAAAACTGGGCTTGTCCAGTTCAAAATCTACTGGTTCCAAGTGTCATTTGGAGGCTGTTAGGGTTCATTTTCTCTTATGCATTTGTTCTTACTAAAGAGAGACTTTGTTTTACTGGCCCAGAACTAGCATAGTCACTTCTCACTTCAGTGCAGTCTCCTTCAGACAGAGCCAAAACCACTAGAGGTCAGGGGAGGAATGGACATTTGGAAGAGTGGAGGTAAGAACAGAATTTAGCAGGGAATCTATTTTTTTTCCATGCTAGGAAAACTCATTGAGGTGAATTTTGATAGCCTGGATTTTTAGAGAGTCCCCTGGGGAAAGCACAGGAATGTTCCTGGCATTTGCCATCTTTATCCAGTCCTTTGCTTTGCTGCATACTTACAGTGAGACCTTCAGCAAGTCATCTAATTGCTCTGTGCCACGGACCCCATCTGTCCTGTGAGGGCTTCTCCTGCACATTGTTTTCCTGATTCACATGAAGCACCATGTGGCAGGGATTGTTTCTCACTGCATGTGGGTAAAGGTGGTATACAGGAGAAGAATGGGCCCCCATCCACTGGGGCTGATTGCAATGCAAATAGCTCACCACCTCTTTTATCTCCAAGCATTGCCTTCACCCAGAAAAAACTCACCTGGCCTGAAGTTCAGCTGTAGGTGAAGGCAGTCTGACATACATGGAAGACATTTACCAGATGTTATCTTCTATCTTCTCTTTCCCTTTATGCCTTTTGTTTGGAGGATCATGGCTCTATGCAGAGAGCTCGGTCCGTGCTTGCCACCCTCCCACGGGCAGGAGATGGGGCTGGGGAACTTGGTCCTCACACAGCCGTGTCCATAGGAGAGCTGAAGGAGGCAGATGGTCACCCACCAGGAGAGGGAGCTGCCTGCCCTCGGAAGGAGCAGGCACAGGGATGGGGCTCAGGGACATGCGGGACCTGGGCTGTGCCCTGTCCCAGCCCTCCTGCAGAAGCACAGTTTGTCCCCTGCAGCAGAGACCATGAACAGATCTTGCGCTGGTCTTTTTCCAGGCTGAGATAGGAGTTTATTCCCACCATTGTCTTCAGAGCCAAACAGTGAGGCTCAAACACAAGTGACTGACACTGCCTGGCTGGGATGGCCACAACAAAGTCAGCGGGTACAGGATACTGCAGGGGATTAGCTTTGGGAACCCTGTTGTTGTGGGCAAGGATTGCCAGCATACACCAGGATATGCATTTAAATTGCTGTGACCGAGCTGGTGTAACCACAGCCTTCACGGTACAACTGTTCTCAAACGGAGCCTTCTTCTTCTATTTGCTCTGTCACTCTGTAGAAGAAAGGTGAGCTAATGCAGCAGACTCCTAGCTCTGTTGCAGGTTGAGCACAGCCATGCAGAGCAGTGTGTGGTTACACCCAGAGAAACCTTCCTGCTCTGACCTCCCAGGCTGAGCAAACTGCATCTTTGGCTCAGGTACAGTGCACGTGTTCCCACTGCCTGTTAGGGGCTGTGAAATGAGAGGTGAGCAAGCATCAGAAGGGATTTTAGGGTGAGTCATGTGTGCTGAGGGTTTGGGAATCCTCATGCGCCTGGTTGCTCACATGGCTCTGAAAGAAATGAGTATTTCCTTGTTCCCACAAGGTTGGTTGATTACAACACTCAAAGGCCTCTTCCCTCACTTCCCCCTGCCCTGTGGTAACAGGACTGTGACCTGTCCCCTGGAGGTGGAGGAAAATACTTCACATATTTGTCCTCATCACTGCTCCTTTGCTGTATGTCAGCCCTGGTGAGAGCTTGTGGCAACAATGAGCTCCTTTCCAACCACCTAGGACAGCACGTGTGAGTAGTGTCTTCTGCGTTAGTGTGTAAGGGAAGGACTCTGGCTGTTGTAGTACCAATGGTAAGCATGCTCTGAAAGACATGATTGCTACTCGGAGGAGTATTAGGCATGTGTGAATGATTGCACCCACAGCTTCAGTGTTAATGCTGCTCATTCTCCATCTGCTCCAAGGAAGATCTAGGAAAGCCGCCAGGGAGATGATATAGTAGTAAATAATGTTTCTATTGAACCTTCCATCAGAGACTTGCAGAGTGTTTTGTAAGCCCTGCTGAAGTCCTGCTGCCACTAGGAAATGGGAGCACACCTTTGTGCTTTCTGGTAATGTGCCTACATGCGAGAAGGCTTAACCCTGGGCAGCGCTGACCTGCTGGGGTCTCTATTTCCAGGCTTGCAGTATGAATTCATAAAGGAGGAGCCTAGAAAATTAGATGGATGCTTCAACAAGGCAACTCCAAGAAACTGGCAGTGCTACCAGGTCGCTCAGTGAGGTAAAAACCCCACAGTGACAGAAGTACTGGTGTTCCTGAGCTTGCTGTACTTCAGAGCCCCACTGGGTGGGATGCTGCATCTTCCTGCCCATTCCATAGGACCCCGGAGCAGCTGCCACCGTTAATATCCTGAGAGGTTACTGCTTCATTCAAAGCTTTGTGAGACTCTTCTGCAGTTTCTCTTATCGAACATCTTATATTAAAATACTTTAACTAAAACTGGCTGCTTCTCTGCTCCTGTGTGTAAATCTGCAGCTATGTAATGTTCTGTCCTTGAGGAACTGTCTCACGGTGCTTTGTGACCACTTCCCTACAGAGCATCCTGTGCAATCCTAGTGCCACGAGCAGCACATGGCCCCCAAAGGTAAAGGATTTGGGGCCTCTCTGCTAAGCAGACCCTGCTTCCCCCCTCACACAGAAATAACCCTAAAGATGTGAATATGGAAGGCCTTGACTAGACCTGTGTTGCACCTGAAGGCAGGAGGAGCATGGGGGTGGCTGTGCCCTGCAAGCAGCAGATGGGTATTGTGCTACATCCCACCTCATGCAGCAGGTGGAACACAGCGTGTAGGGAGCTGGATCAGAGGGAATTCCTTTCTCTTCTAGACACAAGCAAGGGCAGACTGACAGAGGCTTGTCTGTCACTGAACCTGTCAGGTGCTGGCTGCTGTATTTGATAGCCTTGTGCTAGGTCTTGCAGTGCAATGAGTTCTAGTTGCTCCTCATGAGGGCTGGCTACTTTTTCTCTCATTTTGTGGTGTTCACTTTCCTGCTTTTAGGGTCCTTTTAATAAGTAGGCTCATAGCTGATGCTAAGTGTATCTGTTTGTTTGAGACCTGACACATGATGGGTAGACACCTTTCTACCCATCATGAAGGGTAGACCTGGAAGCTCTTTGCCACTGTTAAAGACTAGAAGGATGAGCCAGGCCCTTTCTGAAGTGATCCTTTATTTCCACATATACAAAGCTAGATAGTAATTCTGGAACTTGTCCTCTAGCCTTGGATTTCCTCTGCAGGCATGTAAAATACCACTGGGATGGCTCCACAGCCATTATCGCTGGTTGGTGGTGACAGCTTTCCTGCCTGCTCATCAGAGCTAAGCAGAGAGTAACTCACTGCTCACTGAGAGTCTTACTCAGACTGTCTGGATGTTTGGGTATCTCTACAACACTTCGAAGATGATTCCAGATATTGAGTTCCCCTTGGAAATGCTCCAAGGATAAGGTAGATATTGTCAGCATGAGGAGGTTGCACAGGTATAACCTATGAGTATTTGTGTGGGCCTCTCTTTTTAACGTGGGCTGTGAGCTGTCTGTGGGTTTCTCTGTGCAAAGCTTGCACTCACTTGGCTAGCCTCATTTTTCTTACCATCTTTCCACCTAAGTGGTATTTCTTTCTTATCTCTTCAAGGAGGCTTTACTTTTACTTAGTAACTACAGAATGGAGGAAGAAAGGAAGCGGCTTGTCCAGGGGCAGCAATGGAGAGGGTCAGAGCTGCCTCATTTATCTGGTATCCTGAGGCTGTGCTGTTTGGATGGAGCTGTTTGGATGGAGCAGGACATTCTTATGGCCTGGAGTCAGCTTGGGGTTTGCCTCCTATGAAACTAGTTTTTCTCACCCTCTCAGTGATAACTGACAAAAACAAATCAGCTCCTGCCTGTGAGATCCAAACAAGCTATAAATCAAATCCCATGTTTGTGTGGGAGAAGGATGTTTTCAAGTGCTAGGAAGGAAAGCTGCCTTTTAAGAAGTCAGTTACTTAATGACGTTGTTTTCATGGCACACTTCTCCATGGGGTGGAGGAGGAGAAGGGCAGGTCCATTCCCATGTTGTGGGTGCTCAGATGTGTGAAAGTTCATTATATTTTACCACCCATTAGGGAGTTCACCAAAAATCAAGGAGAACCCAGATGCTAAAAAATACTTATATGGAATAGGAATATTTATCTGGACAAGAAAACCCACAGCACATTCATGTGGTATCAAGGGCCAGCTCCTTTGTGGTGATAAAAGTGCTGTGGCTTATGTGTTGTGAAGGACTTCACAGTTCACCAAGTTGTGGCTTCTTTAGAGAGAGCGATCTGGCAGCATTTTTCAACAGCAGTATTTACAAGGCCTTAGTTTTGCTTCTATAAGCAAAAACTGAAGATCCAGATTCACTGAGTCTATTTTCGTAATGGTAGAAAATGTTTTGTGGGTGGGATCAACAGTGATAACAAAACAAACTTTCACAGCTCTTATTTTCTAGCTGCTGTTTGGCTGTGGCACCAATCTAATGCTCCTGCAGGCACAACTAATGGTAGGCACAGTGTTGTTTGTTTAGCACAAAAGGTTGATTTTATGGTGTGATTTCAAACTTCTCCATCTTCCTTGCACCCGGATGTTGGCCGAATTACTGCTCTGGAATCCCTCTTCATTACCCAGAATATTCCAAGTGTGACTCCCCTGTCCTGTGCTCATGACAAGATGTGCTGTAAGGAACCAGGAGGGGCCAGCAGGGATGAAAGGTTTTATAGAGTGGTGCTAGAAGGTTTCCCTCTTTTATTAGAACTGTATCTGCATAAAATCTTTGTAGGGTTATGAAAGAGCTGTATATTACTGGGAACTGGCATATGAAAACAAGCCTCTCAGATAATAGACTGAAGAACAAATGCTATTAAATGTAAGGTCAGATAGTCCTGGATATAATATCTAATAGATTTTTCTCATCAAAATGTGCCTGAATCAACAAGAGATGATGTGACTTCAATATGATTCTTGCAGGTGTTAAGGATAAGATAAGGAAGGTACTGAAAAGCATTATCCTTGCTTGGGTGATGGTAAATTGATTCTATTTAAATGAAATGAAAGGATAAACAACAGTAGGTTTGCGATTCAGATTTTCTCTTTCAAAGGGACAACTAATTAGGGAAACAAATATAGTTGAATATGGAAAAGGTTTGGAATTTCTTTGCTAGCTGTTGTACAAATATTACCAGGGTCTCTCCTGAGTACAGGACTCTCCACTCCGGCATACTGAAAGGACTGTAATACAGCAACAGGAAGCTCTGCCCTTTGAGAACAGGGTAGAGGAGGCAAATCCAGGCACCACTGAAATGAGGGTTGTGAGTAAGGGTGTTCTTAACGATACATGTGATCTTAGTCAATATTTGTGCTGGTTACACTTATTGACAGTTTTAAAATGTAATGGAATTGAAATGGAGAAAATTCAGCAAGATAAAATGCATAGTTATTAACCTACAGATCAACTGTTACAAAAAGACATGTAGGTGCAAGGAGAAAAGTGAACATAAGGGCCAGTCAAAGGATGTATCTGACCTGCTAGATGGGGAAAAGAATGCTGCAGTTATAGTAATCAGGAAAGGATAAAGGTATTGATGTATTGTGCAAAGCAGGAATGAAATCTTACCTAGAGATCTGCATCAGGTTCTCAGCTGTGAAACAAGTGCAGAAAAATGTTACTCATTTCCCAGTCATCCTAGGAAACTGTTTTGTGATAGGGAAAGAGCCTACCCTGTGAGGGGCGAGATTGTAGCTATAAATACACTCTGGGAATGAACAGGAAGAGAAACAAACCCAAGGATAATGTTAGTCAAAGAGCAAAAGGGTATGACTGGGCCAGAAACAATCTCAGTCTGGAAAGAAGATAGAGGTTTCTAAGCTTCAGAACAGGGAGGCTTGAAGAGTCTCCAAACTGAAGCTGTGGGGAGAAGAAACTTACTTTAGAACCTGGAGCTCTAGAAGGTCTTTGCAGCCCATGTTTTATGTGCAGGATAATGCAGGTACAGCTGAAGTAGTTGATGTTAAAAGCACAAGGTGTCATCGGGAGATAATGTTTTTCAAGGTGGCTGGACACTGAACTGCTGCTCTAGGAGCAGCATTAAGGTGGAGTCCGTCCATCTCCATTAGTGTTCACCAAATGCCACTTACCTCTGGGTTTTGGGAAAACTGGGCAACTTTCTGGCGGATGCATACTTTGCTGCAGTGCTTTCAGATCTGCCTGGGAACTGATGCTGAACATATGTATGCTGAAAGAACATGTGCCAGCCTCTCCTTTTACATTGCCTTCCCCTTGGAGTAGAAAGCCTATTTCCTGATTCTACAACCAGGCTCTAATTCAATTAAAGGAACTACTGATAGCAGTTTGTGCAGCTTATGAATGGCAGGAAAACGTGAGTTCCAGTTGCATTCAACCAGATCCTATACTGCAAGACACAGACCTCACTTGCAAAGGTTTTATTTCTAATGTTCTTTATGGTGATACTGGTGAGCATGTGGAATCCATAAAATAACACTTAGGATACATCTGTGTGAATGTTGCTGCTCGAGTCATGTTAGGAAATGATGCAGGTTGAAGACTTTACAATATTCTTCCTGCTGGAATGGGTTATTCCAGTATGCAGCCCAGCCCTCCTTACAATGAAGAAGCCTGCCAATGAATGCTCAGTGCTCTGAAAGAAAGAGAGAGACTGTCTGCAACCAAAGTTTTATAGTAAACTGGGATGTAGCAAGAATTGATCTGTGGAGGCTTCATTACCTTTGCTTTGGAGGAAAGTAGGACTCTTGGAGACAACTCTGAACAGCAGGACAGTGACCGAGTTTCCAGCACTACACATGTAGACATAATATTACCTTCTTCCTTTTGCCTTGGGTTGTATAGTTATGTGACTGGATGTAAGTAAAACTGCACATGGGTCTTGCCGCAGGTTGCATTTCAGGATGAAGTAGTAGTTATGAGTATTAGTTGTCCTGGTGTATGTATCTTGGAAGAATTAGCTGCTAAGAAGAGTTGGAAACAGTAATCCCAAGAAGTTTTTTGTATTCTTCAGAGATAAGCACTTAAGCAATTCCCTCTGGCTTTGTTCTGACTTTGTAATTTTCTGTTACTTAGTAAAGCTTATAAAACTTGCCCTCTTGCCATGTATCAATAGTGGTTCATTATGTTTTGCAGCAATGAGCATAGAAATAGAGAAGTGATAAGAATAGTTGTCATTCAGGCTCTTCAGTAGCACCAACTGCCACTGCAGTTAAAACCTCTTTTTACTCTGCTTTGCATTTGCTCAGAAAGAAAAACTCATTTGAACAAATAGCATTTGCCCTAAATTTTATTCTTATTTATATATAAATGTTATGTAATGCAGATATACATCTATATGCATATGTGTATATACACTTGAGTTTGGCTATATTTAAAACCAGATTATCAGAGCAGATGGGCCCTTCCATGGCTGTTTAATCTGATAGCCTGTATGTTATAGCTATAGATATCTCTAAATCACTTCCTGCTTGAACTACAAAGGTTTTAGGAAAAGAACTAATTTTGACTTGAATAATTTCTGGTAAAGCAGAACTGCTACAATAGCTGGTGAATTATTAATAATTAATAAACATGCTTCTTGTATCTCCGTAGCATCCCACTCTTGCTGTAATGGGCTTTACAGTGTTGTCACACAGGTGACTCTAAGATTGAATTAGTTTTCCTATGTATAAGCACAAAAACCTGTGCAAATCAGGCCTTGGCCTGAAGATCTGAATTCATTTGTGCTTCTTGAATCTGTTGTTATAAACCATCATTTCCAGTCCCTTCATCTTTCTTACAGCTGTTTCCTGTGTGCTCCTCTATTTATCAACAGCCTTCTTGAGTGGTAGCCAACAAAACTGTACTTGCTGCACCAGAAGTAGACATGAGACAAGTGAGAGGTGATATCACTTGCTTCCTCTCCCAGGTTCCTGCAGTGTTCACAGCCCTCCTCCTTACAGCACTGCCCTGGGAACTCCTGTTTCATTGCCTTTTCACTAGTCGCCTTTCCAAAGTGACTGTTGTCCAAAGATCCTTTGTCCTCTAAGACCTATGGCCTGTGTTCCTACATGTTAAAACATATTATTCCAACTTGTTAAACTGACATTATTGCAAGCAATCTGTATCATCCCAGCAGTAAACTCTGCTGTCCTTATTTACTAACAGCTATAGCACTGAAACAAGGGTTGTCACTAACAATGCATTACAGCAAACAGAGTTCAAGTTCCTGAGGGACTCCTTTGGAAATATGCTTAGTAATATATCCCTACCTGTAATTACATTTTGTGACTTATTATATAGCCAGGTTGAATGCACTTAATGTGGCACGGCGAGTCTAAAATGTTATGGGTTCCTAATGCGCATGTCACACAGTACCAAGTTCAGTGTTGTGCACAAGTCCAGTGATGCTGCTGCCTTTCAGCAGGCAAGCAAAATTTTGATACCATTAAAATAAAAATCAAATTAATTTGGCAAGTTCTACCTTTTAATAAAACTTTGTTCATTGGTACAAATTACACAATCCCTCTGTTTCTCTATTAATTGAGCCCCATTATTTTAACAGGACTGCTGCCAGGCTGGCAGACCTATAGTGATGTTTATAAAATATTGGCACAACATGAGCATCCTTCCAGGCTCCTGGAAGTTCTCCCTGTTAACAGTTATCACCAGACCAGAGTGCCCTCATCCTGCTCTTTTGAGGTCTGACTTCAGCTACTAAAGCATAGACACTTTTCAGACTGCAACATAGCCTGTTGTCGACAGCTCTCGCTATTTATCTAATGCTGAGGTGCTATACTGTCAACACTACTCTTCTGTTAACATAGACTTGAAAATGAAACTATTTCTTACAGAATATATCATGTCCTTTTGCTTCATATCAATGTTTTATTTCTAGATTTCAACTTACCAAATTTGCCCTTTTTATGGCAGTAGTATGTTCCTCAGCCTCTTCCTCAGTAAATGGGAGGCTTCCGAGATTGTTATCATTCTCTAACTTTCCTCTTGACTAATTGCATGCATGATTATCCCAGCTTTGTGGAACAGTTCCTGTTAAAACACCAGCCACTAGACACTGGTCAGGTAATTGGTCAGGTAACTCACTGGCTATTTTCTGTTTGCAGACAGGAAGGTGATCCAAGTGTAAGCACACCTATGTGAATCACAACAAACACTTGTTTTGGGATTAGTTCCTCTGATTAGCATACAGTGTTGCTTGAAATGAGAAATAGTAGTTAATAATTTAGAGTTGCAGTTAACTTTGTAACTGGCAGCATGTGTCCCTCTACTTTCAGTTTATTTCACTGTTTTTTTTCCCCTCTCCCTTAGCTTTCCATCCCACAAAATATATGCTGAAGTTCAAATCTACCTACCCCCTACTCCATGCTACTTTACCTAGGCAATGGGCTGAGAACCTCCTTCTTCCCCTTTCTGACATGTATAATTTGGATCTTCTTCAAACTGCTCTTCAGTTCCCTCAACTATATTAAACTGTGATCCCTTCAAAGCATCTCTCTAGTACCTATATAACTACTATTATCAAGCTTAGCTTTTCTTGAGCAGTTCTTTGGCTTTGAAGAATGCCTTTTTTTAATGTTAATGGTATAGGATTTGCTGTGATATCAAGAGCTGTTAAATGTCCTTGGGTCTCTACAGGCTAGGCAGGGAAATCCGCTAGTAAAGCAACCCCTGTGTGTTCTGCTTGATCTCAAGTGGACCAGCCACCAGTGTGAGCTTTGGAGCTTGAAACTGTTGAACTGCTAAGAATAATAGCTGGTTCCTTCCATCCTAGATACCTAGTTTTCAAATCCTGTCCCATATAATTTTAGGCAATCATTCAGTCCAAGTAGTTAGTCCAGATGAGTGCATCCCAATATCCTATTATAAACCAAATGGTTTCACTGCAAGTGCTGAAAAGCATGAAAATTACTAAGCGTGAAATAAAATAAACCCCTCTCCTGAAAGCACAGGTTGGACATTCAGGTGCTGAGCCTATAGATGGTTTTTGCTTCAAGTAACCCTGATGTATTAACATAAATCACATAAGGCTAGGAGACTGGGATTGTAATTCTGGGGACAGCATCTGGGACAGTAGATGCTCAGCTGCTGGTATGAAGCTGGAGTTTTCAAAGTTGCTCAAGGAAATCTGGTCCTGAAATGGAATGAGTTAAGTCAGCCTGACTGAGCAAGTTCTGCAGTTAGAGCTATAGTTTCAGCCTGTTCCATTTGGTGTGACCTCACCTTTTATCTGTCCTCATGTGGGCAAAACCGAACAGTGGAACTGTTTCTGTTAGTGTTGTTTTTGTAAGGATCCCCTTCTTGGGGGATCTTGGGCCCTTTTGTAAGATGCCAGGAAGCTGTTCATAAATTGGTAACTTCTGGGTCTGTCCTTACTGTTTTGGGATTCCTCTGCTCCCACATGGACCTGGCAGTCCCTTCTTAAAATGCTGGGGTAGTGCAAGAATGCTATTTCTGTAACTACCCATTCCACAATGTATTCTTAAATGCTAGTTAATCAGACCTCAAGTATTTGGCTGTTCTGAGAAGTGGGATGCTAACAGCAAGCATGCATGTTATCATCTGCAGATCTGACTCCTCCAGTGGGCGGGCACAGTGGTTCAGGCTCAACATCCTTCATTCAAAAACTTGCCAAAAATGTTGCATACTTGTAATTGTAGTCCCCATTGGGAGCTGAGGTGAGACCACAAACTCCGTTTGTTTGGAGCATTGAGATTCCTCTAAGTATAATGAAGGTCAGGACTTTGGGGGATGGATCATTACATTCAACAGTCCTCAACATCAAAGGCCATTCACGAAGAAGTTGTGAGGACAGAAGTGGTAGTTCTCTGCTGTACCAGCTGCCTCTGGCTACTGAGGCACTCTGCTATGCTTGTAGGCTTCTGGTTTGGGGTTTGTGTGTGTGTTTTCTCACTGGCTGTGGGGAGAGGAGGGCATTTTTGGGTTGTTTGGAGGCTTTGGGGGGCTTGTTGCTGCTTCTGTTTTAGTTTTGGTTGGTATGAGATGATATACACCAGGCAGGCTGGAGGGCTCTACAAGTGTCCTAACTGAAAAAGTCACAAGCTATTCAGGCACTTATAGGATTGTAGGGGAGGGTGAGAGCAGCTGCTCTTATTGTTGCAAAAGCTGAGTGTTTTCATAGAAATACAGCTTCTTCTGCATCCAATTTATGATTTCAAACACTCCAGCATGACAGTCAGAAAAGAACTTGGCCTTGGCATACCAGCTTCTGTTCATAGAGCTTTCCTTTGATTCACTGCCTCTTCCTCCATCACGTGTCTTGAATTCAAGGAATTAAGACACCACTTTCAACATTGAGATTAAGCCTAACTTGACTTCTGAGAGATTTTAAAACTTCTGTGTCTACAGCATCTCCCATAGGAAACCCCTGAGCTGGATGAGCTGTGTAGCATCAATTGTTAGTAAAAGGTTAATTCAGCTAAGAAGTTTCTGAAGAAAAAAGAAGCTTGGAGATACAACAGGTATAATGGGAATGTAGGTGTGTAACTAAGGGGTTGCTCCACAGAGCTGTTGTCATTTTGAAGCTCAGGAATGGGCAGGGTTAGAGAGTGCTGTCACTGTCCTGTGTTTGGCTCTTGCAGCCTTGATGACCCCCTGACAATATGACCTTTCATAAAATTTGATCAGATTAAGACATATCTGGAGATCCTAAAGTCTGGGGTTTGTGATCCTGTAGTATGGTGTCCTGTGGAGCTTGATTTTCCTTAAGAGCCTGTGTGTCCCTGTGTCTGGGTCCTGATTTTGAACCAGATGGAGTGGTTGAGGCCACTGGGAAAAGCCAGTGATGGTGTATAGGCTGAGGTGCTTTTAGAGATGTGCCCAAGGCTACGTTACTTCTCTGTGCTAAGGTTGTTGATTCTCTTATCCCTAGCTAATACCTGTTAGCTGGAATCTACAGATGGCCAGAGCTCATTCTGGAACAGAGACAACATGCATAACCAGAAGCAGAAGGATGAGCTAGGTAACTTCAGACTTGCTTTTAATAGTATCTACACACCTTTTGGTAGTGTTCCAAGTGTGAGGGAGCTTCCTAGCTTTTAGACAGTACACAGTATCACTAGTATCTAGAAAGGTATTCTCCATCTGCATCACCAGGGCTTTGAGAACGCTACAGTTCTGCAATCACCATTTCAAGATTAGGTTGGCGTTTTGCCTTTTCCTAGGGGCTATACTCAGGTCAATGTAGAGACTGAAGTGGGTGCATAAAATGTTGTGTGCTTGGTAAGTGGAGTAAGAACTCTTATGTTCAGGGCGGGGACTTTAACCCCTCTAGCCTGACCTCCTGTATCATCACATTACTGCCAGGTCTCTTATGGAGTGCACTAGCTCTTGTTTGATTTCAATAATGCTCTTCCTAGAAAGGCAATCAGCTTGGATGCAAGGATGTAAAGGCATAGAGGATACATCCCTTCTTTAGCATTTTGATCTAGAGGATAATCACTCTGTAGCAAATGTGAACCAGATGATTCATTCTAATTCCAGCTCTCAGACATTGTTCTGGTTCTTGCTGTGCCTTTTCCCACTTGATTAGAGCCTAAAGAACTGTTGTTTTTCTCCCTATGATAGAACTTGCACACTGTAATAAAATTGCCTCTCAACAACCTGTAACATCAAAATCCAGCAATGTCTCTAAGCTAGAATCTGTCCCTTTTAAGAGTGAGTAACCAGTGATTTTAGCAGTTCAGTCATATGAATCATCCTGTCAGTAAAGGCAACTCCATCAGATTTTTCCAGTTCCCTCTGTTTTTCCTTTACATAAATCTCATGACATGGCTTCTGCTCCGCTTGTCTGCGAGTGAAGGTGTTAGGGTTGGCTGTAAGACCATGTAACTAACTGCCTAACCAACGCCTCTTTGTGCTGTGCCTGTAGATGTCTCTGAGCTCCAGCTTCTCTCTGTTAGAAGGATGCTCTTGCAACCCCTTCAGCTTGGTCCTGCATTGCTCCGTGTTTGGCCATCAGAAGCCTGCCTGAAATTTGGAGCATACATGTTGACTTGCAATAGTAAATTGGGTATTTGGGCTGGTTTCTCTTTTTCTGGGGATTTTCTGGATCTAGGGGTTTAAAGATGTTACTCCCCTCCTTTTTTAGGCTGTTACTTTAACGTACTGTAAGCCACCTTGACTTCAGCATCAGCTGTGGTTTTGTGCTTGGTATTGGTTACAAATGAAATGAAAGAAATTATATTAAACTTCAGTTTCTTATGAAAAGTGTACTTTGCTAGTTGCTTTCAGGGGAACCATTTGATCCATAAAACTAAGGTCTTTAATTTTCTCTTGCTTTATAATCTCATTAATATCTGAACACTGTATTTTGTGCACAAAGTCCAGGGGTAGCCAAAGCAGTGAAATAAAAAAGGTCAAATAGACTTTGGAGCAGACCATAGACATTTGAGGGCTTCTGGATAGTTTGGCTGGTGTCTGGTAGCTCCTTGAACCTGTAGCTGTGTATAGTGCCTGATAAGTCTAAACTAAAGAATGCACCAGTTTTGCCCCCATTCCTGGGCAAGCTTTGTAGTCTTTGTGAAGTCATTTCACCCTTCCTTCCTTTCCTCCTCCTGCTTTTCAATTCTACTCTGTTGTTTTGGTTTTCTTTTCCTTTTGGGCTATATAATGTTCTGGGTGAGCACTGTCATTTGACCACATTACATACACCACTTGAATTCTGAAATCAGTGGGAATGTGAAGAAGTTTTGTTAGTATAACCTTTACCATACAGTCAGTCACAGCTGAACTGCAGATGCTGCTATGGAGAAAAAGTTATCCCCTAGACTTCAACAGGTCTAACAGAACATTATCCTGTGTTAATCCAGATATCTTTCTGTTACCGAAACTAGCTCTAGAACATCAGTGCAGACCTATTCTCAACATAAAAACGTCACTATATGGGAGTGTCGTGTGTCATTAGAAATTGTGTTTGCTCCTTTCCTCAGTATTGTGCTGCTCCAGGAGCACTGAATCTTGCACTGACACACCAGGAAGTGCCCCTTTCTCTGCAGCATCCTCGGGGTTCCTTCTGCAGTGTATCACCAGATTCCTGCATATCCCGGCTCTGGTGTCACCGGGTGGGAGCTGTGTGGGAAGGGTGTGCCAAAGGCAGGTATGCTGAGAGCACACAGACGGCATTGTGCTGTGGGCGACTCTGGCTTCCCTGGAGGTAGGTGACAGGGGATTTGTTTAATGGCGTGTCCCGGAGACAAAGGCTTTAATAATGATTCAGTTTCGATCAACAGACAGAGAAATGTGAAATCGTAACCCCCTGTTCTTGGACAAGTGCATGTTAGCTCTCTAGCAGACATCTTATTTCTGGTTTTAGTTAGCTTTTGTAGTTCACTACAGGTACGACAGGCTGGAGCCGCTCTGGTTTTGAACCACTTTTATCTCTTTGAAGACTCCTCCTTTTGAAATTAAATTTCTCCTGGCCTTTCTTAGCTCAAAGGTGTAACTTTATAAGGCAGTGGGATGAAACCCTTTTGGGGTGGGGGGAACTTTGGAGCAGTTTTACTCCCTTTGAAGATGCACGTCGTTCCTGAAGCTGCTTCTGTGCAGTAGGGAAACCGTCTGGGGCCGAGCAGGCAGCCGCGCTGTTGGCAGCGCAGTGCAGTGTGCCCTTCTCCTGCACCACGCCATGGCCATTCCCTGGGCAGCATCTGTGACCAGAGCCAGTTCTGACAACAGGCAAATTTGGGTTGATCTGTTCATAAAACCACATCTGCGGGCGGGCTTGTGTGGACGGGGTGGAGCTGGCTGCTTGGTACAAGCCAGCGTTGTTCGGCACGCTTTTGGCAGCTAACCACGCTGTTCTGCTACGAATGTGTCCCACCCCCGGCGCGCAGCGCTGCAGAAGAATAAAGGGAGCTGATGGCTCAGCCCCATAAGCCGGAGGTGCCGAGCGGCCCCGACCCGACCCGTCCGCACCGCGCTGATCCCCTCCCGTCTTGGAGGCCGTCGGGGCGGAGCTGAGGCGGAGCGCGCAGGCGGAGCGCTGCGCGGGTGCCGCCTCGGCCGGCAGCTGTCAGAGGCGGCGGCGGCCGCGGGCTGCGGCGCTGGGAGCGCTCCGCGGTTGCCTCCCCGCAGCCCATGATGTGCCTGGAAAGCGACGGCTCCTCCGGCAGCAGCCCCGGCTGCGGCGGGCGGCTGCGAGCCGGGGACGAAGAGGAGGAGGAGGACGGCGAGCGGGGCTGCTGCGGCCGGGGCGCTGAGGGCGAGGTGCAGACGCTGTCGGGCAGGATGAACCCGCCGGCCACCGGCAAGCACCCGGAGCGTGCGGCTGCACTCCACAAGGCGCCGAGTCTCGGCCGGGCCCGGGTGGCGGCCGCCGGCATCCTCAGCGTGGGCAACGTGCTCAACTACCTGGACCGGTACACGGTGGCAGGTGAGGGCAGCGCTCCGAGTCCCGCCCCGTCAGACATCCCCTGCCTCAGGGACAGCCTCTGCCCGGGTGCGGAGCCGCAGCCGCAGCATCCCTTCGGACGGCGTCCGAGTGCGGGGGACACAGCGGTGCTCCCCCGCCGGGCTGGGCCATGGGCTCCCGTTGGAGTGAGTGGTAGGGACGCGGTGTGGCCGGCTGCGGCTGCTGCCCATTGTGCAGACCCTCCGGTATTGTTCTCCAGTTTGTGTGAATTTTATGTAAAATCAAAGGAGGTGGCCTTTGTTTGTCAGGGCTCGATGGCGGAGTTAAGTGTTCGGTGGGCTCCTCGCAAAGGAGTGATGCTGGCAGGCGCAGAGGTTACTTTATGTGATTTTCTGGGTGATGGAGAAACGCTCCTGATCTCATTGACTGGTGTAAACGCTGTTAGTGACAGGTGCAGCCGTTGTCTCTGACTAGTCTGCAGTGAAACGGGGGGATGCAATCGCTTATGTTCCCACTGAAGCAAACCACCTCTGCTTTGTGTCTGCTGAGTCCCTCCAGCCTGAAAACGCAGGCTGTCCTTCAGCGCTTGGCCAAGGAGGGTCTCTTCTCTGCAGAACTCCCGAGCTGCCCGGTAGTGTCTGCAGGGATGCAGGAGGCAGCTGCATTGCACTTCACAAGACCTCTTTTCTTGAGGTAAACACTTTAAAGCCATGCACTCCTTGACCGATGTGTTTTCTCAGCTGTAGTGTGTGAAAGGCACTATATGCCTGTGCCATCACTACTAGTAAGAATCTTGGCTCTGAAAGAAATGTGTTAGGACGTTTACTGTACAGTCCCTAGAGGGGACTCCTGATTTATTCTTGTCAGGCAATAACAGGAGGGAAGACGATGATTACTGAACTTTTGCTAATTAGAAACGAAGTAGGCTTGTTGGTATTCATCTGTCTCATGTAATTAAAATATAATACATATTCTGTGTTTGGCAATACTGATAATTTTATCTTCAGAGCTTATAAAGGGGGTTTGTGCATGTATAAATTTTGCTCTATGCATATGCATCTTTTTAATCACTAGGAATCAACGTGGTGTTAAACAAATCAGATATTTGCTTATACTACATTAAAGTAATGTATATTTGTAGGGCAGTAATAGAGTGCAAAGGACATACATCACTGACATACACTGTTGTCAGAGTAAGTTGGCCAGGTTGGCTTTGTTTTGTCTGCAGTAGTGAGACAGGAAGGATTAGAACCAAAATTTAGCTGACACTGTTGTGGCTTTTTTACTGCTATTTTTTAGACAGGGCTTGTTCCTTCAGGAGATGTAAAGACCAGTATTGGGAAGGATTGAGTGCTCGGCTGGCAGTCAGTGTGTTACAGGAGGAAGCTTGCAGATGCAACGTTGATCTGTTGTTATTGAAGGAAATTGTAGTTTGCTCCCTCGCCCACAAAAAAGAATCTCTCTATTAGAGAGTTATACTGCAAAGCACCATTTGCTTTAATGCATGGAAAGCTTCCTTTCCAGGGAGCTATCCTGCCCTTGTGCACCATCTTCTTCACCTATTTGCTTTGGTACTTTCAGTAAGACCTCTGTCATTTGGTTTTTTTGCCTGAAAGAAGGCTTGGGATGCTCTGGCCAAGGGGGGGAGAAGCATCGTCATTTCTGGGAAGGCTGGAAAGTGCCTGACCAAACAGAGGATAAAACCGCCTGCCTGCTAAGATGTAGTATTGCCAGTGTATTTCTAGGATAAGCTCTGGTTTCACAGTGTTCAATAACTGCCCTGTGGAACTTATCTGTTAGCATGCAGCTTGATATCAAAGGTGTAAGATCTCAGCCATCAGACTTCCCTCTGGGACAGAATCAAGTTTTGCATGATCTTGTTGTCTTCTGTCAATTGGTATTTGTTTCTCAGACTGGTGTTTTATAAAGTGCTAATCCAAAACAAGAAATAATTTAAACCCAGTCTTAATAGAAGAGTTGTGGTAATAAAAATATTGTGTTTTGAGCTCAAAACTGACTTTATAATAATGTATTCTCCAAAAGCAATCTTTGCTTTTATATTTTGAGTCTTTGTGCATACCACATACTTATGTGACGAGCACTTCCATATGAATCAAGCTAGCACTTTGAATATTCAGCTCATGTCTCAAGACAGGTAATAATTAGTGAATACAATTCTTCAGACCTTCAAAGTACATTTCAAATATGAATTGTTGCAGCAACTCCAATAAGGGAGTTTAACACTACCCACGTTATGGCAGGGCAAGCAGCATTAGAAGTTGTGATTTACCTAAGGCCAATGAAGTGTTGTGAGAACTGGAATTCATTTTGGGTTTCAGCTCTGTTTGAAACAAGTGTTAGAGGAGCAGCACCAATGAAAACTGGTCCCTGAGGATTTGTGTCTCTAGGGTGATCAATCCTGTGGGTTCTCTGACGTCAAATAGGAGCTGACCTCTGTCATTAACCTTTCTCTTCTTGCCTTTCAAGTGTCTTTCCTCTACCCAACCATTTTTAGTTGGGTTTGGTTTTTGTTAATGATGTTGTTTGGAGCTTGGGGACTTCTTCCTGCTGTCAAATTTAGTCCAAAGCAGGTCAGTGGACTCAAAAGTGATGAGTAGGCAGCTGACAGATGGACATAAGCAAACAGAGCACCTAGTTGTATGGGCACAATACTGCAAGTACAGCTTCTAACTCACTTGAAAACGTAGCTGCAATCATTTTGGTTTTCATGGGCAGAAATGCAAGTATAAAAAGGGCAAGTATATATTTAGTGTATGTATGTAAGTAGTATATGCAAGTAGATATTTAGGATATATTTAGTCACTGGAAAAGAAAGATCATACATGGAGTTTCTTGTTGCAAGTGTAATTCCATGGGTATCTTCCACTATTTTCTAGCATAAGCACATGGAAGTCAGGTAACATGCATCCAGTCACACAGGAGGTCTTAAGTAATAGAAAGAAGCAGGCTGACCTCTCCTATAACACATCTTGCTCCTAAAAGTACAAAACAAATGCTTTTGATAAAAGCAAACAGGAAATGTGGCATATTTCAGTGTATATACTCTGGATACAAAGACATTGTATATAATGAGCTGTTCTTGGATAATCTTAGGTGCAAAAACCAAGGAAGTAGCTGCCTGTCTTACTTAGTTTTGATTTAAGGACTTCCCAGTATGAACTGAATGAGTTTAGGATGGGTTGTGCCTTTTGGTATCTGGGATATTCCATGGCAGAACTGGAGTGCAGTTTCTGAGATACAGGACACACACAGCTTCACGCCTGACATACATTAACTTGCAGCTCTTTTGGGAGCACAGTGATGAAATTGGGCCTCCACTGAGGAGTGGCCTGCTTCTTATGGCTTAAAAATAAGTTTCTTCCAATACTTTAAAAGTTAAAACCCTGCACAGGAGTATTGGATGTTTCAATATTGTCCTTATCTTTACGCAGAGTTGGAAATTCCCAGTGTGTTTGGAGAATGTTAAAATACCCATTTTACTTATTTGGGAGAAGCTGTCCCAGACAAAAAGTGGGAGTTCCTTTACTGTGGCTCTTCTAAAGAAATGATTGAAAACTCTGTGCTGAACATTACCAACTTGAAGGGAAATGATCCTCTTCAATTTTGTTAATAGGTCTTTGATCATACTGAAAACAGTTGCCTGTGGAAAAAGCATTCTTTCAAGAGCTGTGATTTTTCTGCCATTAGGAAAGCCAAGAGTAAGGAAAAGCAGCAGTAATGAAACCATCATACATTGTAGATTACCTGTGAAACAACAGCAGTTCAGCCATCTGGTGATGCTGGGACGTATCTTCTTCCTTAATGAAGCTTTGGGAAAAGTCATCTTACCTTCAGAAGCTTGGAATGTGGTTTCACAATTATGCCATGGATGACCTTTTACTATGCCTGCTGTTGACGATGAAAATAGTCTTGCTTCATCAGGGTGTCACCTCCACCTTCTAATTCAGACGCTACTTCCTGGCATTGCTGGAGTGTCTTTAATTTAATGGTAATGATTTAATTAAGCTGGAGGCCTACCCAGCAACGTAAGTGAGTCTTACTGTGCCACTCCAGAAGGGGAAACAGAGTTGTGGAGTGTCAGTGATTTGCCTGTGGTAATACAGTTAGTGGCAGAGTCCTGGCTGGTATTAGTTCATCCTTGAGGTTCTCTCCTCCTGTGATGCAGTCTGCCATAGGCTTTGCTCTGCTGTGTTTGTCCTGTAAATGTCTGTAACTTGCTAATAACCATATTTGTGTTAATTAGCCACTCATTACAACACATAGTTGCAAATCAGATTCCATTCTTTGAAGATGCATACATGCAAATGATTATTGAAAGTTGAAAGTCTAGTTTAAAACTATGCAGTACAAGATATAACTGAAGGGTTAGGAAAGGTTCAACACTAACTCTCCACTGCAAAGGTATTCGGGTTATAAGCCAAAAATGCTTCTTTTTACCTGTGAGCTCACATTTGTGATAGTAATATATTGCCTCATAGCACATTTCATACTGAATTATCTTCATGCAGTCTGAGATCTCACGTATGTAATGGGAATAGGGAGAGTCTCATACCCCCATTGTAAAAAGACTATACTCAGTGCTTATCGGTTCAAGGAGGAAACCATTAAGTGGCAGTGCAAGCTCTGTATTATTTGTCTCCTGTTGAGCTAATCTCAACCTAGGACTCAGCTGTGGAAGGAGAGTAATGTTGGAAAACATTAGAACAGAATATTGGCAGAACCTACTTGAGCCAGCAGTGCCACTGGCTCATGTGTGTGAGCATCTGCAGGAGTACACAATGTTTTCCTTGGACAATAGGTACCCGTTACTGCCTCAGAACTCAAGAAGTCCTCCACTGTGAGCAGAAGCCACAAGGATGGAACCTCATGCACTTCCAAAGCAGGTGACACAAAGTCCTCTGCAGCACAGTGACAAGGACTGTGTAGGAACATCTATTTCTCTGACATTGTGTTTTCCCTGTGTGATGGGCTCTATTGCACAGTCAGCTGCTTCCTGTTTGCCAGTTCTTACGCGAGTTGGCAGGATTTGTTCCAGAGTATTTTACATTTCAAGTGAATTCTTACTATGTTTAATCATAGTATTCTTTCTTCCTTGTTACGTAGGTTTGCCAGATAGTAACTATCTTTGTTATTATGTGCAGATTTTCCTGTTCGACTCTGAGATCCTCTTTCGTGCATGTTGATTAATTTTTTCCCCAAAGCATCCAAGTCATCATAGTCAGTGAATGTGGCTTTTATTACATGGAGTTAAGAACCTCATAAATATTGAGCATGTTCTTAAGAATAATGTGATTATCTTACTAGTCCCTTCATCTCTGAGACTGAGTATCAGAAAATGTGTGGAAAAGCTTCTCTGGAATTCTGTAATCATTCCTTCATGAGTTTTCAAATACAACTCCAAGCTGTAATAGGGTTAAATTCCATCAGTCAACTTGGTTTTAGTTGTTCCTATTTATTATACATGTATTCCTTGTTGCTTATTTGCTGTACTTCAGAAACAAATAACCTGCTGATCAGGTAGCATGATGGGCTACTAAGTTCTATAGATGTTGTTAAAAGCTGGTGGCTTTGCCTCTAATATGAAAGCCCATTGTTTGGGCTTTCAAGTGCTGAGGAACTTGTGATCGGAAGGTTCTAGAATGTGTTGCCTGAATCAAATGCGGTTCATAAAGGTCTTGTGGTTCCTTGTAACCATTAATCAAGGTTCACAGTACTTATTGAAGAGATCCAGTAGGAATGTATAGTTTTATCTTACAGATAAAAATTAGGAAATTTAGAAATCAGAACTCTGCTGGGTTTTCTGTTTGCATCAATGTTACTTTACATGTATTATAGACCAAGACATTATTGTGCAGCTTCTACTGAATCAGATGGTGCACCCAAGGTACTTGGAATCCATGCGTATTAAGAGATATCAGAGAGCTGTAGGCCATGGATGTGAGAGTCTGAAGGAGACAAGAGACAATATCGGTTAGTGTAAGAGGCCCTAGGAGATTAGCAGATAAAACTTAATTGGTAGTCACAGTCACCAAAGAATGAGGAGGGATTTGAGGGGAGACAGCGGTAGCTTTCAGCAAGTATTTGTAGACAGGATCTACCAAATATGATGGGCATCACAGGAGAAAGCAGGAAGATGTCTGTTGGAAGTGGAGGATGGAGGATGACACCTTTCTGCTGGTTGAGAGAGCTTTGTGGAAACTGGCACTGTGGATGCAGGGTGATGAGTATTCTAGGAAAATATAATGTATGTTCAAAATGAGTCCTACAGAGGACCTGTGAAGTGCCTAAGGGGCCATGGAAGTTAATAGGACTTGAACAAAATGGGCTTGGGCTCAGAGCCCAGACAGGTATAAGTGAGGTGAACAACTCCTGGTGGTTTCCAGGGAAGTGTGGGTACAGAACATAGCATCAACCTTTCTTGAAAATTACACTTTTTGTGAACTGCTCTGAAATTCTTGGTCTGGAAGAAGCAAATCTGAGACAGGTGTGGGGAATATAAAACCCCAAGCAACATATACCCCAAACCACCAAACCCTTAGGTCTGAGCTCTTTACCAGATCCTCACTTTGGGTTTGGGACTATTAGAGTAGTCCTATTCATAACCTGGATGAGCACTTTACTTAGAGCTGGTATACGTATGGCACATGCGCATTTGTTTTTGTGGTTTTTGACACATCTGTTTTCATTGTTATTTTGTGGGTGTTTCTGTCTTATGTAACCCAGCTATTTCTGTAGGGTTGCAGGGAAAGGAAGTGAAAGGGAGGGAACAGCAATTTCCATGCTTCTGGTTTTACAACAGTATAAATAATCAGGAGAGTGAGAATGTAAGGGATCCTGGATGGCTGAAGGGAGGTAGAAGCCTTCACTTTTGAGGTCATTCCTTTGGACCTGTTGCCAGTCAGGGGTGGCTGAAGGTTTATGTTGGAAAGCTCTGGAATTGGCTGTTCAGGACCTTCTGGTGGTCTCTTTCTGCTCTTCCTGTTGCTGTGTTTCCTCCACACAAGATGTGGCTGGGAACCACCATGTTATCTCTCAACACATGACAAGGTGTTGAGTTCTTCCATCAGGTTGATCCTTCTAGATGTTGATGAAGCATGTCATAAGAGCAGGGTTGCTGCTCCTATTCTGTACTTCTGGTTTTGAGGCAATAAATCATCTTTCTCCATAAAGATGTGATCTGCCACAACTGAAATCACAGAGCAGTTCCAGTTGAAGAGAAGGGAGAGATATGCAAAAGAAAAACTCAGTTTTATGCCTGGCCAGACTTAAATTCAGGCTTCATCAACATGAACATACCAGGGTTATGCTGTTGAACAGTATTATCTCCTATAATAGTATTATCTCCTCTAGGCTTGTTTTTCTTAATACCTTTCCTATTTGTCTGCTGGTGGTCAGCAACTGCAGTGGCTGAGCAGAACAGCAGAGGGAAAAGATCAGGGTTTTTATGGAGAAAAGCTGCTTGGAGCTTGGTTGGCAGAATGAGAGAACCACATGCTGGAAGGAAAATCCCTTCAGCCTTGGCATGTGAGGGTTGTTGTTTTTTGTTGTTTTAAGGCTGCATTGAACCAAAATTGCAGTAATCTGTTTTACTCCTTGTTCAGGCTTCTGCCAATAATTATGTAAATAACAACACAATTATTTGTTTCATAGCCTCCCATTTTATTTGTGTTAGAAACATGTCGTTATTGTCTTAGACTGTGAGCTCTGTGTTCTTGGCAACATGCAAGACAAGAAGAATGGGTGAGCTGACAGAGTCAACGTGACTTCTGTCTGTGTGAAGCCAGCAGGTCTTGAATTGAAAGTACCCAGAGTTTAATTTTGGTTGATATGGCTGTCCTATGATTTGATGATCTGCTCTCTCTGCATATTTTCATTTCAGATAAGTGATCCTTTGGGGAGAGTATGCCAACAAAGCAGTCCAGATCTGAAAGGAGGGGATGTCTTCCCTTGTTGATGTGCAGTTTCCACTTCTCTCTGTGTGTTGTCTCTGTATTTCGTGATTTGTGCCTGTGTGGTAGTGATGATCTTGAATGTTTTGCATTTATACTGGCATATATTTGCTTTAGTGCAGTTTTGCTACCAGCTGTGCAGTTTGGGAAGTTTACAAACCTTTACAAACCACTCTGTGCTCGTCAGTGAGAGTTTCATTTATTCACATTTTCACATTGCCTTTGCATTCTAGGGATGGATGCCCATCCTTGACAGTGTTCAAGGCCAGGATGGACAGGGCTTGGAGCAACCTGCTCTAGTGGAAGGTGTCGCTGTGCATGGCAAGGGGTTGAAACTGGATGAGCTTTAAGGTCCCTTCCAACCCAAACCGTTCCATGGTTTAGTGTTGAGTGGTTTTCTCCAACAGGCTTGTACTTATGAACTCTATCCCAGCTAGACCCACTGCAGCTTGGCTGTCCTAAGCAGCATGAGTTTAACAATTTGATGTGATGTTAGCTGACCAAGTTGCGCTATTATCTGGGCTATAGTAATCAAACAGGTTGGTGTATGAAATGTTGATTATGGGACACTGAATCAGGGCAACTTAAGCACTTTGGGGCAGGGACTAATTTCGTGCAGTTCCAAGCATGCCGTCACTGCTAAATAATAATTAATGCAGAATTGCAACACTGTTAATAAATACTGTGTAAGTGAAGAAACTGTGCAATAAGGAAAAACGATTTCTAATGCACCTATGTGGCTCATAAAGAGTGGTTGCCTGTGTTTGTGTGTTAGGCTATTAGGACTCAAATACTGCTGCAGCTATGCTAATATTAAAACATTTGTAATAATGTTGTTATTTCCGTCTAGCAGCCAGAAATGCTGCTGATTTCAGGATAACAATATATCCAGGAAGCCAAATGCCCAAGGGCCCCTGATGACTGACAGCTACAGTGCGCTGATTAAAACTGACAGTTCCTGAGCAGCTCTGTCTTGGATGCGTTGGATCTTTCCTGGATGTGTTGGGTCTTGGGGAAGAGAAGGGGAAAGGACCCAAAACAATGTGATATGATAGTGTTAGGAGATGAGACTTTTCCTTTGTATGTTTTTGAGGAGTTTGTAATTCTGCAGAGCCAAACAAAGTGCTGGTTTAGCTGAGTTACTTGAGTACGAGTGCTTGGAGGGGCAAACATTGATCTCTCCATTATGACTCTCCTATAACAAGACATGGAAATTACTAAGGTGCTCGTTTCTAGTCATTGATTTTTGACTTAGAACAACAGTGAGCTGAGGTTCCTGGGCTTTGGATGATCAATTAAGTTACAGTAAAAAGTGTGTGTGTTTTATTCCCAACTGGTATTAAAGCAAGGGAGAGAACTTTTTTCTCTACATGAGAGGAATCCCAGCAGTTTTGTCCATCTGTGCTTGCATACAGACTGCACAGACAATTGAACAATCCCTAACAAAACCCCTGGAGTCACTCATCAGAATGCGAGCTTGTTGAGTGCTGATTCTGGCTAAAGGTTGGGCACTTGCCCGCTTGTACTTCATGCAGCGAGTGTACCTCCTGCCCATTCCTCCCTGCTTTCTCCCCAACAGCATTTCCTAACTGTCAAGGTAATAACTACCTTTATTTCATTTCTCCCTGTGTTCATTTGATCTGCTTTTTATATGTATGCAGGTCCTGGATGCTCACGAGCTGTTCGCAATGCTTCCCTAGCCCGCACTGCTGTGGGTTTGCCAGCACCACGGTGTACTTTCATCTGCACAGAAGTGCCAGAAAAGCAATAAAATGAATGAGGTTTCTTCTTGTCTGTTTCACTATAGCAGGGTCTTGGTAGAACTGCTAAAACTTAGAGCAGCGTGGTATTTCCATCAGAAAACATATATTTCATTGTAGTCATTATTTGCACCTCTTATACACTGGCAAATTCCAGCTTGGCATAGATGGACTCTGCAGTTATTTTGTACACTTTGACCAGTTTTGGAAGCTAGTGCACTGTTTTGTATGTGCTTTAGCATCCATGAAATTGGGCAGGTCTTTCACTTTGTAACCAAGTTTTGGGTCATACTGAAGGCACTGGAGAAGTGGGGTTCCTTCTGAACCTAGCAGTTTCAGAAGCTACAGATGCTGTGCAGGGAGAACAACTGTGCTTAGTGCAGCATATTTCTAGTGAAAACACACGTTGAGTCACCACATAGTGAGTGCCCTTCCAGAGGTTCTTTGTCTTGTATCATGCTTCCATAGAGCTCTTGGAAGCTAAAATGCTTTTCCAAGTAGGGTTAAAATTAGGTGTCCTTAGAGGTGTGCAAAGATGAATCTGCTATTAAAGCATATTTTTGGTAGCTGTTCAAGGCCGTGGGTGTACTTTAAGTTATTATAAAGCTACCAAAATTATCATGGTTTTGGACTGTGGAGCAAGGCAGTTTGCAACAATAGCTGAGGAAGAGAGAAGTAAATCACTTTTTCTTTGTATTCTCATTTGGGAGTGACTTAAAATTAGTAATGCTTCTGTAGTCATACTATGCTCCCAAATATGTAGCAGTATAAATGTCAAACTTGGTACATCATCGCAAGCTTACATTTGCCTCACAAGCATACATTTAAATCGCTTGCATTGCTGAAAGCCACTTAACAAGACTAAATTAGCAGTAGAGCTGATGTTTGAATAAAAGCACAAGTTTTGTGAATGGCTGGATAGAGGTTTTTCTCTGTAAGGACATGCAATACAGTCTGAATTGGAATTTAACCTTGACCAAAATACTTAGTCAAGCTCTATTATACCATCCCTTCACATTTTCAATGTGAATAGAAAATATGTTCATCACCGTTTAGGCATTATTGGACTTTGTAACCTGATGATATTTGGATTTATTCACTTTGTGCCACTGAAGTGCAGACTGCATCGATAATGAATGGGAGAGGTTTCCTATGTGGTTGCTGTCTGTAGCAAGAGATCTGTGTATACAGAACAAGCCCAGCAGCAGGAGAGTTGTGTTTGTCTCCACAGTAGTGAACGTACAGCCTCAGGTCTCATCAGAGACTGTCAGAGAGCAACAGTTAGGATCAGTCATGCTGTGGACATCACTTGTTAGTAGATTTAAATCACTGATCTGATAATGAAGCTGTTTGTAAATGGCATTAATCACACTTGTGCTTGGCAAACCCAGTAGTTTTCAGTGCTTCAGTTTTCTTGGTAGATTAAAATGCACAAAACTTTCTGCTTGCCATGAGTGTGGCTTCAGTGAAGGAAGCTGGTAAGAACATTTATTAGCAGCACAAGTTTTCTACTGTTTTGCTGTTTTCAGAGGTTTCTTCTGTTCTGCAGGAGTAAGGTTTGAGTTTTCTTTATTTTTCTTGTATCAATGCCATTGACATAATATAGAAGATCCCTGTCTGCAGCTTCTATTCAGACATGTGGACTCCAGTTGCCTCTGCTAGTATTGAGGCATAAAGACAGGAGACCTAAAATACAGATCTTAGTCATGCAGGAAGTTTCTATTTTTAGAGAATTAGGTTTATAAGTATGGTGTTTCTAAACTGTATCCTCTCCTTTCTAATTATACTCTTGAAATATTAGTATATAGAATTTTGGAAGTATAATTTAGACTCCGGTAGGTAGTGCCATGGCAATTTGAAGGTAAGCTTAAAAAAAATTGCACCTAAATATCTCAACAAGAGCAATTTTATACCTTAGTGATAGTCTTGGGCTTAGTCTGGAGGACCTGATCCTAGACTCTGGTGTTGGTTTTGTGTTTCTATTTTCCCCTTTCAACCCAGAATGCAATTGGGACTGGGTTGTTCTGTCTTTTAAAGGTATAATCCCTAAGATTTCAAGGCTGGAGGAAAGCACGAGCACACTTTTGGTACTTTGAGGCTGCATGTTCTGGTTAGAAAAGAGTCTCTCAGCAACTCTTAAAAAGACGGGTGGCGAAAGACTTGGTAACTGCAGGAGTTACGGATGGAGCATCAGTCTGTGTGTGTGGTGCTGTGTTCACCCTCCCGCTCTGTGATGGATTTCTTTTAATGGATTAGTTTCCCTTTAAATCTGGGATAGCAGTTTTCCAGTCAAAATTACTATGTGGAGTGTGGTTTGCTGAGGGAAAAGCAAGTAATTTCTTGTCTACCAAAGGATCATGCCATGTCAGCTGTCTGATCCCCCTGTAATTTTGCTGTGGACCACTGCTCGGTACCCCTGCTGCTGAGACTGCAGCTGCAAGCGCCCTGTAAGTTCAGCATGGATGCTTAGATTGTCATCACTCTTTTATTTTCCTTTCCTTCTGTCCCTCCCCCAGGATCTCATTGTATGTAATCAAATTAAAGAGTGGCACCAGCCCCAGTGGAGAAGAGCTGCTCTGTTAGAAAGCTGTCCCTTTGGAATCTGCACACAGACTTCTTCACGTGCACCTGCCATTGCTGGCTGCTGCTGGGACCTCGTGTGCCAGCAGCCTGCACTGAGAAGTGTTCCCTGTTCCTCCTATCTCAATTAATAGTTTTAAGGACACTTAATTCTTTGCAAGTCTCCTAAAGCTTGGCTTTGTCCAGAAATACTGAGTTACACTTTTACAGGGTCCAGTTGAAGGGTGTTTTGTAATGAAAGCTAGAACAGGCAGTATTATGAGGTTTCTGTTAAATCCATAAAGACAGGCAGCAACACAGCTCACCAGTGATTGGTACCAAGTGATGACTAAGGGGATGCTGGCTCTTTAGAGACAGTAGCAGTCCCTTGTGGAACACTGCAGACTTCTATTTGAAACCCACTGTAGGTTGGTAAAGCCTCTTTTGCTGTTTCTGTTCAGATTTTCTGGGCATTGTGCCTTCTCCGGGGTACAGGGCTGCTGCCCTTTCCCCAGGCAGGATGCTGTGTGCCAGGCACACGTGCCCCAGCAGCTGCATGTTTAGGAGGATCAAGAAAGTGAAGATCAAGTGTGAAATAGCCGCTGGGCTCTGAGGCTTGCCAGGTCTGCCTCCTCTGCACAAGCCCTTCTACCATGCTTTTCACTGTCTGATGAGCCCCTTGGAATCAAAACAACCCTTTTCCAATATGAAAATCTGAAACCAAGCAATGTCATTTAAATATTTTACACTTCAAAGTATTCACTCGTTTCAATCCAGAATTCTTTGGTTCGATACTGGCTTTTTATTGACTCTCTATCATTGAAAATCACTCAAACAGCATTGTGCAGTGGAGCTTCCTGGGAGCCCTACTTGGACTAAGCAGCTAACTGGGGCACTTGGTTGCCTTTGGGGTTCATTGCTGCTGCTCCTTCATTGTGAATAGCTTTCATGTGATGTTTTCATTTGGGCAGTGGATGTTGCACATCTCACTGGTGGGTATTAGAGATAACTGTGCCCATGGAAGGGTGGGTCTCTGTGTCAGAAGTGGAGAACACTGGTGGAACTGAACAGGGTGCAATCTGCCTTGTTGCTTCTGCTATTGCACCGTTAAGAACATTAATCTTTTAGCTACTAAATGTCTCTCATTGGTGTTTGCTAAATGTAGTTAGTAATGTCCAAGCAAGCTCAAACAATGGAAAATATATGAAATATGAACCCATTCTTTGTGCTCGGGTGGAATCATTCATCTTGCTTTGGTGAGGAATGTTCACCTCACATTTCCGAACATTGTATTCAGCAGATGAGCTGTTTCCTCCTCCTCCTTCAGGTTTTGGTTTCTCCTTTGGAGACCGGGGCTGAGAGGCCATGCTTAGATGGACTGTTAGAGTAATTATCAAATAGAAGAGGCATGGCTTTAAAGATGCTGTTGTGTGACTTGACTGTTATTGATTGAGGGGGGGTGGGAATTGGCTAGTTTCTTGTTTGTGTTTCCATAGTTCAGCCTATTGACATGTAGATGAGCAGGAGTCACACTGGGAGAGAGCTGCCTATTCACTCTAGCAGTCTCCCCAGCTGGAGAGAAGACTGAAGAATGCAAGGGAACCTCAAAAAACACCAAAGCCTACAGTAGACAGCCTCCAGTCAAGGGGCCTATTCGCAAAGGGCATGGATATTCTGATGTTGCTACTGGGTTTTATCTTTGCTGGGTCACTGTCACTGTTCAACAGCTGAAAGAAACCTCCTTGTACAGGGATGGGCCTCATTTCACACATCCTAAGGTAATGAGAGTAGGTTATGGGGAAACTTCATTCCCACACGGTTGCTGTCGGCCCAGTTTCATGGAAACTTTAACAACAAAACAAATACAATTTCTTTTTCTTTAATAAAAACCCCTTAAAAATAGAGCTAAGGTTAAAAGGAGACTGTCTAATTCTGTTAGCATTGTGGTCCTCATTTGTCGCTCCTGGTGACTTGAATTCCTCACAGATTGCTGGTTTCTTTGCAGATCTGTAATTCCCACATGCTGTAATTTTGCCCTTAGAAATGTTGGCCACAGTCAGCTCTCTGTTTCTGAGCTGGGATTTTGAATGTCTTAAACTCCTCAGCATGGTCTTTTTCTGTTGAGCCTCGGTGGAGGCGCTTGCCCCTCAGGGAGGATGGAGCAGAGGTTTGTTGTGCTATGACAGAGAGCATTGACAAGGCAGAGGTGGTGAGCAGGGTGCTGGGATGCAGAGCTGCCTCCTGGATGTGTGAAGAAGGTGCCTGTATTGTGTGTTCACTGTACAGAGAAGTTTGTGTTGTTCAGCAGCAGTGTAACTGCTCAGAGGAGAATCAGGCTCGAGAACCAGAAGCTCTTCTAGGACACCTCAAATGTGAGATCAAGAGCTGCTGCAGGAAAAACTCTGTTTGCCATGAAATGTCCAAGAATCTCCCAAATAACATGCCCTATTCTTTAAGTCCTGTCAGCTGGTGGAAGGGTCAGATATTGCTGTGAGCCTTTGGCTGGTTTGAAATCAAAACTACATATTCGGAGTGTCAGCTAGCACCCAGTTTCTCATTTTAGGCCATATGTTTAATTATGTCATGTCATAAACTGAAAGAACATATCATTTATTATAAAGTCTGAAAACTTGAAATGCTGAGATGAAAGGAGAGATGGATCTGAGTTCCACTTTCATCTGGTTTTCATCATGGTGCTGTTTTGTTGGGCTTTTGTTTGTTTTGTTTTAGTACCCCTGAGAAATTAAACTTTATTCTTTGTTGTTTGCTTTATACATCAATTTTATCCTCTGGGTATCCCCTGTTGTTGATAACTGTTTCTATGCACACAGCCTTAGATGGATTTCTCAAGTAAGAGGACATGACAAGTAAATGTAATTAACTGAACTATTCAGATCTAAGGGCTTATGATGTAACCAGTGGATGGAGGTCGGTCTTGAAGTACAAAGATACTTTAAGCTCCAGATCTTTATACTTTCCTGCTCAGCTCTAAAACATAGTGGAGTTTTGCTGTTTACTAAAGTAGTCATTGCTGCTTCTTAAACAAATCTTAAATGTCTGGAGAAGACCTTTTCATTATACACTAATCATAGAATGGTTTAGGTTAGAAGAAACCTTAAAGCTCATCCAGTTCCAACCCCATGCCATAGGCAGAGACATCTTCCATTAGACCAGGTTGCTTCAAGCCCTGTCCAACCTGGCATTGAACACTGCCAGGAATGGGGCATTTACCACTTCTCTGGGCAACGTGTGCCAGGGCCTCAGCACCCTCACAGGGAAGAACTTCTGCCTTATATCTAACCTGAATAATGATGTATTATTTCCATTTACAGTTAGGAATTGCAATTAAGGACACTCGTGCTGTGCTCTGTGTAGATGGTTAACAGCACTGACTGTTGGAGGACTGGAGCTCCCTGCTTATGGATCACCTTTGCCATACCTGTGTGCACCTATTCTTCCACTGGCTTTTCCCTGTGTATGGTAGGATCACACTTCCATTGGCAGCTGTCAAAAAGTAAGGCTGAACCAGTATTGTTATCTCTACTTCTGATCAGACTAACGGGGTTCTGTGTTGTTTAATATGAAGCAGAAGACTGGGCCTAAGCAGTTTGCAGGCTGCAGATGTGGTACAGCAGTACTGCAGTGCACTTCTGTGCAGTCTCTGCTACAGCAAGAAGGCAAAACCACATTCTGTAATTCTATGAAAGAAGAGTGTGCAATTTAAGCTAAAAGCTTTACTTGATAGGCTGCAGGCATTTATCTTTGAAATGTGCTGTGAAATGTTAGTAGTGGCTTTGTGGAAAAATGTTGGATTGTGAAGGAGGAATGTTTGTTTTGGGCTGAAAAGTTTCAGGAAGGAAATGATATTCCTATCTTGATCAGAGTTGAATAGTGTGAAGCTTACATAGAAAACAGCCTGGCTGAAGTATCTTCATGTTAGAATACAGGGCAGTTGCAGAGTGTTTATACTGTACAACTGAGATAAAGATTTTACTCCTTTATTTTCCTGTGTTAGAAAGGGTAAATGGAAGGAGGACCAGAGAGCTCAAGCCGGGTTTTGGACAGTGCCCTGAAGTATTGCTGTTCCTATTACTGCAGAGTCCTAAAGTCCACAAGAGTACATCCTATTGCAGGAATCCCAGTGCTCTGTAACGCTGCTACATCCCTGTAAGTGGTGCTGGAAGCAGGACAGCAGAGAGAAAGCAGACAGGGAGGAGGTTCCATTGTGTCAAGGGACTTTAGCAGGAACATGTGAGAAACAGACAGCCCATGTTCAGCCCTGGGACCACCCTGCAGACCTGCTGCATGCTCCTTCCTAGCTCAGCTTTTCCACCTTGCACAGCAGGATTGTCCAGCATGTAAGAACTTCTCACAAATCACCAGTGCTCCCAGGGGTCTGTAGGTTAGATGATCATTGTTAATATCATAACGTTGGGGATGATGCTGATGTCTGCCTTGAGTTTGGAAACAGAATAGCAGCTAGAAGAGGTCAATCCTAAAACGGCTTCTCGTAGAAGCATAGAATGGTTTGGGTTGGAAGGGACCTTAAAGCTCACCCAGTTCCATCACCTTCCACTAGACCAGGTTGCTCCAAGCTCCATACAACAAAAGTATATTTTCTTTTACCTATTCCAGCTGTTTTCAAGCTGCTGTAACAACACTGATGCTTCCCTCACTGCCTCCTGTTTGGCAAGGCCTTTCCAGTGTGGCAAAGCAACAAGCTCCTGCAAATGAAGAGGCAGTTCACTTGCATACCTAATTCCCTTTCACACCTCTTGTTTGCAGCTGGTGTTAGTGTGTGTTAAAACATGAAGCTTTCCCTGTGTTATGGTGAGAATGAACTGTGTGAAAGGGAGAAAGAGGGAAAGGGGCTTTAAGTAAAACCATGATGATGGATAGCATTTACATACCTCTACTTTGTAGAAATTGATAATGTAACTCAGTGTCTCAGTATGAAGGACTCAAAGAGGAAATAGATGCAACTTAAAGCACTTTAGGAGGCTCTAGAGCTAGTCTGTATCTATCTGGAGCAGTGGAGGTGAAGATTAGGACATGCTGCTGCTGAAATAATAGGTCTGGTCATTTCTGAAGGCTTAGCTGACTATTTGTAGGTATTAGCATTGTTAATTTTGTTTTATAAGGCAAATTAGTCATTGTTTTCTGCAGGGGGGAGAAAGTGAAGGAAAATCCCATTCCCTTTTTCCTCCTCTTTCCTTTGCAGGTGCTTTTGTTCCCCTCTAACTGTGGCCATGGCCACACAAGTGGTTGCTTTGGCAGGTGACTTGAGGAGCAGCAGTAACCAGGGCAGGGCAGGGAGGTAGGAATCAGCAGCTGATAAGCAAAGAACTGGGACACTGCTGATCAGATAAGAAAGATACAGCAATTAAATTCTCCTGGGGATAGAACCACAGCCATGTAATTTGTCCTTTACAAGGCCAGGTGGCCATAGTTGTATTTTGGTAGCAAAGCAACAGGCACAGGATTTAGTTGTTCCTAGCTTTACAGGTGCAGGGTTTGTTTCATAGCAGCTACATGAAAAAGAGGGTGTTGAGCTGGTCAGGATAGAGTCATCACATTGTTTAGGTTGGAAAAGACCATTAAAATCACTGAGTTCAAGTGTTACTCTGGCACTGCCAATGCTACCATTAAGCCATGTCCCTCAGCACCGCATCTACATATCTGTTAAATCACTTTAGGGATGGTGACTCCACTGCTGCCCTGGGCAGCCTCTTCCAACGTTTGACAGGCCTTTTATCAAGCCATTTTTCCTAATATCCAATCTAAACCTCCCCTGGTACAGCTTGAGGCCTTTCCATCTTGTCCTGTGAGGATACCTGTCAGAGGGATGTGTTGTTTTCTTGCATTGTCTTTATGTGTCCTTGTTATCTTTTGTCTGAGCAGCTTTTGGTGGGAGGAATCATCATTGTTCTGTTTGCAAAAACTAAAAGGGTGCTGGTGGTGTGTGATGGAAACTTTCACCCTACTGTGAGTAATTGCCACCATAACAAGTAGGGCCTTTCACATTTGGCATGGAACTTAGAAATATGAGTCATTTTTTGTGTGTGATTGACTTGTATTCTGGGTTTGGAGCCTGGATTTTTGTGTGTTTTGGGGATTTTCTGCACAAACATAAGGTTAAAGGATTCAGTAACTGCAGCAACAGCTGTCTCAAGGAGAGTGCCATATATCACAAGGATAAACAACCAGGAGATGGCAGTTCTTAAATCCTACGTGTTCAAAAGTTAGCCCTGATCCTGGAAGTGCTTCTTCAAAGAGCTTGAGTCCGTGTGTGTGCTGTTGTCAGGTGGGAACCTAAAACATGACAGATGTCTGCTGGTGGCTCCAAGATTTGCCTTCTGTGGAGCTTCTACTTTTCTTGCTGACATGGGGAGTGTTCTTGTGACTCCATCTACCTTTGTTAACCTCCTTCCTTCAGTTCTACTTTCCAGTTCATAATCTTTACCCTGAATTTGCCCATTTCCCTAAAACTTGCTGGGAAAAGAATGTCAAAATTCTACAGCTCATGTAGCAGGGAATGAAGAAATCTTTTGCATATGTGTTTAAGTAGCTCTTGCCATTAGGTTTAAACTGTTTTGTTGATGCTGTTGCTCCACCACAGCAGAAGTCTCACTCCAGCTGTGTATGTGAAGGGTGTAAGTACCAGTGCTAGCAATTTTCCTCAAGAATTTCTTTACATCTGAATGGAGCACACACAAAACAAGGCAGCTGATCTGACAAGCAGACCTGCTGATGGCTCCAGGAAAACAGGTTTTTGTTTTCAGAGCAGTTTCTGCAGTTTTTCTCCACTTCTCTATTGCACAATTTAGCTGAATGGAGATGTATTATGCCTCTAGCACACAGCAGGATCCTTATGTCTATAGATGTTTTATGCAGTCTTTTCTTTTTGCAGTATCCTAGGGTAGTTTGCCTGAGGTGAATTTTCTCCTCAGCCCCAAAAAGTAGACTTAATGCAATATAAAATGTAGGAAGTTATGCTAAAAAGAATGTGGGAGTAGGACGAAGTGTATTTGCATTTGACAAATGTCTTTGCCATTTCTAGCACTTACATCTTCTAACATCTGAGTATCTGCAGTCCTCCTCTGGGTCCTTAGAGCATCAGAAGATGGGGAACAGCAGTTCATGACCTCACGTACAAGGAGATGAATCATTGGTGTTCTCTGCAATTACAGGTCATTTAAAAATGATTGCAAGAGACTTCTCTTAGTCTGTGCCATTTCAGAAATTGAGATGTATTTTCACCTGTAGCATACACTTGGTAGGAATGCAGCCAAGTAAAGAAAGAGGTTTGAAGTCAGCTCAAGATTGGGCAGGGTTATGTGTGCCTTTTTCAGTCACATAAAAGTCAAACTTACTGGTCATGTTTCTGAGCACAGAAGGAAGAAAACCTGCTGTATTTGGGTTCAGTTTTAGTGTGCATGGAGCAGCTCTGATTCCTCTCTGTCTGTTCAATCACAAAATGGGAACAAAATGACGAGGAGATGAAACTAAAATCAAAGGTACTGCATGGGGATTTGAGTTGACATGAAAGGCAAGTTTCTTAATTGAGGGAGGTGCAGTCCAGATGCTCTAACAGCAGAAAGAGTTAAACTGATTTAGGGAACATTTTGTTCTGAATATATATTTATATCTTACAGTGCTTCAGGATTTGATTGTACTTCTGTGTGGAGATCTCTCTTGGTTAAAACAGTGTCTTGACAAAAGAACAGATGGTAACTCTTTTCCAGCTCAACCTCTGTTGTGAATGGGTGACTATGATCCTTGTGGCCATAAACAGGGATATATACTGGGAGACTGCTCATTTTCCATGTGTTTGTTCCATGACTGGGATTTCATGCGATGCTGCAGCACTATGATAGGTAGTAAAAACCAGTAGATATGTGATAGGCACTTCTCAGCAGTTTTGTTCTGTGACTGTTGAAGAACAACCAGCAGTGACAGCTCCTGCACATTACATCCATTTCTTTGAGGATTAGCAGATCCTTCCAAGCATGCCAGGGGATTTCAAGCAAGGTGTTAGTAAGCCTCATTCCCTGGGCAGATTGGAGTTCCAGACTTACCCATGCATTAGCACAGATGCTTTTCCTCCTGAGTAACTCCTGGTTTTCTATACATTTTTGTTCCTCGTGAAGTTTAAGGCTGTGGCTGTGGCCTGCAGGAGCCTGATGGAGTATGAACAGGACTTTCAAGGTGATCTGCTTCTGAGCTTTTGTTCCTTGTTCATTATTGTAATGTGATGAGCAGGTGGATAGTACAGTGAGCAGGAGCACCAAAAGCAGTTTTTCATATTCCTCAGAAATGCATGGCAGGTAAAGAAAACCTACTGGTTTGTTTCCTTTGCCAATCTACTTGCATTTGGTCCTTCCTCCCTTCCACTCCTCTTCAGTGCTGAACCAGCAGAGCACAGCAAGTGTACCCCTTTTGCAGTGGTGCCCAAATCTCTCTCAACGTGCCACAGAGAGAGGAAGAAATGGGACAGCATAGATGGAATTCTCTTTTGTTTGATTTCCTTCTTCTCATTGTTGCTGTCATGAACACAGGAAAATTACCTCTAGCAAAACACTTAAGATGAGATATAATCTGCCAAGGGAATTTGGGCATACAGTACCTGCTTAAAATAACAATAAATTAGACAGTTGGATGCCATACTCTCATTGCAGCTTTGAAAGTCTCTGGCTTGAAGTATAATTACAAATAAGATTTAAACGATGCCATTTATTTATACAAGCTGCTATGAGTCATGAATTGCATCTTTCTGAACTAATGAAAAGATTAATTTTCTCTTGCATTCATTTCCATCACTCCCAATACCTTTTGGGGGAGATGTCTTACGAAGTAAATGACTTCTGGGACCCCATCTCAAAACCATTCTGTGACGGAGATCAATGAGGAATGCTGCAGCTCCCTTGGTAAAGCGCGTACCTCCTGGGAACACCTGGAATGCCTGTTCAGACCTGCACGGAGCTATCTGCTGGTGTTTGGGTGGCATTCGTGTCTGGCTGTTGGACTGACTTGAAAGCACCTTCACTAGCTGGTGTTTGCCTTTCTTTGTGCTACAGTAGCTCGCACATCTACTTTGTCAGGTCCTTGTGGATTTACCTACCATCTATGTAGGCTAAAACAGGTTCAGTGGTGAGCTACAGCCATACTGGTGTGTTCTGCACTAACATCCAGAGCAAACTTCTCTTGCTTCAGCACTGAAGGACTGATAGAAGCAGCAGGTGCTCCACAGCTCAGCTTCCCAGCAAATATCTTGCACACCATGTGGTTACTTGGAATCAAGTGTGATTTGGGCCAATGTCATGAACAGATGGAATAAAGGCTTTGGGGCATGGCACGCTTATACAAGAGCTCAAGTCTGCTCTCCGCCTGCAACATGTATACCCCACAGCAGAGTGCTTGACAGGGAGTTTCCTTTATCTGAGAATCACTTTAGCTGATAGCACTCATTTTGGTGTTAAGAGTTTACAGTACTTCCTGAAGCCTCATTTACTTTGCATTTACTAACCACACAGGCCCTTCTCAATACTCTTGTGAGTTACTTTCAATAATCAGACAACATTGAGGGGTTTTTTTTCCTGTTTGCCTCAGAGTGGATGCTTTTTTAATTTCATCCCCTCTATATTATGCAGCATTCTAATGGGCATAGAACTGAGGGGCTTTGTTTTCTGCTCAACATCTAAATCAAGAATAACTGATCAAAAGGACTGACATGTGTCCTAAAAGAAATGCCTTTAATACCAGTGACTGAAGTGCAGGACCAAAGAACATGTATTATAGTCCATATTGAGGAGTGGGTTGCCTTTTCATTTCAAAATGGATCTTCTCTTTTTCTTCTCTGTGAGAAAGCATCTTCACAGGACCCCAACAGGCTGTTTCTTCAAAGAAGCTCTGCCTTTTATGTTCTGTACAAGTTCAGTGGCTCAGCATTTTCTTCATGACCCCATCTCTTCAACTGTTTAGATATTTCTCTGCAAAAGTAGAGTGTGGGTAGGGAGGGAAAGGTAAATACTGTTTCCTTTATTGCCGTGATAGTACCTCATGGACAGACCTGTGTCTGGTCTTGGTTATCTCTGAAGATATAACAGTTTTCCACTTCACACCTCAAACTATCCTGAGATAAGGAGTGAGAGCTAGGAACCAGGCCAAATACCATGAAGAAACTTCTTGATATTAAACATTATTGCAAGAAATGTTGCTGGTTTTCACCAAAGTCATGGGGTGTTTTATCTTCCTAAAAGACTGAAGATGCTGATTAGCAGAAGTGAGAGTTGTAACTGGCATGGGATAGTGTATGTGTTTCTGAGCTTATAGGTACAGTGGAGTAATACTGCTGATGTGCTGCTGTGTAGAGAGGAAGAGCTACTATAGCTAGCTTCAGATCTGGAATATACGTAGTTTTCCTGAAAAAGAGAAATCACTCTGGAATAAAATAAAAGAACTAAAACAATTCCGGTAAATGAAGCCATAAATTGCAATGGAAGCAGTTTCATTTGAACAGAAGGCACTTTGTGCATCAGTCTCTCAGGTTTATTCTTTATTCCTCTCTCCCCTTACTGTGTTAATCCACACTTGAAGAAGGAAGACTTCTCAAAAGTACGGAGCCAGGGAAATGATGGAGTGCCTGTAACAGAAGCTTCATGTTTATTAGATGGGAAAGAAACCACAGAGGCAAAAGATTCTGAACATCCGCCACCTCTGAAGAAGCTTGGAGAATGCTGTCTCAAGGCAGAGCCATAGAAAAACAGGGTTTATTAGTTAGATTTATACTTTTTGGTGTAAACTTGCTGTGAACTGGTGTGGGGCCTTCCCAAGCTTTTCTTTGGAAGAGATGTGGGTTTCTCTGAGCTACATGCTGGGGTTAACTGCTTAGCTGGCTCCAAGGTGCACTGGTCAGTAAGAAATCAATGCACAGGCTGTGAGCAGAAGCTTAACAAATTAGAGCCTTTTACTGTTTCTAGTGAAGGGGGAACCTCAAACTCCTCTTTCAGGCAGTGGGATTGCAGGCTGTGTCTTTTTTCTCTTCCTACTGCATTGTTAATCATAACAAATGACAGTGGAGGTGACTTCCTGACAAGCACTTGTATCAAAATCTGACTCTTGAGAAACGAAGGGTTCAGTACCACTTTATTTTATGAAAGACACGAAGCTTTCTGTGCAAGGTGAAAGGTTTTTGTGTCCTGGAAAGGATGTACAATTACTATTTTTTTTTCCCCAGGTTCCTCTACTTATCTATTTTTTTAAGCAATTCATTACTAAATGTCCCAAGGGGGATTTGGTATCACTTTGAAATTCATGTAATGAAGTTAGAGTTAGAACTGTATTTGTCACTGGCTGATGTTGAAGTGTGGAATCTGACATTCCAAGCATGATGCAGGAAGAACTGGGGCTCGTCTTTGGCAAAGGAGGGAATCTGATTGGCTGGATAGAAGTCTAGGCTGAAGCTTGGGAAAGAAGTAAGGAACTTGGACGTCTTTCTGTGCTGCTCAATTGCAGGTGAGCTCAGATGTGCCTCTCTGTCTCTTGCTGGGTCACTTTCCCCATATTTAAACCAGGTAATGGTACTGACCTAAATGATAAATGCTCAGTACTTCCTAGATAAGATGTTTCTGTTCACACAACTCTGTTTAAATTCCCAAGTGCTGGTTAATACCATTTCATTGCAACATCTATCATGAGTGAGTTTGCTCACTATCATGTCTTTACCCTCAGGAAATATTTCCTTTTCCTGAATCCTAGTCTTCAGAGTGGCCGTGAAATTTTGATTCCTTATTTTGCCTTGCAACAGTTAAAAGCCAGGTGAGCCTGTCAGCTTTGTCATCTCACAGACACCAGTTACTGTGAAATCAGACCTTTGATCAAAGGTCTTTTCGTTTGCAGTATCAGAGGCTCTGCAGCCTTTATCACCTGCCCACAATCTACAAATAAAGTTTGAACATGGAAAGTGGTTTAAATGGGTTTGCTTTACCAACACAGAAATAAAGGCTGCCCTAAATCAGAGAGGCTCTCTCCTAATAATAGCAACAACAAAAACATTCCCGTCTGTTTTTTGTTTGGGATGCACAGGTCTTATAATTAATCTTCCTTCTCCTAATTTCCCTTTCATCTGGGGCTCTTCTGTGCACTTCACAAGAACATAATAACCAAGCCCTGCTGTATCTGTGACACATGATTATTGTTATTATCTTCATTAGGTTAATGTAGACTCTGAAATTCTGCATGATCATATAACCTACAGAAGGTTAAATAGTGATCTAGTATCAGGATTGGGAACAGAGCAGTCCTGGCTCTCAAACCTGGGTTGAGTTCAGATTTTGCTGTGCTGCTTAGGAGTGTGCATCACTGTTCTGTTACCATAGCCCTTGTCATGGAGCTCCTGTGGCAATGAGCTAGGCAAAACCCAAAGCATGAAGTTGATTACCAGAAATCTTCCTTAGCCCAGGACCATGCCAGTAGATGTGTCATGCTTTGGCTGAGAAATAGGGCAGTTCTGCACAGGGCACCTCTGTATCTGCATCACCCCTGCATTTATAAAACATCCTTTATAGTAAAAAAGGATAGAAAGCTCTTTACATCACACAGAAATATACCAGTGTGCCCAGGACAGCTTGTGATGTTCCAAAAGAGCTTCGAGGCATTGCTAAGCAGAAGCAAATTGTAAACAAGAGATGAGATGCAGTCACTTGGAAGTTATGTCCAATCTGAGTGTGTATTTCTACAGACTTGATAGGAATCTTCTTAACTGGAGAAATTAGCTGTCATGTGCTGTAAGTCAGCAGTCACTGATCACCCCATTTGTTCACTTGCATCTTCTGTGCCACAAAAGTGTGTGTGGCTATAAAAGAGGTAAAAAGTCCTCACTTACTGGAGCCTGTGACACTAGAACACATAGAGGCTTTCTTGCCTTAGCTTCACAACCTTGACATCGGTGGTGGTTTATTTCTCTCTAAAGAATTCGTTTAGTTTGACATTAGGAATTGAGTCTTACTGCAGTGAAGTGTGATCTGTTGGCATCTCCAGTGACACAGCTGCTTGTGTGCAGAAGGTACAGCTGATGGCACAGGCTTTTTGTTGGGCTTTGTGGTCACAACCTGCCCTAAAATCTATGTCAGACAGTTCTCATGTTCTTTGTGATTGAGGCAGGCAACAAAGTGACCAGCCAGAGTTTATGCTGAGAGAGAGTTAATTTGGGAACTGTCATTGTCATGTCATGTGTGCCATTAGTGCTCAGTTTAGTACTGTCAAAATATTTGCATGTCCTTTGGTTGGTTCTAAGACAAGTAATATCCACCTATTTTCTAGATAAGGTGATATCAAGCATTCAGTAGGATATGATAGTGTGCTTTGAATGTGTTTGATTAAAATATAAGTAAGACGATATAAAAGTAAAGACATCAAATTGGTCCTTGAAAGCAAGAGCCTTGCATTGTATTGTGCAGAGGAACTTATGACTCTTTCCTTCGTTGGCTTTGTGTAGCCAGGAGGCCACGAGAACAGAGCTGTGAAGGCCACTGCCACATCTGTACCAAGCCACTGTACACATCTGTACCCAAAGAGATTTTGTAGATACTTCTTTTAATTTCCTAGCAGTCTGTGGCTCATGCCAGTTTCCTGACTCATTGTCACCCCAGTATGGTGATACGCGGAGTTTTCCAATAAGGAAAACAAGGGAGTGGTGAGTCACTGGCTGAATTCATGTGCACTTGATTTGCTCTATCATTATCTGTGCTGGTTTTATTCATTTTAATTAGTTCATATACAAAGTCTCTGAGATATTTTTCATTGCGTGAATTAGTTAGACTTGTTAGTGTTCTGGACAGATTAGAAAGCCAGAAGGCAACCAGAGCTTTGGTGGCAGGCCCACTTCTTTCTGCTGTAGCACGTGTAAGGAGAGGGTGAATGGGGATCTTTGCATTTTCTAAGATTTGAATGAGTGAAATAATAATGTTCTTAGTTTTTGAGGCTCTTCTCTTGGATCTGAACATCTGTTAATGCTGCTGATTAGATCTAAACCATCACAGGAGCAGCCTTTTGCTTTAGTAAGGGTTGTTTCACTTGGATTAGAGCAGAGGTTTTGCAGTGCAAAGAGTGCCTGTGTTTGTGCAAGTTAAACTAGAAAGAGGGTCTGAACTGGGTCCTGAGCTAGGGATGCTGGTGTGGGAGAAAGGTCTGGCCAGCTTCTCTGAAAGCTGCTAATGATTCCTGTCATTTCAGATGACTAATACAAACCTTAGCTGCTATTTATGTTGCTGTTGGTTGTTTAAAGTTGTAACAGCTTCTGATTTTACCATTCCACATCAAGGAATCCTTCCAAGTCTCCATGAATAAATGTTTTTAAGCTCAGGTCTAGGTACCAATTCATTTCAGCATGTGCTTTTAGCTAAATCATGTCATTTAACTGAAGTCTTCCCTCAGCCTTTGGGAATTGCCAGGCTGATGAGAATAGGCCAAAACTGGAGTCTCAGTGTGAGATGAGGCAGGGGGAAATGGGGGATCTCAGTGTAGGGAGCTGTATGGTGGGGCTGGAAGGAGACCAGAGTGACACTATGAGCTTTGTCTCAGGTTTGTCCCATAGCACTTTGCAGTTTTACTGGTGAGAGCTGATTCCATTGGATCATAAATGGAAAATCTTCCATGTTTGGGAATCTATTTAAGCTGTTGGGCTCCTCTTGGCTCGGTATTCCATGCTCCCCTTTTGACAAGGGCTTCCTTCCCAGCCATAGGCCTGGGAACAGGCCCACACTGTAATTATGGAGATGAAGGATTTGATGAGGGTGTGGTTTTGCCAGTGAAGCACTAGCATTTGGCAGCCATGGCTGCATTCACATTCCTGGTTGTTTTGATTGTGTTTTGAATCCGAGCAGGACTCGCTGTCCTGTGCTGCCTTCCCCAGACGCCCTGACCCTGTGCTAATGATGCCTTGTGTTAATTGATTCTACACCTGATGAACATTTTTCACCTCCTCCCACTCTTGCAGGCAATTCTGTGCTAAGATTTTGCATACAACATTACAGTGGAGTTTGAGCTATGTTACAGGAACCGTCATTTATTACTGCCCAGCCCCTGCCAGAGAGAGAGAAGTTGGGTTTTAATCTATTTTCCTCTCCAAGCCATTGGCTAATTGCATTCCTTATTTTTCTTTTCCTAATGCATAATAACTTGCCATGCAGGTAAGCCAAGAGCCGTTGGGAATGACTGAACAGCTCAGATACATCCCCATGATAATATAATAATGATAAAACCATTGAATGGAGAAAGTGGGTGTGAGAGGTGGTGCCTGTCACTGAGGATAACACTGGGTCTGATTCAGAATAGGAATGTCAGTACAAAGCAGACAGAAGGTTTTCTGTCATTTCCAAGCAGTAGGTACAGCACCTACTGGGGGTAGGCAACAAATCCTCTTGTGTCAGAGCTACACCCTTATGGGTTTGCTCTGCCTTTCAAACACAGTCTGCTGAGATGAGCCTGCAGCCCATCACCTTTCTGTGTATGCAGGTAGTGAGATGCTCTGGGTGGCTGGGAAGGCTTTGAACTCACATTTGCCTGCGCTGGGTGCTGTCAGTAGCTGTTTCATGGCCTGCAAATGGCTGCAGTGCTGGGCACCAAGACCCTGACTCTGTCTCATCTTTGTGTTGAACAGCTGGGCTGCATTCCCCACTTTACTCAAGGAAACCTCTTTCTACACATGCTGCTGTGGATGTTGGCAGTTTCTTTTCAGTGCTTTCTAGGTCACGAGTTTCTTGCGTGCCAGGGTGAGGGATCTTAGGAAAGCCTTGTTTTGATTTGTCTAGTTGCTGGTTTGGTTTTGTTTGTCGTGTTACTCCTGCAACACTATTTCAAAACCAAAGGCTATTTCATCAGTGCACATTGTCATGTCATGCAACAGTGCAAATCAGTTTTGCAGAAGGGAGGTCGATATCTATGTCCCAAGGAAGCTCTTGTCAATGTTTTCGAGCAAGACATCACCACTAATTTATTAATACTTTAAAGAGCAGACCTGCTTCTTTTTGCATGGAAGACAGGGAATGCTTTCATGGCAATCCAGAGAAGGTGGTAGCGTGTTTCAGTTCTAGTCTTGCTAGTTCTGGTATCAGCGGGATTTTATCTGGAGGTAAAAATATCAGCAGAGCTACCATGGTGGTTTTCTGCAGCTGAGTATTTAAATAGGGTCCAAACTGTGAAGTTGGTGTTTAAGAGCCAGTGGGTGGCTGAGCTGAAGCCAGCTCGTTTGAAGCTCAAGGAGCTGTGTGTGAACTGCAGTCACACCTTGGGGTTGCAGTGCAGATACAATCACAGAGACCTCGGAATAAACTTCTTTCCACCTAATCTTTTCACATGGCTCTGAACAGACAGGTGTGTGCACCACTCCTCTGCTTCCTTAATGCATTATTTGAAGCAGGTTGAATATGGCTGCAGGCATGAGGAAGAGCCTGGTGGTAGGAAGGTGGCTTGTGCCTTCAGCGGCTAGGAGGTCAGGGGTGGGCTACCCCTGCTAGTTACCTGCAACTGAGGGAGGGAGCTGGTCCTGGAAGAAACAAGGAGCATAGCCTGGGAAGGAAATTCCTTGATAAGGAACCAATGTAGGTAGCAGCAGGTAATAGAGGGGAAGGAGACTATAGAACAGTTAGGGTTGGAAAGGACCTTAAGATCATTTAGTTCCAACCTCCCACAGAGTTTGCTCTGGCTCTTTGGAAGCAAAGAGTGTGAGTCTGGGTTGCTCTCCATCTCCTTTGAGGATTCCCCAAAGAGAGGTGCAAATCCAGGGCTGCAGTGGGGCAGTGGAGAGGATGCTGGGGGCAGCCGTAAGTGCAGTCAGTGCCCAGCCTACAGCATGTAGAAAGTTGTGTGCTGGTTCTTTCCAAGCACCATAATATTTTCCCACTAAAAGATACCATTAAAAATGCATGTGCTCTTTAAGTAAGTAGTTCTGTTGGGCAGTGGTATTGCAGCATTTAATGAATGTGTGTTGGCATTAGTGATGCAAGCCTAGAAACCTGTGGCTTTGATTGTGTAGCTTTGCACCCTGTGCACAGGCTAACCCTATATTTGAAATCAAATCATGGTGTTTTGCTGAGTGGAAAATGGAGCTCTCCCAGAGAAGCTCTAATGTCTTTTTGCTTTGAAATAGTGTTTTCATTGTGGCTTAGCTTCTGAACACTGTTTCTTACCATGGCGACTCTTTACTCATACATACATGTAGATGAAAAGCTTATTTCATTTAAATATGAAAGATAACCAAGGCATTTTGCACACTGGATCTGCTGTGTAGTTCTGTAAATGATGGTTAACACAAGAAACACCTGTACTAAGATGACCTCCTGTTTAGAGCATCTTTTAACCCCATATCAGATGACCTTTCAGGCCTGTAACTGTTGTTTTGTTATAGCTCTGGTCAGGAGCAGAGAGTCCACCTAGGCAAGCACCTACTTTCCTGGTTGAAGCCTGAATGACACACTTCCAGGAAAATTCCCCACATCCTAGATTTCCCCTAAATCAGAGTTAACTTAGGCTATTAAATGTGGACCTGCATTCCAAAAGCCTCAGAATCAGGTCTTTTATATTCACTGTTTGTGAAATGGCAGTTAAAAATGGTAACAGTGCTCTGGATCCTGCACTAAATCCTAGAAACCCTCTGACACTGTGAGTGGATGAGGTCAACCATCCTCCTCATCCCCATTTACTTGACATTCCCTCCCTATCTAACACTCCACACCCAAAGACCTTTTGTCCTACAAATTGCTCTTAAAAGTACTCTTTGTGCCCAGTGCCCTCAAAAATCCCATAATCACCTTGGTGGCTTTGTCAGGTCCTTAGATACTAGCGTGGCCAGCCTAGTAAAGTAACCTAGATAGGGCTGAAGTAAGTAGTCATTCTTCTGTCTGGGTTGACTGAAGTAACCAGTCATTCCTCTGTCTGGGTTTCCCGGTAAGCCCTGTCTCCATGCCAATCTTGATCAGCACTTCTGGCTAGGTGCTGCCTGTGTTTCATCTCAAGCTCTGCTCTGCATTAGCATTAACATTGTCTAGTTTAGCTGGGAAGATACCTTGGAAGGTTGGCACCGTGTTTCCTGTGTGTTTATTCAGTCCTGAAAATGCCAAATGTACCTAAGAAATAATAGGTGATAGCACTAAGGAGTGCCAAGTAGTCATGAACACATCCCAGATGGCTACCAGGCCTGCTGAGAGGCTGTCTTGGGAGCAGCGGTGCCTATTAGTTGCTCATAACTATTTTGAGATCCTCCTGGAACACAGGTATGAGCTTTAATCCAAGGAAGACCTTGTCAGCCACATGTGGTGGCTTCTCTTTCTTGGGTTGCATCAGTTTTGTGAGACAGCTGGGAGCACATCTGTGCAAGCAGCATGATCATTGTCTGGAGCCTGGCTCCAGCTCTTTCTGCCTTCCCATCATCTCCAAGCAGAAGGGAAAGTCAAAAGCTCTATCATTTCCCTGTATTCTCTCCCCTAGTCTATCATTGCTTAATTGTATCCTTAAATCTTATTGAAGTTTGGGCTGAGTCATTGCTATAGTGAGGTGGAAACAAAGCTGAGCAAATATAAGAGGGCAGGAGTGTGTTCCCCTGTGAGCATGCTGAGCAGGAAAACTGCCACAGGAGAGAGAAACTCCTATCACTTCAGAGATGCGTTGCATCAGCTCCTTGCTGCTGCCTCTAATTTAATGCTCTAAATCCCATATCAAAACACCTGTAGACCAAAGAGAATATAAACTAGACTTGGAGTAGGAAAGCTGTGCCAATTAGACATGCAGATCTCCCTTAATCATCTGAGACCTGCTTCCAGGCTCACACAGGACTTGTAATTGTGGTTCTGTATTGTCCTGTTGCACTGACTATCCACAGAACCCACTTCCCTCTCCATCACCAGAATAAAGTTGGAGGTTTAATCCAAGGTGGCTGCACCTCAGTGTCCTATATGTTATTTCATTTGTGGCTACAGCAGTTCAGGCTTGTAAAACACATTATGATCCCTGGTGGAAAAAGCACTATAGAACTGTAAAGCCTTGGTCACTGGATGGATAATTTCTTTGTAATGAGCTGGAAGACCTCCTCTGCTTTACTGTGTAGCACTATTATAATTCCTTCGCTTGCTGTTCTGGTTTCTGATGCAAATCTTCCCCCCCCCCCCCCCCCAAATCTTCTTTCTGAGGCTATGTTTTCCATCCCATCCCAGGCTCTTGCTCCTTGTAACTTTGGTGCTTTACTGTGCCTCTGACATGCTGGCATGGCTGGGATTACGCTGCTGTAGGCAGGGCAGGCACCTTTCAGGGTGGTGGAGGGAGCTCTAGGCGTGTATGTGTGTGTTCCATCATGGGATAAGGAATGAGAATCCCAGCATATAGTTGAGACTGGAAGAGAGCTGTGGAGATAATCTGGTCCAACCATGCTGCTCAGAGGATCTCCCTCCTCTGACAGCTTTAATAAGGCAGCTCTTGATCTCCCTTTTCCCATCAGCAAATCAGTCCCTTTGGTATCCTGGGGTAGGACGGTTGGTTGTGCCAGTTTGCTTCTTGCATAGGTGAGGATCTGCTCTTGGCTTGCTCATTCCCCTTGAGCACCTGGTGCTTCAGAAGGTCTGAATCCTGCTTAGTGCTCACTTCAGCAGAGGTTTCTACGATGAAATCAACATCGAGGTAGTCTCTGCATCAGCTTCAGAGTACAGTTTTCCACCAGCTGCCATCCCCTCTGGACCATGGTATAGCTGCTGTGTTCCTGGATTTCATTTTGTGCCCTTTGCTTATTTTCACTGGGCACCTCTGTCTTCTTTACCCTCTTCCTGTCGGGTATTGACACACACTGATAAGATTCACACCCTTCCCCACCCAGAGCCTTCTGGGGATTGTTGTAGGAGGTCAAACTAATGTTCCTGGGCAGGCATTCGTAATCTAAAGACAACCTGAATGCTGCCCTGTGTAAATGATGATGTACAAGCAGTACAGAACAGGATAAATGAGCTTTCTTGCTTTTCTTCCTTCTCTATATCTGTTTTATCTTTAGTACCTTTAATTTACATCTGTTTTCTTGGCATTTTCCCAGGTATCTTCTGGGAATAGTTATCTTGAGGTCTTGTATCTCTTTGAGTTTGTCATTTAGGGTGATCCTAGCAGACCTGAAAGCTAAGATATTTATGGTGCATGAGTTCAGATTGCTGCTTAGTTGATCCCTGTGGCCTGCAGTGATGAGAAGAATCACTTTGGTAAAAGCCTCAGATCAGGCTTTGAACTGGAGGTGAGCTTTTATAGATGCTCAGTAGAGCTGGAGAATGGGGGTTCTGGTGTTTTGAGGAAAATAGCCTAAATGACATTGTATAGATTAATGTATTTAATATCCTAGTGCTAAATCTAGCTGAACATGTAAATACTACAAAACCTGCTCATTTTGCTTATGCCAATTTATATATTGGGAGTTCAGGGAAGAGGAAAGGTTTGTTTGGGTTCTGCTGGTAGTTACTTTAAACTGCAAGTGACACTTGGTCACTCACCCACCTTTACTAAGCTATTTAAATGTATTTTCTAGATTTTGTTTTTTCTACAATTTGTTTTTTCTACAATTTGTTTTGGAAATGAGAACCCCCCTAGAACTACCTAAATGTGAAACTTCTATCATTGCTCCTATCGCTGTGTCTCATCTCCTCCCAACAGAGATCTGTTAAGACTTGTCTTGGATTCAATTTGTCTCATGAAACCATCTGAAGCACCTAAAGCACAGAATCAGCTTCTCTGTAGGTCTGTAAAAGAAGAGAAGGAATCTGGATTCTGCTGAAAACAAATCAAAAGAGAACTTAAGTAGAAAGGGAAGACCAGTTGCTTATGCACCATGATTTAATTCCCAAACTCTTTGCATGATGCTGTGTCTGCTTTTATTGCAGTAGCCCACAATTATTGAGTGTACATGGATAGAAGAGAAGCCAATGTGCAATCTTTAGATGTTATGTCTCCAAACTACTGGACTTTGAAGCTTTGCTCATCCTTCACAAAAGTTGTATGTATGCTTTTCAAAGGCTGAAGGCACTGAGGTTCTTTTTCTGTTTTCCTTGTAGGTGTGTTACTAGACATCCAGCAGCACTTTGGAGTCAAAGACAGTGGGGCTGGCTTGTTGCAAACAGGTAAGAGGGTTCTCCTTTTCTTGCTGGTTTTTGTAACCTTCCTCTTCTCAGAAGGGTGCTCTCACATTTCTTCAGCTATGGTTCTTGGGCACGTTGGCTGTGAAATATGCTCTTAGGAAGATGCATGAACATGAGGGGTTTTGCTGGTGGGCAGGAAATCAGGGCTCAGGATGGCCCAAAGGCAAGCCAACCTATTTATGACAACTACATTCAAATAGGAGTCACTGCATCCTCTATGTCAGAAAACTCATGGTAAACCAACAGCAGGATCCTGTTCTAACTTTCTGTAGTTGATAAGAAGTGTGATGTATGGTGCCCTTCGTGTGCTCTAGAGAGAATCTGCTGAATGTACAGTAATTGGGAGTACAATGCGGCATGGAAATGTAAAACTCATCAGTACAAGTACCTGAGGATGAGAACTGCAGGGCAGGCATTCATGCAGGCAATCACTGCACTCACGGAGCTCATGGATTAACAATATCCCTTTGATTTTGGTGCTGTTAGCTTCAGACGTTTCTCTCCTTGTGTTTAAGACAGATTATTGCAATTGTGAAGTCCTTTTAATGTAGGAGCCATTTGAATGTTGCAGGCATCTGCAGACAGAGCTGTACAACTCCAGGACAAACCCCAGCTTTCTGGCCTCTAGACCTGAGGTGATCTTGAGGAGTCCCTTTGTCAGCAGACAGGATTGGATGACATTGAGGAGCAGTCTCATGTAGTTGTGATAGCACATTCGGTGTTAATGGAGTGTTGAAAGGACTAGGCAGAGAGCAAATGCAGGATTTTAGGTAGAGGAGCCTGATTTGGAAACTTCCTGCAGATGTATTAGTTGGAGTCATAGATCTGTGGTGCTGGGGTTGTCTTGTCACTGTCATCTGCCTGAGGGAACCACACTGGATCAATTCTATCTCTGAAAAACATTAGACTTCAAGTAGGATTAGAAATAATGTGCCAGAAAGACATTTTTTCCATGCTTTTTCTCTTTTGCTATCACAGTGGATACCAAGTGCCTGTCAGGAGCTTGTTTGTGGAACTGTAGCCAACAACAAAGTGTATATAATCATTCATTCTTTATGATCACATCAGAGGTGAGAATGTTCTGAATGTTCACTTGGCCTTTGATTTCAAGCTATGTGAACCACTGCAGTGTTTCCTCCTTTTTATTTGCTGCAACCTGTGTCACAGCAGGGTCCTCGTGTGTCACTGCAGCTTCTCGGTAATGCTGCAATACAAACAGTTAACAACAGTTTGTGTTAGAGCTTTAAAAATGCTCTCCTTGGGGGATGGCAGAGTTCAGCTAAGCTGATGTCTGCTGCACGTGTCCAGAACAGAAGGCTTGAGCTTTACAAGCGTTATTGAGTATAAGGAGCACCAATCATTTAGGCCCAAAGTGGCCATGGTTGTCTGTCAGCCTCTTTTCTACAGCAATTAGTTGTATTTATTTATTGTACTCAGAGGAACAAGTCCTCAATGTATCATTAGACACAGAGTGCCTTCAAGAAAATATTCTGGTGGAAAATGACACTTGCCAAAGCATATATTTAATCTTCATTCCCCTCGGTGGATTAAAATCCTTTTGCAGATGATTTACTGACAGTGAGTAAGAGCTGAGCTCCAACAGGGCATTTCATTTGTTAATTGCCAGAAATATGATTTATTTCTTTAGCAAACATACATGGCATCTGAAAACAGCATCACTGTGATGTACTGTAAGATTGCCGCTGAGTGTTTAGGAACTGGTAACTGTTGCTTTAAGAAAAGCAATACTTTCTCCTGGTTGGTTTTGGTTTTTGCTCCTCTGCAAACTGAGGGCTCGATTTTGCTCCTACAAGATGGATAATGATGGATTAATGGTGGTTGCATCAGAGGAAAAGAGTGCTCACAAAATAAAACATCATTTCCCGTAAGGGTAGGGACACATAACTGGAAACTTATTAAATGTATTACTTCAGTTTATCAAGTTTCCGTGTTGGCAGCTGGCCCATGACACATGTACCCTGAACCCTGGTGAAATAAAAGACACTGCCCTGAACCACCATATAAATGCTACTTTTAATCTTGTCTGTTCTCTAATCCTGACCTCTCTGGATGTGCAAATCTGGGGTAATGGATGTGGTGTAGAAGCGTTTGACCAGGGCTGCAGAAGAAGCCTGCAGTAGAGCTGGGACCAGGACTGATGTCTCCCAGACGTCTACCTTAACCTTGAACAGTTCCTTTGAGGGCAGAGACAAAAATATCATTCTCTTCCCAAGAGATGGTCCTGCAAACTGACTGAATGATGCGAGACGAAAGGCTGCTCATCCTGACTATGTCCTTTGAATAAAGAGTGGATTAGTCCTCAGGTTGTTAATCCTGCATTTAAATGAGTCCTAAATGAATTTACAATGTTAATGAGGAGGAGTGAAATGTAGTATTCACTGGCAGTTCTTATCACTTATTCAACAGGCTTTAAAAAATAAGACAAATCAAAGCTGCACACAATTTTAGGGAAGAGATGGTGCTGCAAACTCAAACAGCAAGGGGAAAAGCAACCCACCAAAGGCAGTGGGTGATCCTGTATTCAGACCATAACCCATTCTTTGCAAGCACAGCTGTCTCACTTCAAACATTCAAAAGCCAATTCATACACTCTCAGCTTCTGCTGCTCTCTGAAAGCAAAGGTGACAGCTTTCTTAGGAATTGCAAAGACAGGATTTGAATTTTTGTCATCTTTTCTATCAGTCCCAAGATACAAGCTGCTCTTTGCCCAGGAGATATAATGAAAACTGGTTAGAGGGGCACTGTGACCTCCCTGTATGGAAAAATCACAGGGACACTCCAGCCTCATCCATAATGGAAAGGAACAGAATGGGGCAGTCTCTGCAGCAAGGATCCTGTGACAGCAAAGGACACGCTGACAGGTCACAACTGCTGCTTGCTCAGTACTATTGTAGGGTAACAGACATATAACTATGTTAATTGCAGAACCTTGGTTCTCTCTGGATGATGCTATAATTCTGTGCTGATCTTGCTTTTTAAAGCACTACATGTGCAATTAGAACAATATTAGTTAAGCCCACTGAGCTGTCCTGCAGGTCTGCACCTGAACTTGTGCCTTTTACAGCTGGAGAAAGGATAACCCTGGCTGATCTCCAAAGGACAGAGCATCCCTTTGCCTGCTTGAGCTGTACAGCTGTAGTCAGTCAATACATTTATAAGCCCAGCCGTACAAAAAGTGTTTCCCATGTGTAGAGTTAGGTAGGAGCAGCAATTTGGACTCACCAAAACAGCAGGCCTCTAAACCAGCAGTGACTGAGGAGATAAACAGCTGGATTTGTAGAACTGCTTCAAAATAAAGTTATCCTTCCATATATACTCAGACTGAAGGAGTAGTGCCCAGGGCTGTGTGATGGTTTTCACTAGACTTCTTTTTCTCCTTCTTTCTTCAATTTTTGTGCTTTATTGCTCTGCCTGCTTTCCTTGTCCTTGGATTTATTTTGCTTTTGTGTCTCTTGTCAGTGTCTATTTAGCACACCAGAGCTCTAATAGTAATAGTGCCTGGCTTTCAATATAGTTTGTCTTCTGAAGATCTCAGGATGTTTTATATGTATGAGGCCTGCCCTTTTCTACAGATGGGGAAAACAAGAGAACCAGATGGGAGAAGTGACCTGCCCAAAGTCACACAGCAGGTCTGAGGCAGAGCCAGCACAAGAACTGTGGTCCAGTTCTTGAACACACAGCATTCAACTAGGTTAAAGCTTAGACCCAGAGATCTGGTCCTTGCTAATGGGTACCTTCACTTTCCAGCCTGGGAAGCTCAAGCTCAGAGAAAGGCACATAAACCAGTGGGGACTTCTGCAAGTGGAAACTGTGTAAGGCATCAAATGAAGGGTATGGCAAGAACTCCATTGAAATGCAGAGGGGAAAAGTGTCTGTCTTCAGAAGGTATAGGGATGTCATCAGAGGAAACCATGTTAACCAGGTTTATACCATAAGGGCTGGAAGCAAGGAAATGTAAGCATCCGGGAGGACTCATTAAAGGTGAATAATCATAGATAACTGGGACTCTGAATGAACTTGTGTCTTCTCACGTGGAGAGAGATGGGCATTCTCCCAAATGCCTTTCAGCCCCTGCTTGCCAGGAAGCCTAGCAATGCCAGGTACTTTCTGAAGTCTAGTTCTGGGCTCCTTTTTCCTGGAAGGGTCAATTCCAATGAAAACTTCTCATATGAAAAGCAAAACCTTCACTTGAATCCGTCTACCTCTTGAGCTGACCTAATGCAACCTTGTGCTACACTGCAACCTTGCAGAAGTGTTAGCAGCTCCGGTGTGCTCTAAGCATACGCAGTGAGTAGGGAACTTGAAACAGCAGAGTGCAGTGATGGGATAAATCACGCTTGCTAAATTGAAGAGATTTCTTTCAACTCTTTTTGATTCCCATCATCTTGTCATTGGCACATAATGACAGCCTGTGCTTTTTTCCCCGTACCTGATTTCATATTATGTTTTCTGAACTCCTTCAGTCTCCTACAGCATGCTGCTGGACTAGGGGAGTTTGTGTAGGACAGCTCCAACTTAAGCAATAAAGATGAAGAAGCAGGGCTCTGCATTTGGTATTCCCTGGTTAATGTTGTGACAAGGGTAGGTCTTGTACTTATCAAGGTGGGGTAAGTTAAGATAGTCCAAGAGCCTGATTATCTGCTGCTTAAGTATTTTACAGGTTCCAATAGTCCTTTTTCCTGTGTGCTAGAATGGTATCTGCTGTGCTAGGAAGCCACGGCAGTGTGAGGGACTGACTCATGCCAGCACTTAAGCCTATGTGGAAATCTCTCTGCAATCAAGAATGAAAGTACTTCCTTGAATCAGGGAGCAGGTTACAGGAAAGGTGTTTGTGCCCCATAAAACTGATGTTTACAGTGTTCACTCCCACCAGACAGCCCTAGAACAAAGTAAATCCTGTCTGAAGGGAGAGAAGGGGCAGAGAAGGGAGGGAAGGTGTTCTTGTCTTCTGCTGATGGGAGGGAAAGGCCTGAACTGATGTCATGCTTTGGCTTTTTGTTGCACATGTGAGCAAGTGAGTGCAGGCCACTAGAACAGGCACTTCTCCAGCCTGGCTTGTCTTCAGTAACATCTTGAGTTTATGACACTGCATGGCAACTACCACAACATAACAGTTCATTTCCCATCCTGTCTTCCTGCTTTGTGGAAGAAAGGTTTGTCCTAACTCTTTTCAGACAGGGCAGGTACTTGGGCTGGTTGTTGCAAGAGAAAATTGCACTTGTGCTGCCCGTGGCAAGTCTGTTCTCTAAGTAGATATTGGCCTCTCTTCCCTCAGGCTGCAGTTCAAGCACCTCTTGCCAAGGTTGTGTTGGCTTCTGCAATTTATTATAATAATGAGGGGAAAGATTTCCCACAGATTTTAGAGAAGTGGTTATCCTTCCACCCAGAGCAGCCTTTCACACAGCCTGTCCATCTTCCCCTGCACATGTTCCCCAAACCTCAGAACTTCATTCGGGCTCTTTATAGTGGAAGATGGGATTTTTTTGTGGTATTGTGTAATGTTTTTAAGCAACAGCTTCCTCTTAATACCAGCTACGCAATGTCACATGGAGGTATCTGCACTGTGTTTCATGCTCATGTAGTTCAGAGGGGCAAGTTTTGCCACCTTTGCTTTTTTCAGTAACACCACATTGGTGTTGGAAGATGGGAGGTGAACAGTTGAGTTATATTGACAGTTACTTTAATGCAATTATTAGACATCTAATGGCTACCACTTGCTGGAAGAGAGGTGTGTAGTTATATTCAATACCTCATGAGTAGCTTACTTTTTTCCCTTGCTTCTGCAGTGACACTAAAAGCTTTTGGTAGTAAATAGAAAATCTGCTTAGCTTTAATTCTTGCTTTTCACTGAGCCTGTAAGTTTAATTTTCAAGTATGGTGACCAGAACAGTGTATATGTTCTAAATCAGAAGGAGCCCTGGATGTCTTCTCTGTACCCTGCTCTAGGTCTATGCATACAGTTGCCACTGATTCCTATTGGGTACAATTTAAAGGTGTTAGCCCAGAGTGGGAGAGGTGATTTTAAGGGAAGTTGGAGCAGGGTCTTCTATGAAGAGGGGGTGCAAAACCAGAACTAACTTTTATAGTACATTTTTCATATTTAATATGCTTCACCCCAGGGGAACCATAAGTGTTCTCTTTAAAGATTTGTTTCCAGATTGTTTTGGTTTTGCCTTGCCTCCCACACCTGAAGCACTCCTATTTTCCTAGAGCCCAAACCTCCAATTCTGCAGGGCAACATAGTGTGTTGTGGAAAATGCAAGCAGCAATATTCATCCAGAGATCTGAGCTCGGGTGATGGAGAGGTCAGGTTTGGTCTGTGCCCACTGGGAGGTTTCTAAGTTAATACAGTATGGCTGGGAGCATTGCTTTTGGAGGAGGTGTGACAGGCTGAGAGAGCTGGGCTTGTTCAGCCTGGAGAAAATAAGGCTCCAGGAAGACCTTAGAGCAGCTCCAGTGCCTAAAGGGGCTATAAGAAAGACTTTTGATAAGGGCCTGTAAGGGGGAATGGCTTGAACCTGCCAGAGAGGAGACTGAGATGAGCTCTTAGGCAGAAGCTGTTCCCTGTGAGGGTGCTGAGGCGCTGACACAGGGTGCCCAGAGAAGCTGTGGCTGCCCCATCCCTGGCAGTGCTCAAGGCCAGGTTGGACACAGGGGCTTGGAGCAGCTGCTCCAGTGGAAGGGGTTGGAGTTGGAGGAGCTTTAAGGTCCCTTCCAACCCAAACCATTCTGTGAGTCTATGATGATTTGAGAGAGATCATTTGGATAAATCAGTCTTGACAGAGTGTGAAGGAACTTGGAAGCACTGAAGACACTGTTTTGCAGTGAAGCAAAGAGCTAGGTGTTAGCTGTAGTACAGCAGGCATCTAGTATGTTCTGGAGGTACCAGGGTGTTTTCACAGTAGTGAGAATGCTGGAATCCTAGACCAGTCTATGTGATTATTTTGTTTCTTTATTGTTCTCTCTTGAGTTCCAGATGGCTTTTCTTCCAAACCAGTGCTTCCCAAACTTTTTGGGCTGTGTACCAGACCACTCTGCATCCTTACAATCAAATTTTTATGGTGATTTATCATCAGACCACTATAAAAGTACCATTGCTGTGTGGCTGGCTGCAGAGAACTTGCTGTTACCTTGTGGAACGCAGTTTTGGGAACCATAGCCTTTAACTGTTCCAAGCTGCTGAAATAGCTGGTGTGTTCCAAGCAGGAGCGATTACATTCCAGTATGGGCTGCAGCGATTCCCATGCATAGACCCACAGAGACTTGGGTTGCAGTGACTCATTTGGACACGCAGATACCTGGCTTTGAAAATGAATTCCAGGGCATCAGTTACGTCAAAAGTGCACATTCCTCATGGTATTTGGTGCTGTTACCAGCCTGCAGAACTAGATTCCAGTTAACACAAGTAAGTCTCAATTGCATGAATGGTGCATTGTTGCACCAATTCAGAAGAAATCTCTCAGTGCTCTCCCCTTACCTTCAGTATGCGCACACATTCCAAGGTTCTTCCTTCACAGGGTGCCCAGAGAAGCTGTGGCTGCCCCATCCCTGGCAGTGTTCAAGGCCAGGATGGACAGGGCTTTGAGCAACCTGGTCTAATGGAACATGGTGGGTTGGAACTAGATGATCTTAAGGTCCCTTCCAACTCAGATCATTCTATGTTCTAGGACTCTAATTCCAGATGGCAGATGATGTTCCCAATGCCTCTGGCTCACTGGTGGATCTTGTTAGGGCAGTGGGGTTTGGTGGTTTTCTCTTGCAGTTTAGATGCCAGTCAAGAAGAGAAGCATGGATGGAGCTACCTGATGTACAAGAGAAAGCAGCATGGCAACTGCTGCAGGGCTAGAACCTTGTTTTCTGCCCAAGACAGACCTGACCCACGCTGCACTGTGTGTCAGCCTAGGTCAGTGGTTCAGGGATTTATTTCCTGGCCCTTGGAGAACTGTGTTTGTCTAAACACACAGTGTCTGTGAATGCACAGGAGTAGTAAACCAAATAAGACTTAGCTCAGGGTACAGAGTACGTGTGAGTGCAGCTGGTTCTTTGCTTGCATTTTAGAGAATTCATGACTGACAATGAAACTAGACAGCAAGTGCATTTACAGACGACACTCTTGGCAAATGTATCTAGTCCAGTTCACTCAGCCAGCCCCTGAGTGCACTCACATTCTGTCTTCACATGCACTCCCTTCACTTCCCCCTTACAGGAGTGGTTTTAAAGCTAGTCTGTGTTATTGATTCTTTCTTCCCTAAAAATATGGGGCATAACGTAAAAGCACATGAAGTGATCAACGTCTTGAAAAGGCAGAGGGATGTTTTCCTTCTGTTGTCTTCGGAATGCTGAAACAATGAGTGCAATTGGGTCAGTTTGCTGGAAAGCACTCCAGGAACTTAACAGTGAACAGTTGGCTTGTGGAAATGAATGTCACAAGGGGCAGAGCTTGAAAGACCTCAGATCTTTATGGGGATAACACATTATAATTCTTTGGAGGGCTTAAAACAGCCTCTGAGTAATTCAGCTGCCTGTGTGGGAATTTTGTGTACTTTCCTCGGAAGGATCCGATAGCTGTCACTGTCACAGACAGGATGCAAGGCGTACATGGTTTTCTGATCTGTTGCCATGGCTCTCATGGCTTTATGTAGTGATCTCCTGAGGTTACATGAAAGATCTTTGATTGAGGGACTAGTTATTATTATTTATTCATTGCCAGTGCCTTAGGCAGAAAGATGGACATCACTATTAAGGAGAAATTGTGAGATTCCATTGGGAGATCTTTTCTCTCCTTCTGTGTTGTTGCTTTGAATTGAAACCCAGTCAGCACTACAGAAATTTTCTCTGTAAAATTAGTGTGGTTTTGGTCCGATTCCGAATGGGTGTATATACATAGCAAGAGCTGTCATTGCATCATTGTGTGGGACACTGCTGTATTTTACAGGCACCTCAATAAAGAGCAGGCAATTGTGCAGGACAATACTGAAACCAGTAGGCACCTTTTAGGAGCAAGGGTTTGGTGGGCAGAGTCACCAGATGTATGTGTTTCCTCCACAAATAGATGTGAAACTATTTATACCGAGCACTAACATCCCTGGAGGTGGGGGAAGTTGGAGGAAAAACTTGGAGGAAAATAAGACAATCCCAGGCTGTTGGTTTAACATCAAACAGAAGCAATTGCCAACAACTGCTTCTGCATCCATCTCCTCTGTGGACTTTAGCATATTCCTATTCCATGGTGATTCCTATTCCTAAAACTGAATTAGCATAATGCTGCAGACAGCAGGATTTTAAAAGGAACCCCCCTTGTTGATGCTGCCTGCATCTTAGAACAGTTGACTGAGAATCAGATATTTCAGCTGTCCTCTAGAAGTTCTTGTAATAAGAGGTACTATGTTTTCATCCCTTAGAATTCAGTTTAACCTGACAAATGTTTGCCTTCTTTCATGTACCTAGAGACAGGCAGTTTACTGATCTGCTGTAAAAGCACTCTTGAAGATGTATGACTTGAGTTGGGCCAGTAACAGTTTTGCAGAAGAATGGGGTAAAAGGGGTTTGCTATTAAACCACTTCTACTTGCATGTGTTCAAACACGTTGTGAATGTGCTTTCTTCTTCTCCCCTGTCCAGCCATCGGTGCTCTGCTCCTGCACTTCATTGATAACACCAAGCAGGATCTGGAGTGCCCTGGAGGTCTCTCATTAACCCCACAGTGTTTCCTGTCCCTTTTCCATGTGTTTACATGCTTTCCCCAGTGATTTTGGGAACGTGTAAGCTGCAGCTATGTCTTCAGATTTAAATCCCAGTAGGACAACTTTGGTGGATGTCAGTGACAAACATTACAAGCTTGAAAGCAAAGTCTCATTTGGTCCCTCTGTCCTGGCTGGAGTAGGGAATGTTTTGAGGGGTTGTCAGTGCTGTGGGAGTTGACAGTCCACTGCATAATTAAAATGAGATTATGGCCATTTTCCCTTCAAAAGAGGGAGCATGTGTTTTCCCAGGCCCACTATAGAAGGTACAACAGCCCCCTAAAGAACTGTAATAGTAATTAAAAAGAAATCAATCAGCCCCACATGCTGCCTGCAGAGAATGTCAGAGAAGCACTGCATCCCCCTCCCTGTTCCCAAAGCAGAGCTGTGAGGATCTGCAAGGCTTTGATGTAGCTTTTCCTTGCCTCTCAGCATCCCTGCAGTTCCCACTGGGATAGCCCTCTGGGCTGATGGCTGCAGCATCCCCAGTGCACTGGTGGAAGGTGATGACTGAGGTCTCTTTCTGGCTGAGTCTACTACCAAAACCCAGCTTCTGTGCTCCAGCCTTCCCAAACCCCTCACCCTGAGATGGAACTGTAGCTGGGTGAGCTCTCCTGTGCCCTCACTGTTGTATGGCATGTTCATGAAGTGTATGTGTGCTTACTGCAGGGCTTCTCCTGCTTGTAAACGCAACCAGCAGCTCTTAGGAGCTCACGTGTAGAGCTCAACAACACATTCCTACATGGAATACAAACCCAAACAAAGCTCTGGGATAAAAACATGTCAGATGAACATTTCTTTTAGCAAGTTTCCATCAGTACTATGGCATGAGAAGCTCTTGACTTCCCTCTAAAGGGGAAGCATTTCCTATTGTGTTGTTTTTCTCAGGAAGCTGCTTCTGTTGGTAAATTATGTGTTAGCAAAGAATTTAATAGCAACACACTGATCTTTCAGAGTGTCTCCTCTCTCTCCTGTTTTGTGTTGCCACAGAAAGCAGGTTTGAGGATTGATTTCTCCTAATGCACACTAGTTAAACATCTGAAATGAAAATGTTAGTTGAGGGAAGATGCAGGATTAGCAGCACAGTTGTAAAGCAGCATGGAAAATCTCATTTTAGGATGAAAACAGGCTTCCCCCCATCTCAAATTAGAAAAAAGGAACATTACTTCTCTTTATATGAGATACAAATGATGTATCGTTCTATTAAGAGAACAACAGATTGAAAGTATTTTATTGCTAGTTAAATCTAATTCCTGGTATTCAATGCAGATTTCAGGGATCAACGGATTTAGATTATTCTGCATTATCAGCTTTAGGCTGTCATTTCTTGGTGTTTAAGTGCACTCTGTGGTTGAAAAGCCTTTTTGGGCAAAGGTGCCCATGTTGTTCCTGCCCCTGGGGAACTGGGCTTGCTTCTGGTCTCCTGTCTCTGCTGCGTTACTGGGACTGGTCCTACACGTGGATTGCAGCAATCCCAAACACAAACACAGGCTGGGTAGAGACTGGATTGAGAGCAGCCCTGAGGAGAAGATTTGGGTGTGTTGGTTGACAAGAAGCTCCTCAGTACTGTGTGCAGTTCTGGTGTCCCCAAAATAAGAAGGGCATGGAGATGTTGGAGCAAGTCCAGAGGAGGCCACAAGGATGAACAAGGGCTGGAGCACCTCCTGTATGAAGACAGGCTGAGAAAGTTGCGGCTGTTCAGCCTGGAGAAGAGAAGCTGTGTGGAGACCTCATAGCAGCATTCCAGTGTCTGAAGGGGGCTACAGGGATGCTGGGGAGAGGTACTCTTCATCAGGGACTGTAGCAATGGGACAAAGGGTGACGGGTTCAAACTGAAACAGCGGCAGTTGAGGTTGGATATAAGGAAGAAGTTCTTTACTGTGAGGGTGGTGGGCACTGGCACAGGGTGCCCAAGAAAGTGATAGATACTCCATCCCTGACAGTGTTCAAAGCCAGATAGGGCTTGGAGCAGCCAGCTCTAGTTGAAGGTATCTCTGCCTGTGGCAGGAGGCTGAAACTGGATGAGCTTTGAGGTCCCTTCCAACCCAAATCATTCTAGGAGTCCATGAAGGTTAGTTTTCAGTCCTCAACAGTCCCCTGATTTTGCTCCCCAGGTGGCCAGACAAGCTCATAAGATGGCACAAGGTGAGGCCTAACCATTTCTTGTAACAGATTCCATCTCTGTTTCCAAAGGCATCTGTGAATGCGGTTGTAATGTATGCCTGATATCACATTTGCAATGGGAAAAGCCTTATTTTAGGTAGAGGAAGCAGAAGGTGAGTTTGGGGTTTTCCTCTTTTCTTTTTACATTTTGTCATCTGTGTTGAGCTGTTCAAAACTGAATCTTGTAGCAAGTTAGCTCCTGCTCCAAGTCAGTTTGCTGGACACCCAGAGAGATGGAGCAGCACAGTAGAACAGTAGAACACAGTAGAACACCATCTTTGCCACTGTACACTTAGATAAAGAATATTGAAGTAGAGCCTGAATAGAGTTGGGTGTGGAAAATGGCTGTGAAATAATAACTTGCTTTAGCAGTAGGCAGGATAGGAATGGCTGAATCTTTAAATGCAGCTTTAATTGACATAATATTGGAAATGAAGATTTAAGAAAGTGGAAAATGTTAATGCTGTTTTAGATTTTGGCTTTTTTTCCCTCTCCTTTACGACACTGATGTCCTGAATCAGGAAACCAAGACTGACTTCAGAGTTTGAGATCTTATAGCAGTATTTGTGGGGGTAAGTCAGAGGATCGTTGGTCTCTAGGGAGTGCTGGTATGTCATGGAGCATAGGAGAAAGGACCAGAGAGTGATCAGTTTTATAGAGATACTGGCTTAGGTATCTAAAAAACAGTTACTTACATTTGACCACAGTGGTTTCTCTTTGCCCAGTACAGCTCCTCTCAAAGCTCAGGTGGCATTAAAGTGTTATTGGGCTGGTTTTATAGCTATTCTCATATGAATTTATGTTTCCAAAGAGTGGATTTCCCAGCAATTCCCACTGAAGCAATTATTCTTGTTGGCTAAGGTGAACAAAGCCAGCCCTCAGGATATCCTTTGCTGGGAATATAAGGGCTAATTTGGGGAAGAATCTGGAGAGGAAAAGGGATGGAATTATCAGTACTGGATTCTTCCCAAGGCTGCATCTTGTGGTATTGTTGAGTCAATCATGGTCTTGCCAGGCAAGCTGTGTTCAGGCCATGTCTGTCTTCCTAAGCGGTGTTTTTGTAACTGGGTTCTGACCCTGTCACAACAAACGAAATTGAGTGGTATCCTACAGCAGCTGCCTTCTCACTGTAGGTATGTATGTCAGCTCTGGGTGTATATAGTCATCCTAAACATGTTGTTTATATTCTACATCAGTTTGCCCTAAGGAAAAACCTGGCATCTCATGGTGCAATGTGCTCCCTGCAGAGAAGACATGATTGGAGCTTGGATACTGATGAGTAGCATCAGCAATAAGGGAAACACAATCTAGAGTGTCCTGCCAAACAGAGAGCTACCAGAGAAATGCAATGTGTGAGTAATTATGTCCACACCTTTTAAAGCACTGCTTTTCTCCTCATCAATTTGCTGAGGACACAAGCACACAAAGCATTTATGATGTTCTCTATTTCATCTTGTACTGTGGGCTGTTCTAGGAGAGCATTGCAGGCTACATCCAAGCCAAACAGTTGAATACTTGAGTCCAATTGATTTAGTGTGTTCAATGCTCCTCTGTTCAATGCTGTCAGTATATGACAGCTTTGCACAACATATGGAATCGATGGTGTGTTTCAAAGCTCCTCACACTTGTCAGAAACTTCTAGTCTGCATGATAGTCTGGAACCCAGCGATCTTGTGTTTTGCACTTGCCAAAGCGCAGCAACATGATCCATCTGTTGGCTGTTGAATTAGAAATGAAGTAAAACAAAGTCCATGTGGAGAGTGATGTAACAGCGCGTACCTATGGCAGAGTTTGTGATACTGATGATTGAGAGGGTTGTATTTTGTACAAGCAATTGTATTGTAAGAATTCATCTTCATCAAAGCATGAATGTTTTCAGTCCCAGGGCCTTGGGCTGTCCTGCAGTCAGGTATCACTTTTACCTAGACCATGTCACCATGCTGTGTCTGAGCTATCAGGGTCAGTGGCCAAGTAGCATGAAAGGATCTTTGTTCTTGCTTAGCTTTTATGGTGCTATAAGGAAAGAAAATCCCTTTCCAGTGTAGCTGTAGACCTTCTAAAATACCTCTAGCATAGATTGGTCCTGTGACCAGGACACTGCTGAAGCTGAAGAGCTGCACAGCTTCAAGATTTCTACAGTTCATCTTGGCTAGGTCACTTTGCTGTGACTGAGCTTCCTTCAGCCCTGAAGTAGAAATTAATGATGTTTAACTTCCTTTCGGAATTGTCCCAGGCCTCACTGTGATGAAATGTGCTGTGTATGTATGTGCTGTATGTATGTATGTATTAAAGCATAAAACTAGAATGAAAATGAAAATAAAGAAGCATTGCAAAATCATGTCTTTGAAATGGAAGAGCTGATTGGGCTATTGGGAGAGTCTTTATTCACCACTGCGGGTAGATGGCAGCTGGTCCCATCAGCAGCTTGAGAAACCCCTATATCTACAACTGAAAGGAGTAGAAGTCACTCAACGACACCCCAGCAGAGCAGTGTCTCATGCAGCAAGAGCAGGACTGTGCTTGTACACACCCATAAATTATCCCATCCAGAGCGGGCTGGGTGTCGAGGTGTTCTCATTGTTGGGAAATATTAACAACCTCCCAGCACATAGGTTTTTTGCCATGGCTAAGTGGATTGCCAGTCCCTTGAGGCAGAGGCTGTCTCGGTTTGCCTTCCACAGAGCCAAACACATTGTCAGCATTCAATTAGACAGGTATATATGGTTTCGTGCTGACTCAGAGCTCAAAGATAGCCACTATATTTTTCTTGTTGAGCATCCCTGTGTAGAGAGCGAGTTATTTTTATCTGAACCTGAACCTTTCTAGCATTATTTGTGTCAGGTAAAAATAAACCCTGTACTTGAAGTGAAAAATGAAGGGATCTTTTCTTGGAGGTGCCTGTCATCCTATCAACCTTCCAGTAACAGAGGAAAATTCAAGCTCTGCGTGTGCCTTTGTCAATGCCTTTCTTCTTGCTTATACTACGTGGATGACCTGCTGGCAGGAGAGGCAGGAGATGGAAAGGGCTGATCAGTCCACATAAGAAAAGAGCAAGTGAAGACAGAGGGAACAGTGCCTTTGGAATTCAGGGGTGGGAAGCTGATGGGTCAGAGCCGCTTCAGGGAACAGTCATAGAGTCAAGCTGGTAAATTTTTGTTTACAGGGAAAGAAGAGAACAATAAAAGCAATGGAGTTTGGTTCCAGTAGGCAGGAGCTTTTTGTGACTTAAAGTCTATAGTTTCTCTCTCATCTCCTTTGCTTCCACTCTCTGGGGGTTTACTTTTCCATGGCTACACAGACAGCTCCAGAGAGGAGATGCAGCAGGTGAGTAGCAGCTCCCTGGCCACAGTCCCTGAAAGATGACTGGAGGTACATGAAATGGGCAGCAGAGGAGGATGCTTTGCTGCTCTGGGGGCAGTTTGGGTGGGAAGTATAAGGTTTGTAGGGTTTTTTTAGGCTTCACATTGTTGTGATTCCATCCATGCACGGAAAAGCTGGGCAGTGCTGGCTGCGTGTGCACCTGTACAGGGTGCGACAGGCATTCCGGGGCAGAAATAGCCACCCAGCCATCCTGTTTGGGCAATTAGACTCTTCCTGCATTCTCACCGCAGCCGGCATTTCAGCCACAAAAGGAGGCAGAAAGACAAATGGGATCTGCTGTTGAAAATACCTGTACTTAAAAGAACCTCCCTCCTGGGATGGCATTCATTATGTGTCTGTTATTCATCCTTGGCTCACATAATAATTTGCTCCTGCAGAAATGTATCTCAGCTACACCCAGTGCTGGGACTGAGCCACCTCTGCTGGCACTGCTGGAGGTCACTTAGCAAGAGGAGTTAGCTGTATGGCATACATAATAGTGACTGACATAGCTACACCTGCACACAGCTGCTCCAAACACAGTCACTTCGAGCTCATCCCAAATCCCAGTGGATCTCTAACTGAGCCCTGGCTTGCAAAGCACATCTCTTCAAGAGCTGAGGTGGTTTTAAGTGTAAATGGGAAGAGGAGCTGTTGATTGGGAAGAGGCAAATGAAATGCCAGCCTCTGTCACATGCTCTCCTAATAGAAAAGATTTGTGGCAGTGGGTTGAGCTGAAGCAGCAGCTGCTGTGGTATCACTAAAGTATTAACTGGGTGAGTGCAAGGAGCAGAAATGCTGTGGCAGAGACTGGTGTAAGTGCCCAGGCTCTGTTCCTGACGTGCATCCCACTGCCTTATGCTTCAGCCGTCTTCCTCTACAGATCAATCCTGATTCTGCTGCCCTCTCCAACTGAATATGCTGGCAGTGTTTTGTCTTCTGGGTGAGATCTCTTCTTTGTGATGTTTAGTTGAGCAGAACCTCAACCAGAGGGACTCAGGTTTCCATCCTACCTGGTAACGTGCCTTAGATTCATTCACCTCTGTTCTGCCAACCCAGTCTGGTGTTCAGGATTCTCATCTGTCATTTGCGGGAGTAATTGTCAAAATTGATTCATGGGAAATGCTTGTAACAGGCAGATCCTTTTGACAGACCAACACAGCCATCATATTCTGCATTTATTTGAGTCACTCCATGCTCTGATGCATATTTGGGTCATAAATACTCTGATATAAATTGCATTTATTACAATGACAGCTGTGTTCCATTACCCATTATTTATTAGGTTCTGCTGTCCTTTCATTTTACACCTTGTGGAGCTGTCAAGTCAGCTCCTTACCGGTGACAAAGCGCACAGCTCAGTTCGGAAGCTTCCAAAAATAAATCCTCCAGAGGGATTTGAGTACCAGCAGGATGTATGTTGTTGGAAAGGCACTGGACTGTCTTCTGGGTTTGTTTGATCGGAAAGAAGTTTGTGCTTTTTGCTGGCTTTTACCCATGTTCAAAATGAGACTTTGTGTTTGTGATGCAGAGGTGGCTGAAGCTGATAATTGACGTGAATTTTGGATCACCCCCTCCATGTCTCAGAGTTGAATTAGGCTATTTGGCATTTGAAATCGTGGCATGCTGACTGGGATGGTTCTAATTTTCCCTCAGAAACTTTTTTAGCTTCATGTCTTTTTACATCGTAAAAATGGCAGAATATCTGATTCTGAGATGAATGGATTTCAGTGTCCTTCCAAGGGTAAGGTCAAATTGCAATGGGCACACTGCTCTGTACGAGTCAGAGTCATTTTCTGCTTCTCATTCCCAATCCACAGTCACGTATCCTTTGTGCCAGGTTGCTGCACCAGGTTTGCAAGGTGCTGAGTGCTTGGGTGTTAGTTCAGGAAAGCAGTTAATCATGGAATTGATGACCTTAAAGAGCTTGGTATAAGCATGTGCTGAAGTGCCTCATTGGACTGGGGCCAGGGCAGATGTACCTTTGCAGAGCAGAGATTTGTGAAGCATGCATGGGATCAGCTCCATAGACATGGGGCTGGTTTCCTGGGGACAGGGGGCTAAGTGGGGTCTCGGGGTAGCTGAGTAGTATCTCTGTAGAGCACAGGAGATGAAAACAAAGATGATGAAAATCAGAGTTTTACTCAACGGGTTTCGTTTGAGCAAGGATTTGGAGATAGATACAGGGACTGAGTGTTCTATCAATACAGTTTATGTGCTAGTATAAAACCATGGCATTTGTATTGAAATATGTGTGCTATAATGTTGTATGTGTTTCTTTTCATATCTCAACACTTTCGTATTGTCTCTATTTATTTTACTTACAATGGAAAGGGAGTAAATCTGTAATTCCAGTCAAATATCACAGTGCAAAATTGATATACAAACAGTCATATGTCTCACAAAATACAGATGCAAATGGGTATGTGTTATTTACAGAGCAGCTTTCACATCTTAATGTACTAAAAAAGAAGAGCATTTAGAGAATTTCATAGTTCAGCATTCTTTCAGCATATTTTTGAGCTATTGTGTATCATCATCCATGAAAAATTAATAATCTGGTTCTTAATCACCTTAATTTTATGCATGCATTCCAACCAAAGAGGTGTTTGTCCTCTGCTCTTGCCTTTTCATTCCTATTCTATTTCTCTCACCCCTTTGACGCAATTAAAAGTAGACGGTTGGGGTTAGACAATGCCAAAAGCCCACCCAAGAGCTACCTGATAACTACAGTCATAACTCTGTGACTGAAGAGGGATCTCCAGCTATTCTGGTGTCCCACCCAAATCCCTCTGCATTTGCTGAACCAAAGAAAGTAGTAGTCAAAAAGCTCCTACAACACAGCAGTAAAATCAATGTAGCTGCTCACCTCAAAGTCTCTTATGTGCAGTCAAAGCCAGGTATAAATCAGCTGAATACCTGGGAGCTTCTGCCAAGTTCCAAATTAATCATGAATACGGTGTGAGTGCCTCATTTCAGGTGATTTCAGTGGTGTCACTAGCCAGATTCTTTTGAGCTAGGCTGAAGGAGTGAACTCCGAAGCTTAAGAGATTTCAGAGGGTTTATTCTATCAGGAGCCTCATTCCTACATGACAGGTCTCAGGTTAATGCTTCGGGATGTTGGGGGGTGAAGCAAATGGAAATGGTGTATTTGTAGCCTTTCAGCTAAGGATGTTCCTGGCCTGTTGGGGCTTTGTAGGTTAAAACTCTTTCTTTTAGTGAGATGGGTTTAAATACAAGTTCAGTGCTGGTGAATGGATCTAACAAGGAGGCAGGAGCTGTCTAACTACAGGGCTGGTGCCAGCAGGGCAGTATCAGTGTTTGCTGGTTTTCCCTCACTGTTTTATGGTTGCCTTAAAATACTGCTAGGAAGGATGAAAGCACTTCAGTTTCTGTGCCCTGGATCCCTCTGGTCTCTGCTGCCACAGCCACCAGGGAGCCCTTGCCTTGCTTTCTGTTTGCTTAAAACTCCTTCCAACCTCTACTTCACCTTCTCAGTGACATTTAGGCAAAAGCTCTTAATATATTCTGTCATGGTTGTGACCATCTGAGCTCATAGTGGACTTTGAGGACTGATGCTTTCAAATATAATACGAGTTCAGTGGCACTGACTTCTGAAAGCCTTTCAGAATGTGCAGCTTTGCAAGTCAGGGCTGCAGAATGCCTGATTAAATGGAACTGCTCTCTAGGGGATCTGGCTTGCAGAAAATCAGTTTTCATGTTCTTGGCCTGATGTTTATTAAACGTTTCTTTCCTCCTTTGCAGTTTTCATCTGCAGTTTCATGGTTGCAGCCCCTATCTTTGGCTACCTTGGGGACCGTTTCAACAGGAAGGTCATTCTCAGCTGTGGCATTTTCTTCTGGTCAGCTGTCACTTTTTCAAGCTCCTTCATTACTGAGCAGGTAAGACCTTTGTAAAGGCATCACAGTGTGCTCAGGGGGAGTGTATCCCTCTTGTGTATATTTAACATATAGCATGTTGCTTTATCTGACCTTTTGTGGGTGAAGTGTGAGCTGTGTAACTGTGTTTTCTTAACTGTGAAAGCTGCTATTCTGTGATTCATTTGATTCATAAAAAATATCAGGTGAAAAGCAAGAGCTTCTGTTGACATAAGGGCTTTGTTATAAGAGAGCATAATGAAACTTTAAAAGGCTTTGAAAAAGACTTGGGAAGAAAAAGAATCCATGGCTATATAGTGGTTCTCTCATCTTCTGATATCTAACAGAAGTCATTGGGATTTGTTGGCAAGTCTGCTTGTGGAATGCAGAATGACAAATGCATCCATCAGTGGGTTTATGCATATGCTGAGTTTCCTGTCCAACAAAGGCAGTGAAGGTGGATGATAGGATAAAGATTAGACAGAGATTCAGCTCCTATAACACCAGCTGATGGATATGACCGGGATGGAGTTGTCAGGCTCACTTAATTTTGTCAAGCAATGCACAGCATCTCTCACCTGCCTTCAGAGAAGACACAAACCCCCACTTTGAGGACTCCCCATTGCATTCATTTTCTTGCCTGTCAGAGAAAACTTGGAGGAAACAATGATCTGAGAGTGTCTAGAGAAAAATATATCCTCTTGTTTCAACCGTATTAGAGAGGAGGTTTAATTGCTGCAGGTGGCAGCATTCCTGGAGAGACAAAGCACAGCTCCTGGCACCAGCAGACTGATTTCCCCAAGGGAGGCAGGGGCATTCCTCATCCTCTCTGTCCAGCTGCGTTCCAGAGACTGCAGCACTGTGGTCATGCCAAAGAATGACAACCAGGGCCTGAAGCTCTCCACCCTGCTCCCTCCTGCCCACCATATGCTCTGCAGTTTCTAATAAAAGAGGATTTCCACCTGAAGTGGGCAGTGGCAGTCACACATCTGTCTGCCTTTCATGTTGGGTTGATCACTGCTGCCTTTCTAAAGGAAAACGCACATGGCCAAATGTAGAAGCCTTTAACTCAGTAAATTGGTCTGGTTTATAATTGGCAGGAAAGTGCCTTTTCCAGAGAAAAAGAACATCTTCCATCCAAAACAAAGAGGCTTTTTTTGGGTTTCTTTTTCCTTGTGTTTATTTTTAATCTCTCCTAACTTTCTACACAAGCAGCTGTGAGCAGAGCCTAAGGAGGAAAGCATTTCATGAAGGAACCAATTACCTGCTAAAAATCACTTCTCATGTTTTGAACACACATCCATGCTCAGGTTCTCATCAATCTCTCTGCAATGGACCTAGTCCTGTAGTTGCAAGTAACACAGCACTGGAACTGGATTGATGTAATCTGTGTTCTCAGAGTTGATTTTCAGTTTAAGGATCTGAGGCTTATTTGCTGAAGTGGTCATGGGATTAATAAGCGTGGTCAGTATGCAGGAGCTCATAGTGGAAATGGAGTATTGTTATCCAAAGAAAGGGAGAATAATGTTTCTAAAGCTGGATTATGTTTGGAATCCAAGCACCAATGTTTTGGAAATCACAAAGGAGACAAGATCAAAATAGCCAGGCCTGTGCTAACTGCTCCTGCACTGGCATGAGCACCGACTCTGGACCCAAACTACACACTTGGCTGAAACCCACCCCAGTGCTGAGGAAAATCCTGTCTTGATTTCACTGGGATCCACAGCTCTGCCTGAAGCCTTACTCTTAAGCCAGAGGTCCCATGCCCAGCTCTTGTTACCAGCTCCAGGATGATATGGAGAATTCTGGAGCTGCTATATGGATGTGCTCTACCCAGTGGCTGCAGCACTTGAGCCAGGTCATAAGAAAAACCCCAACTTCACATACAATCCCTTTTGGAGCCTTGATCTCTAATTGGGAAGACATGCCACACTGAACAAGGTGAATTCCTGAAGTGCTAATGAAGAAAGGTCAGAGAAGAGCTGATGCAACGTTTTTCTTTATATAGTGACTCAACAGACATTTTTCCTGATCTTTGTCTTCTAGGATTCACTTAAGGAGCAAAACACCAGCTCTTTTTTCAACGTTTTTCTTTCTTTCTTTGAAGACAGTTTGTGTGCTTGTCAGGGAGGAAGGCTGGGAGCTGAAAGAGCAAAAACTCTTTGCTGGCACAAATAAAAGCAGTAGTAAGACTATTGTAAGTAGATGAGTACTCACATCCAAGTCAACATGAAAACACAGGACTAGAAGGAGCAAGTTGGGAGAGGCTGAGCCCATTGAGAAGCTGTACAGAAAACTCTTCTCAGTGGCAGCAGCAAAAATACTGAACTAGGCGAGGAACAATAGCCAGGCAGTAGAAATAACAAACCATGTCTTCAGGGATTACCCTTCTTCAAACTTTAACAGTGTCTAGTGCCTCATGCATGCAGTCGCTATGTGATTAAAGAGAGTATGCATCCACACAGTTCAAATTTGGAGTGTAAATGGAAAGAGACAGCTTAACGAAGGCAGAATACAGCTACATTGCTGGTGGACTGAAGGCACCCCATTTGTAAAGGTTCTTGGCAGTGTGTTGGTAATATTAGTTTCTGTCTAAAATTTAGACCCTTAAAGGAAAACAAACCAAATGTTCTCATTACCCTTTAGACCCCAGGCTGGGCACCAAAAAGAATGTCATGGATTAACCCCAGCTAGCAACTGAGCCCCATGCAGCCACTCACTCACTCACTCCCCTCTGACAGGATGGGGAGAGAATCAGAGGGGTAAAAGTGAGGAAACTCATGGGTTGAGATAAAGGCAGTTTAACAGGTAAAGCAAAAGCCCTGCACAAGCAAAGCAGAACAAGGAATTCCTTCAGCACTTCCCATGGTCAATCAGTTCATCCGTTCCCAGCACAAGATGACTCCATCATGTGTAACGGTGACTTGGGAAGACAAATGCCATCACTCCAGGCATTCCCCACTTCCTTCTTCTTTCCCCTGGTTTATATGCGGAACATGATGCCATGTAGTCTGGGATATCCCAGTTGAGATCAGATGTCCCAGCTGTGTCCCATTAGCTTCTTGTGCTCCCCCAGCCTCCTCACTGGTGGTGTGAGAGGAGGAGCAGAAAAGGCCTTGACTTTGGGTAAGCACTGCTGAGCAGTAAAGAAAGCATCTTTGTATTGTCAACAGCTTCCAGCAGAAATCCAGATCATAGCCCTACACTACTATGAAGAAAATTAAATCTATCTAAGGCAAAGCCAGCACAGAAGGCTTGGAGTTCAATGAAGCAGTTCAACTAAGATACTATCTAAATGCTGTTTCATGCTCTTTGGCTTAAAAAGATAGTGACTGAAAACTGGCAGATAAACCAGGGAATGAGATATATACGCCATGCAGAAATGCAGTTGCTAGAAAGTACTGCATTAAGGCTTGTACCCGCTTATTAAAATATCTGTAGTTAGTTATTACCACGTATCTTTGGGCTTTTAACATGGAATAATGACAGTTAAATAAATGAAGAATGAATTTCTCATCTGCTAATAGCTACTAAATAACTAAATAATGAGCTAACCCAATCAAAACCAAAATTTAAGGAGAGTTCCAGAGTATATAGGAGTTAATAGTTACAGAAATCATAAGTTTAACTAAAGGAAATCATCAGAAGTAACAAGACCTGAGATAATAGCAAGGTCACTTTTTGCTCTGTCAGATAATGTGATTTGACAATTTAGATAAGCGCACAATTTCTCTATGGAAAAATAAGAAATGAGTCCTCTACTTTGCCTCAGGTACTTGCTCATTTCTGCTCTAAAACATTGTTTAGCACTTACTAAACTAAAAGTTGCATAAAATAATCATTAACAAACTTGTTCATTAATGGAAAATTAAAGTTGGTCCATATTTAGGCATGTCTCTAGATTAACTCTATTTAGAGAAACTTCAACAAAGTATGTATATATCTTAATTTGTACTTTCTAAGTAAAAACACCTCTTAGAAATGAGCTCCTTTTTGCATGCCTTTTTATCAGTTCTGTACCTGGGGGTACACAGACTTTGGTGCTTTCACCTGCAAAGCCCTTTCTTGTGTTGTTTTTGGCCTTGAGCAAGCATTTGGAGACAACAGTTGCTGGTTATTGGTTCATGCTGCATAATAAATCAGCAAAAAATATATGTAAGCTGCTGTGCAGTTAGTCATATACCAAAGAAATACACCGAGCACACCATCTTCATGGAGTTTTTTTACCAAGATGGGTTTCCATCCGCACAAAAAGCTAAATGTGTGTGTCTCTTCCTCTGCTTCAATATAAACTCTGCTTCAATATAAACTCTGCTTAATAAGTAGCCAGGTTTTTCTCTAGACAGTATTTTGATGAGCATCGTGTCTGACTGCCTGGGTTGGGGCTGATCATCTTGAGCTGGTTTATACTCCAGGATGTCATTGGGATGAGCCTGTAATCCCACTTGCACCATTTCTCTTTCTGAATAGTTTCACATGAAGCAACTTGGTTATCAGGAGTGATCAGGTCACACAGTGAGTGTTTGTTTCTGGCTACTTGGGTACCACATCTATCAGTCTTGGGAAATACTGTTATTTTCCATGTAAGTATCTTGAATAAGGCATAGCTCTGTGTAGAAGAGATGCGGTTTTACAGATGAGCAAAATGTTCTGCTAAGTAGTTAGGCTCCACTAAGCTGGGAGACCAAATGTACTTAATAATCAACCAGACCAGGCTGTCTGGGAGACATCAGAGCTGCAGATGGGAGAAAGTTTGAGAATGGAAAAGCAACTGATTAACAAGGTAAACCAGGAATGGGCTCCAGTTCTTGGTAACTATTTCTGTTTGAATATTGATCTCCCTAACATGCTAAAACCTTTTTGCTCCCACTGCAAGTTAATCAGGGTAAGTATTTCTGCTAGTGCTTCCCTCTCCTTTCGATTTATCTCTGTAAGAGGAAGCAGATAGTCCACTGTGGAATTGCTGTTAGCTTGCAGTGCTTGCTAAAGTCCTGTCTTTCAGACTTGCCAGATATATATTTATTTCCAAAGCTTGTTTTTCAGGGAGTGCTGAAAGAGAAGCAACAAATTATGTGCAGCCTGGAACAAATGGTTAGCTGGGTTAATTTTAAAAGCATTAACCAACCCCACCTCCCTGCACAGGATGATTCACTCCAAGGGAAAAAAAAAGCCTTTAGTCTTATGTACTCTTGACAGAAGTTGTATTATAAAACATACAGCTTCTGTTCCTTTGCCTCCACTGGGTAAGATAAATCCACAGTTTGAAAACCAGAAACAAACAAAACTAAAAGCCCCAAGCCATCATTTTGTATGTAAGAAGGGTACTGTTGTATTTGAAGTCACTATGAGTTACTGGAATGTGTACATCCCACTGTGCCAGCCTATTATTTTTTGATCAGACCTCTCTTTCAGACAGAAGGCAAAAGAGATTCTCCAGTGTGAAGTCTGCTGCACACATGCTCAGTCACTTCCCTCACTTGTGATTGCAACAGCTTGTGTGGCTGGTACTGGAATCGGTGTTGGAGCTGACATGGGGTGTTCACAACTGTTGCTGGCCCTGCTGTGTTTGCCAGCCTTTAATGTGGTACTCGAGCCCCACAGCTGAGCATATGCTGTTGACATTTGGATTGCTGCATGCTTGCCCTTTTGTTAGATGCTCAGGAAAAACAGAGTCCACTGTGTCCTCTCTTAACACAGGGGGGACATTAGGGTGGGTAATATACTACTGCAGTGTTGCTGTTCTGTCTGCCAGTGGTGTCAACACTCCAGTGACTAAGTGCTGCTGTGATGACTATGAGTGTAATGCTGGAGCTACTCCTGCTTTGCCTCTGCTCTGTCAAGAAGAGACATGGCAATCTATATATGTTATCTTCTCCCCAGCTCCCTGGGCTCCCTCCTCACCACTGGAGAGCTGCTGTGAGGAATCAGTGGGTGCCAGGGGGAGATGCGTGCTGTGCTGGATTTAGCTGGCTTTGAGGTCCTGGAAGAGAGAGGGAAAGGCTAAGGGCTCTCATCTCTGTTTTATACCACACTTCTTTTCGTACTATAGATAATGTGAGGTATATTGTAGGGAAGAAATATGCACATTCCTTCAATAATAAAGCAGTGGCTGAGCTGGGCATTTGTCAAGTCTGGTAGCAACTTCAGCACAGTTGATACCAAGTACTGTGTGGGAAACTGCTTTTACGAGCAGCATATCTTGCACAGACAAATGTAATGATTTGAACTCTTGAATCTGGGGTCCTCCTTCCCTCAGATTTTGCTGACCTAGGACAGAAGAGATTGGAGAAGACTGATACAGATGCAGCAAGACCTATATAGATGCAGCAAGCTTGCTGAAATTGAGTGCAGAATTGCTGTCGTGTATTTGTCTCTGAGCTGCTTTGTATTCCTTGTCCCTTTCTATTTGTCCCTCTTACAAGGGAAACTATAAATGAAAAACAGGTTAGGGTGTTCTCAGAGCAGCAGCACCCAAAAACCCAATCAGTGAGAGGATGAGGTTGTTCATAGGTGTTAGCAGAAATGGAAGTGGTGTATGCTCTCCTCTGAGTGCTGTTTTCTCCCCTCCAGTATCTGCATCTCTGTATCTGTAAAGCATCTAGGAAGAGTTATTGAAAATAGGGCTGGTGATGGCTGCCAGGTGAGAGGCAGTGTAGTTCCACAGCTTACTCAGAAAGCTTATTCATATGATGAGAAAAAGGAACTTCAAGAAGTTGTCTTAAGGAATATCTGTACCATACATTGCATTCCCTGTCTGCAGTGTGTCTGGAGCAGGGGCAGTTCTGCTGTCCCCTCCAGGACCTGAGAGCACTCAAGCTAACACCTTCCCTAGGTCAGGTCAATCTGGCACCCTGTCCTGTTATACTTCTCCAACCGCCCCAGTCATGTATTGTTATGCTCATTAAGTGTGCCTCCTGCCTTCTGCTATCTACTCTTGAGTCATTAATGGGACTGAAATCATTAAATACCTGAATCAAGCACTGGGGATGCTGAGAGAAGAAGGGGTGTTTCTGTTCCCAAGTGTCACGACTCACCTGAACTGACGCATGCTGCTGCAGAGGCTTCTCTTGCTGGTTCATTAAAATGAAGGCAGCAATTTGCACTGAAATGTCAGAGCTGCTCCTCAGAGCTCAGGCATTTTCTAGAGCAGGTGGACAGAGGTTTGTGCTGGGAGAGGATCAAGAAACAGGCTTGAGGCTTAATGCCAAGTTGCAGTGGGTCTCAATGGGGGCTTCCTATAATTGCCTGTCCCTTTTTGAGTGACCCGTTGTTATCTGGGTTACTGTAGGATGTTAAAATCATTATCATAGGGTCTGTGATTATGGTTCTGATTCAGCTCCTCCTTTGGAAGTCTATGGGAACCTTTTGTGTGTCTCTGTGGGAGCTGAGGCAGACTCTACATCTTTTCAAATCAATATGTTTACCTTTGATGCTGTTTCATTGGATCATGAAAATGCCTCGAGATAGCAGCTGGGGACTGTGGTGCTGGCATGAAAAGTCTTTACAAGCCAAGGACCTTCACAGCTTTGTCCCATTTTTATGCAGAAACCTGAATTTATAGTCTCTAGGTTGCACAGTAGGAAAGTTCAGCTGCTCTGTCGGTTAATGGATGGGTTGGAAGCAATGCCAGCCTCTAGCTCTCATCCCACCTGTCCTGCTTTTATTGTGCCTGAGCAGGAAATCTCACCTGGGTTGGTTATTTGCTGAGCAGGCAGAGAGAAGGAGTATTTATTTTATTGCCAGGCTGTGCATGTCTTAGAAGCATTCCTTCTTCTTGTGTTGTCTCTTAAAATGTGTATTGTGCTTGTCATGCTGCAGCAAAGGCCTAACCCCAGAGCATGCTGATGGAACACAAAGAGCATGTCTTACTGCTTCAGCCCTGTCTTACGGAAGTCTCTACAGTGCTTCAACATTATGCTTTATAAATAATTATTACAATAGCTTAAGCTCAGCCTCATTCAAAGCATCCAAAGAATGGAAGAAAGGGAAAATACTTCTTAAATAGACTGGGATTGAATCAGCTGGGGGGAAATTAAAAAGAGGCAGAAAAAACGAGTAATGCTGCATGTAAGTTTCCAAACAAATGTTAAAACATAGAATAAGGAATTACAAAACTTCCTATCATCTCAATATGATCCTTGCAGTGGTTGTTGTGACCTGAGGACCACAAGCCATTTCCAATGCAACTCTGTGGTTGCTTGCTGTGCTTCACTAGTGAGGAAGTCTGGCGATGTCAAAAGGCAAAGCAAGTCACTACTGCAGGGTCTGGATGACACCATAGGATCCTGTTCCTTCAGAAATAAGTTTCCCAGGTAATTGTGTATTGAGGGTATCAAGAGGGTGCCAGGTTGGTGGTGTAAAACATGTCCTTCTTGCTGCTCCGGGATGTTCAAATATGGGCCTGAAGAAACATTACTGTTTGCTTAAGAGTGTAAGCTGACGTGGGCTTAGCATGGATGTAAATGAGGCAGCTTATGGCTTGTGCTCTTGAGGCTTGTGACTTGGAAAGAAGCACGATGCTTCAGGAGAGGTTGGTTAATGGTGCCTCACAGACAAAACAATTAATTCAACCCAGATTTACGTTCATTAGGAGGCCTGGAAACAAATTGAAGCTTTGTATTAGGAGGGCCTTAGTGGTTCTTTAAGGTTGTCCTGAAAAACAGGATGCAGGAGAAAGTGTTACTCAGCCTCTGGCCTGTGTTCAGATGCAGAAGTGTGGATCTGAGCCTTTCTTTGGTTGAGCTCTTGGTTACCTGCTGAGACAAAAGCATCAGCTATGCTATAGGAGTGTAAGTGCTTCTTCAGCAGCACACACAATCTGTGGCCTCCTGGATCATGAATAAAGGCTGAAAAAAGGACCATAGTGTTCTGAGTAATGCACAGTGTGAAGATGGGAAATGTCTTTCAGTATCAGGTGCTACGTTAGTCTTTTGAAGTGTTGACATTTCTTTTAAATGCATAAAGTTCACATGCTACACTGCATTTGCAATTCAGATAGCACTGAATTAGGGTACTAATCTCAACCCTATATAATAGACTTTGAGCTGAAAATCCCTGGGAATGGTGCTGATCATCATGTCTGAAAACATGATTGACAAAGACTCTTGAGAAGATAGTGACAAAACATGTAAATGCATTTAATATAGTTCAATAGGATTGTCATTTTGTCAAATAGGCTGTATTTAGACAATGAAATGAAGCTACAGCATGACAAAACCTTGCCAATTAGTAATGCTTCAGCCAGCAGTATAATAACTGCTCAGAGATGATCAGGAATAAGAAGCTGCTAGGAAGAAGGAATCAGTAGGTGTTTCTCTCTGGAAATCTGTTGTTAAAAAGGAGACATCTTTCAGATGTAGGTCAAACATACTGCAAGGTCAGCCTTTCTCACTGTACGTGGGTGCTCCTGCATCTTGATGGAGTCAGCAAGCCAGAGAAGTGTGAAAACAGAATGCAGGAAGAAAAAGCATTCAGAGTTTGGGGTCATTTGGATGGTTTTTCAGCAAAGTTGCCCAAAAAGGCTGACCTGCTGGTGTATTTAAACTCTAGCACATGCCAAGTCAATAGGGGAGAATCAGTGGAACCAACAGTATAGGGAAAATTTCTGGGACTGTAACTTTGTGGTAATTTCATATTTAAACCTTGAGACATTCCATTAAAATATGTCCTTCACGGACTCTTAGAACTTGTTCTGCCCTTGAAGTTGCATATAGTTAGGGCAAAACATTCCCACCCAGATGTTTCGGTTGGTTAATGCCTTTTTCAAAGGGTGCTGGGAATCATAGTTTCTGCAGTTAAGAGATGGGAACATGGAGATGTGCTCTCCAAGAACCAGAAATGTCTGTTGGATTTGATTAGATTTCAGTGTAGGAGTCGATCCAAACCAAGCAGTGTGTGAACCAAACCATTGGGTTGCTGTGGTCAGACCTCACGCATCTCTATAAGCCATCACTGAAGGTGAAGATGTTCTTAGTGTTATGTACCAATGCCTGTAACTATCTGTTCTGGAAAACCTGGTGTCTATTTATAATTGGGATGCTTGGATTCAGTCTTCACTTATGACTCATCTGTGGCTGGTACACTGCACCCTGTTCCTGTCTGTGAGCATCCTTTAGTTTTATGTACACCAGGCCACATTCCAGCTGTAACCAATTCAAAACTTGTGTGTCAAGAGCTTTGCATTGTTTTCACAGTTGCAAAAACACATTGTAGTTGTTCCAGTCCCTATTTTTGTGATGATGTTGTGGTAACCTTTGCATATCTCAGGAAGGGAACGGTGATAGTGCCTAATGCCAGAGATATTTGTTACAAGTGCTGATAAGTGTGTCCCACCTGACAGATCTGAAACTAAAAGCAAACAGTTTGCTTCCAACCCAGAACTATTAAGGTTCTCAGGGGAACAGTTTAGGAAGATACATTCTGGCCAAGCTGCACGTAGTGGTTTTGTAACATGGATAAATGACCACTATTGCAGCCATGTGAGATGCTACCGGCTCCTCTGTCTTACCCCAGAGCCACAAGGATGAAAAGCAGTGCTTTAACTCAATGTTCTAGCAGGCACTGGTAACACAGGGCTGGTTATGATCCCTGTGATGTATTTGAGAGCATCAGCCTTTTTCTTTAAGGTCTGTCTTGTAAGTCTCTGTGCACATAACACTTCACCACATTGTGCTCTGGTGAATAAGCAAACTCATCCAGTACATTCCTTTCAATGACATTCCAGACCCCTGTCATTAGTGCGATATTAGTGACCAAGAGGCCAAATTGAGGAGAACATAAATCCCACCATTTGAGTGTCATGTAATATTTCTACCACAGGCAGATCCTGTCGGATGAAAACCCTTCAATGAGTAAGCTGAAAATGCTGTTTTGTCTTAACTGAGGCTGTTATCAGGACCTGGTGGTGCTGCTTCATCACCCAGTGTCTTGTAATTACATTACCTAATTGGATGGAGAATGGCATTTGGGCTTGCTCTTTTCCCCCTTTCATTTGTGCTACCCAGAAACAACTGAAAAGCAATAGAAGAGTCTCTCAGGACTGCCACAGGCTTGCAGGGAGAGCACTGATGGGAACTTGCATTTCAGATGCTGCTATTTGAATGTTGAAAGGGTATTTCACATTCAAATTTGCAAGTAGCTAAGAAAATCTTGGCCCTGGTTTTTGTACTTGCAAAGCAAACAGCAGCTCCCTGCTCATCCTGGCAAGTGCACCAGGAGACTTGGTCACTTCCAGGTGGTTCTGGTTTTGTTTTCCTCTCCAAACCTCTTCACTTAAGAGCCTATCTGTAGGTATCCAGTTGCTAAACACTTTAGTTTCTGGTTGAAGGGTGTGATGTTTGAAGCAGGAGTATCTTGGAGACTTTATTATTTTTATGTACTAAATAATAATACAAATCTCATAAAGCAGGGTTGTTTTAATCAGCCAGAATCTTAAGTACATTTCCAAGTCAAACTTTCCACATTCAATTAAATGCGCATGAACAGCTCACCTGGGAGATCTAAAGCCATTACAAATACTAGAATCCAATCAAAGGGAAGGTGAGTGGACTTTGCTTCATTTCCCTTGCTCATGCCTAGTTTTAAATATGTATTTTGTTCTCTTCTCCTTGCTGCAGTCTCTCTTCTCCTTGCAGGGCTCTGAATACCAACTAATTTTTCCCAAAAGGGAGTTGTTCAAAGGTGAGGTGCTCAGACCTGAGAACTGGTGGGATACTTAATGCATCCAAATGAGCTGAAGTTTTGAAGTGCTTGACATAGTGTAAATGGATGCTGTAGAATAATCAGACCTGCTTTAGAAGCTATACTATAAATTCATCCTAATTCTAGAGGGTTTATATATTGACCCTTAAGCAAATAATTAATCTGGTGTACTAAGGTTTCAGTAACTAAGTAGCTTACTATTAAATCTTGGTATGCTGTAGTGCTCTCATCTGTAACATGTTTATAACCTCTAGCCAGCATATAATAAGCATATGTGAATAAAACAAATGTCAATGTGTGAATACTTGAAGGAAGGCCCAGGGCATTTTCACTTCAGTGTTAGTGACCTGCCTGGCACAGTTCAGGGGAAGACCTTTGGGTAAGAGAAGCATCCTTAGTTGGACACAAATAGCTCAGCTTGTATAACTGCCCGTGCACAAGCAAGCTTAAGGGGAAAGAGTGGAGAAAAATCTGTTCAGGGTGAATGCCACAGAGACATAGTAAATGAGATAGTGTCTGCCCTTTGGGTTTAACTGAGACTTTGAATAGCTTACATGTGCTGAAGTGGCATTCTCATTCTAGAACTGTGCTTCTATCCCTAGAAAGTCTGTATGCTGCTTGGATGTGTACCATTGCCTGAGAGGAGGCAATAAAGTTGGAGCCAGACTCTTCTCAATGGTACCTAGTGAGAAGATGAGGCTATAAGACACAAGCTACAATAAAGGAAATTCCATTGAAACATAAGAGGAAACATCTTTACTATGAGGATGGTCAAACACTGGAACAGGTTGTCCAGCAAGGCTGTGAGTTTTCTATCCTTGGAGATACTCAAAACTCATCTGAAAACGGTCCTGAGTAACTCACTGTAGTTGATCCCACTTTTAACAGGAGGCATGGACGAAACTATCTCTAGAAATCCCTTCCAGACTCAACTATTCTCTGATTCTGTGACTTCCATGCAAAGGAGGACTTGAAAGAGTTTGAAAGTGGAGATGAAAGATGGACTTAGCCTCAAGGGTTCAGTTTGCAGGGAGGGACCTGTAGAATTTAAATAGAATCCAGCGGAGATAGAAGTGATGGGAAATGTTGTCTGCAGTAGGGACTTAAAAGGCAGCAGTGGTTGTCAAGAGGTGGGAATTGAAAAGTGGTTATGGGTAAGTGATGACACACACAAAGAGGGGAAAAAAGAGGAGTCTAAACACAATCACTCCTCTGCAGTGGGCACCAGCAGCTGCAGTGAATCTCCCCCAGCTTACCCAGTAGCATGACTCACGTCTGATAAGGGAAGAACATCTTGTTGGAGGTGAGAACTTTATAGTTGTATTTATCAGACAGGTAACTGTAGCATGAACTTGTAAGTGCACTTATTTCTACAGAAAACAGATAAAATACTCATAGCTCACAGCACTGCAGCAGAGCTGACAACTCATCAACCTGTCACCAACCAGACTCCATGCAAGCATGAGCCCTGGCTGGTCAGTATGTGTGCCACCCAGAGATTAAATAGAATCAACTCCTTTTGGCTGGAGGAAATCCTGAAAACAATACTCACACACTTTATTAATGAGGAGCAAAGTACTGACCACCAAAACATCAAAGCAGACAGTTCTGCCCCCATGTTCTTTTGTATTCTGATCTCTGTGCTGGCAATCCCCATGCGGGATTAGGCAAGATTACTTGTAGATGAAGGTAGATACTCATCTTCCTTTGTTCCTGCTCAAAGATCTCCCAGACAGTAATACACCAAATGGCCAAAATTTGGCATGAATATTCAATTACATGAAAACCTGGGCTGGACTTGACAGGAAGACATGTTCTTCAGGACTGGCACCGAACAATTCACCAGTACTAAAAATGTAACCCCCCAATAGCTCTTTACAATATTCATTCTCATTTTATTAGTGAAAAGTTAGAACCATTCATGTTTTGAAAGGTGACTCTGTGGTCCAGATCTGGATTTGACACAGCATTCCTATCAAGCATGTGGACCCAGGACTTGTAACCACCAGTGGAAGGCCAGGTACCTTGGTTATGTATTCAAAGTCTGTAAAGCTTTAGGGGTGCACAGAGGTGGATGACGTATTTAGACTTATCTATTCTGCTGTAGCCTTTGCCATCCATACAGACACATCATTTAAAGTCATCATGTCTTTCATGATATGTCAGCATCCCTGTTTGGCCTGGAAACTTTCAGCTTCTTAAAGGTGACCCCTTCATAACTGGGAGAGCTAAGAGAACTGGAGTGTTGGGTGATTAAGCAAATATGTCACATGCATTTGTAATGTCATTCCATTGCTCAGCTCCTCTAGTGACTCTGCTAATGAGATGGAGTTTGAGCTGTGAGGAGCCAATGCTCTTAGTCACAATAACCGATACTCAGAAGCATGTTCCCAGTTCGGTTTGCATCATGGTTAATGGTGCACCTTTTGGTACCTTCAGTGAAGGGTGTGGTGTGTCCTCTTTAACCACTTAGATCCCTGCAAAGTACTGATATGGCTGGGAAAACTTAATGGAATGTGGTGTTTGCCTGGCCGGAAGATTCAGGCTCTGCTCAGGAAAGGGAAATGCTTGCACGTGAGTGTAGCTGTCAAAAGGGACCACTGTTGTGCAGCCCTTGAACACTCATTTGAGCCCTGGGGGTTTGACTTTGCTGAGCTGACACCCGTGGTATATCAGATTTATCTCTCCTCTGCTGATCTAACTGATCACTTGTGACTGCTGTGGAGCCCTGGATAGTGTTGGTGCAAGACTCTGCAACTGTAGAAATGCAAGAGTATGACTGCAGTACAGTTTAACTAAGTTTGTTCTAGAAACACAGGGAAATTAAATCAGTTCCAGTGCTTTCTCCTTTATTGTCAGGCCACACATATGTACTTTGTGCTTTGTGTGGCGATCTTAGCTGTCCAGAGGCAAGAATGGCTTTCTGTGCATCATCTTTACAAGGATGCAAGCCCTGATTCTGTATCTTTGTTTATATCTTTGTTGCATAGTGTTTATAAAATAAAAGAAGGCAAACTTCAGCACTGCAGAAATGGAATTCCATGGTCCTGAGTCCTCTTTTACAGAAGCTAAATGCAGAATCTGTAGGAGGTTAAGTAAATATCCTCATATAGGAATGGGTGCAGGTGCAGTTCCTGTAGCAGTGTAAAGATCCTTCTTTTAGTCCAGCAACACCAGTTCAAAACATGGCTTGCACTGGTGCTGTGCACACCCAGTACACACACTAGTGATTTGCACTAGGTTGGCTCTGTGTGATCTCATCACTCCGTGTGTTCCTCATGTGGAAGGAGAATGTGTTCAGCTTCTTTTATGAGACCCTTACAAGCTAGTCCACATTCAAATGCAAATACTTAATAACCAAAGCTTAAGGATCATATGATTCTTTAGACAGTAAATCTGGTGGTTCAGAGTTGAACGCATACTTGTCAGATTATAGGTTTATCACTAGCAGCTAATCTTCTAAGGAACTGTGGCTTAATTCCTTTTGTTAACTAATTAAAAAGAGAAAAAGAAGTTAAAGCTGTAATTAGACCCATTAAACCATGAATTACTCAATGGGCTATACAGTTAGGATAAATGTGTAATTAGGAGGTTTGTCCAAACATGATTAAAGCTAGTCATGTGTCCTAGGCCATCAAGCATCTATGTGTGCATGAGATTGAGAGTAAAGTCAGTATGAAAATGTGAATATAAACCATGTTCTACTTTCCAGGGACAATACATGCACTGAAAAAGCATGAATACATGCTGAAAGCTGACTTGGATATTTGCAGTTATCCTGCCAGAGTGAGATCTATTTACACAGATGAACAAATTACAGAAGAGTTCAAAGTACAGTAGAAAGGAGTAAGCTGCTTTAATATATACCAGTTTCAGTTTGGAGAACAGTGAAATTCAGTTACATCTTAGCTGCCTGTACTGCCTTTAAGCACAGATAGTGTAGAGAAGAATTTGGCTGGTGTCAGCCCTTTTTGTCCCGCTGAACTGCTGAGAACTGGTTGGGCAGAGAGGAAATAGCATTTGGGAGAAAACCTACTGCGGAGGAAATAGTAGAAGTGTCCTGATACAGCCATAGAGGAGAGTGATGCTTCCTCTGTGTGGTTATTTCTGACTTTCATAGAATGCCAAACTGGTTTGAGTTGGAAGGGACCTTAAAGCTCCTCCAGCTCCAACCCCTGCCATGAGCAGGGACCCCTTCCACTGGAGCAGCTGCTCCAAGCCCCTGTGACCAACCTGGCCTTGAGCACTGCCAGGGATGGGGCAGCCACAGCTTCTCTGGGCACCCTGTGCCAGCACCTCAGCACCCTCACAGGGAACAGCTTCTGCCTAAGAGCTCATCTCAGTCTCCCCTCTGGCAGCTTGAAGCTATGCTCCCTTGTCCTGTCACTATATGCCTTTTTAGAAACTCACTCTCTGGATTTCTGTAGGCTCTGTTGTTGTCTATATTGCACACATGATAGTCTGGGGACCAGTTTCTAAGTAAGTGGTTTAAGGCATATCTGTCCTCCAAATGAGTAGTAGCAAGAGAATTTTTGAGTTGTTTCAGTATTTGTGACTTGTTTATTCCCATTTAAAAGATGGAAAGATTGGACCTCTCTTGGAAAGGAGCACTTCTTGTCTCGAGGAGTCACCCATCTGTCCCTATGATGACAAGAAGTTTTGACTGACTGATTTGAGATGAAAGATTTTGGCTCCTACCTTACTGTAACAAAGGACTGCATGATTTTATTGTGGAGATTCTAAAAGGATGCAGGCTAGCCAGAGATCCAGAAGAGATTTTTCAGCAGGAGAAGAAGCATTAGCTCTCTGATCATAGATAGAGAACTCAAAACCTAAGCATAACATAGAAGCAACTAGAAGTAATTCCTTAATATCCTTTTGGATTTTAGTCTGTTTTGCCTAGTTGTTACTCTTAAATACTGCATTGTCTTTAATATATTATTTCACAAGGGCAATACCATTCATGTTTTTATGCAGATTATGTTTTTCTAAGACTGCTTTTACTGCCAACTGAACCCAGAATCTTATGACTTAAATATGGATACTGCTGCTTTAGAGAGCAGTTTAAATATTAAACAGATAATTGGAGTGTATAAGGATATGACAAACCAGGGAGGAGGATTCAGGGAGGAACTGGGGGAGAAGAATGAGCACGTCACTTGTTGCAGATGGTTTCATTGTACTGGGACTCTGATTCAGTGGTATTGATGAAACCAAGTCACTCTTTACAATAGGAAAACTTCAGTTTTCCTGCTTTATGCAAGGATTGTAAGAGGAACCTTATAACAGCATTATTTGGAGGAAATTTCTGTCCAGTGTATTCACTGGGGATGATGCTGGCTGGTGAGCACAACCTTGTGTCATTTTTATGCAGGTATTTCAAATCTGAGGAAGATCCAGTGCACTTGCAAACTTGTCATTATGCAGGTGTAACTAGCACTGTCTGCATACTCATCCCAGCTCTGGCAGATGACTATTTTGCCTGTCACCCTCTCTGTGGTTGTGACAGGATCCAGATCTGAATCTCTTAAGAAACCCAAATCAGCCTCCAGTTCCCCTGTTTTCCAATTCTGCATGACTTCAGTCATTCAGCACGTTAGAAATAGTGTTCCTCATTCCAAATGCATTGGTTACCTGTGCAGCAAACATTGTCAGCATATTTCTGCAGTGGAGTGGTTTAGCATTGGGTAATTGGCATAAATTAAATGGTTTGAGTCACAGTATTGGCCTTTCTGCATACACCCACAGGTCTCTGTTACGTATGTGCAGCTTATGGGAGATAGACGAATGACAGCAGCACTGCAAATGCCCTGCCACCAAACCAGGAACTTGTACACACTCAGAAAATAGGTATCGGGGCAGAATTTACATCAGAATAAGAGGAAGTGAAGAGTGTGCAAAAGTATTTGTTTTGTGTGACTACAGGAATCCTCAAGAAATTCCTTTCAACCAAGGGAGTACAGCGAGGAAAACAAAGCAAACGCATTGGGGTAGATTTTTGTCTGCTGATGGGTATCTTTATGACTGAGGCATGTGTTGATGGCTGCATGGCTTTTTCCATGTTTGTGGATGAGAGCTCTGTACTCTGGCTTAGCTTTGCTGTAGGGCGGAGAGTCAGTCACTTCCCATCTGAAGAACGTTGTAGCTTAAGCTAAGAGAGTCCGAGAACTTGATTGTGCCCATATATCAGGTATTTAGGCATTAAAGTGTTGTGCCTTGTACCTTTACACAGCAGCACCCAGAAAACTGAGTGTAGTGAAAAAGGCTGGCTTGAAAATCAGGTCCTTGCAGTCAAAGTGTTGGCTGAAAGGGGGAAATGGGAGAAGATGAAGAAAATTCTGTTAGATGAGCAACTCCTTTTTGTCCATTTTAGGCTGTCCTGTGCTGAATGCAAAGTCCATCTCTGTAGTCTGTTGGACTGCCTTTTATTTAAAGAGGCTCTGGGGAGCTTGTGCCTTTTGTAGGCCATGCCTTTGCCTTATTCTGCTATGAGAGGGCATAGGGACATGTTCAAGGAAAGTGGAGTAGCTTCTAATGAAGGAAAAAAATGTAGAGTTTGGGGGATTTCAGGTTCATCTCTCACAGCTTTGAAGAGCCTTTAGGATTTCACCAGTATTAAACTGCCCTTTGGTGTGCTGGGGAGGCTGGGTTTGTGCTTTTCCTGGATCCCAGAGCAGGATCTGTTACATTCACCTGCCTCTCTAAACCTTCCTCTGTCACTGCAGTGTTGCACTTGGGCTTAACAAGCAAGCTCCATCCTGAGAACAAGCTGAGGGGCTTCTGCCTTTATTAAAACGTCTCCTTGAAAGTCACTGATTAAACATGTAGTATTATTACTTTTCTTTCATGCCTATAAATCCTCACATAAATATAATCCCTTTCCTCCCAGCAAGAGACAAATGGAATGAGTCTGAGGTTTTAAAAGAGAAATGCATACAAGGGGATCACTTTGAGGTCACAAGGGTTTAGATTTCCTTGTTTGCAGAGCGTTTGCTGCTGTCCATCCTGAATCAAAACAGCCAAGGGGACACCCACTAAAGTGTTTTATTTCTTTCCTCAGTATTTCTGGCTTCTTGTGCTGTCCCGAGGCTTGGTTGGCATCGGTGAAGCAAGTTACTCCACTATTGCACCCACCATCATAGGAGACCTGTTCACCAAAAACACACGGACCCTTATGCTGTCTGTTTTCTACTTTGCAATTCCCCTTGGCAGGTAAGTAAGTTGACACAGATCTTGAGTTGCTGAGGATGATAGCTCAGTCTTTGGTTGGAATGGTTTAGACAGGAAAATATTGTGAGCAGTGACTAGTTGCAGGAATTGAATTCTTTTCCTAGCCCTGTTACTGTTTCACGTGTGGCTTTGGGGAATCAGTGGGAAGGATGTTGTTTTTCTTACAGCAATGAGCTGGAAATGGATTCAAAATATTTCAGCTGACTTTTTTTTTAGCATTATTAAATTATCATTTTGAATAATGTTATATTGATTCAGTGAATCATTGCTTCAGTTCATGTCTAGACCTTCTTCAGTCAATATCTGTCAGGTCACTGTCAAATCCAGATCCCTTAAGATACTGAGCTGAGTTTTCAAAAGTGAGCAAATGGGTACCTGCTTCTATGTGCCAGTCTAAATACCAGAGGTTTCAAGAGGAGTGTGCTATACAGCATACACAACTTGACATTTTGACTTGAAAAATTAGTTTAAATCAAGCTCAGATTCTTTCCAACCTTGAATTTGACCAATCTGATTAAGTCTGGAAAATGCAGCTAAGCTAGTCTTAGATGTCTTGGTAGTGGCAGTAGCAGTGGCCAGTCCAGTTTAGTGCTATTGCCACGGAAACAGCAATTAGGAGAAATAGTGAATCCTACTGTAGGCAACAAAGCTGAAGAAGCAGTAATGATAATTCTTAAGACACTCAATCTTAAAGCAGAGCAGTGGAAGAAATTCAAGCCCATAGATGTTTGATGAAAGCAAAAGACACTCAGATTTGGGATAATTGTTTCCTCTGGCACTTTCTTTCAGTTGAATTCCATTATCAGTCCAGTGCAATATCTGATTGTTGGAACAGGAGGGAATCTGTTGTTGTTATTATTCCTATTCTTCTTCATGTTATTATTTATTTAATAGCTGAGCCTCTATCATGAAGTTATAGGCAGGGTGGGTTCCCATAGTTTCCATACTGATTCCAGAGCTGAGCAACAACCTCTGCAGAAATGGCATCATGGGTTCATTTGCATCAGGGAAAACATGGGCAGCAGTTTCATCCCCCACAACTCAACAGAAAACTTCTGCTTTAGGGTGGTGAATTTTACAAGCTAGAGCACACATCCCTGAGATCAAACTCACAAACAGCCCTTGGCAACTGAGGACAAAGAGATAACCAAGTCCTTAACTGGTGAATGGAATATCTTCCGAAGAGGCCAAGGGTGACAGTTATTTAGAACTCAGTGAACTACAGCTAGCAAGAAATGATAAATATTCATCCTGTTGAGCCTGGTTCTGGAACTGAATTAACTCAATATCCAGCAGAGGTGTGGATCCATGGTTTCATTTTGGGGCTGCTCTGTGTAACAAGACCAGCTTTGGGGTGATTATAGATGGAAAGCTTCGAAACTGAGCAAACTGTTCAACAAGGACACGTTATGGCTGAGTTTTGAAAAAAGGACATTTATATTTGTTCAGTTCACTATGAGAGATGCATAGCTGCGTTCACCTGGATCTACTCTCTTGTGAGCCACCTTTTGTTACCACAGTGTGATTCTCAGCTTGTGGGTGAAGGTCCTGGTGCTCCTTTATCTTGGATTTCCAAACATCAGGTCTGATGCTCTCCCATCAGACTGTCTCCCATTTTCTCCTTGGGTTTTCTTACAAGCTTATGGAAAGTGGTCTTTTCATGAATAATCAGTACCAAGTACTACTAAATGGCAAGAATAAAATTAAATGATGGAAAATTGTGTGTCCTTGAAGGGCACTTCTAAACTGAGAGCTGGAACATAAAATTGCCAACTATTCGTATTAGTGCACAGAAAGGCCTGATATAGGAATTAAATTAGGAAGTAAATTCTTTTTGAGGCTTTGTTTCTATTCGCTGCCGATTGAAACGTCAGCTAAAACTTGAGATCAGAGACCAGATTTCCATCAGATTTGAGCATTTTTAGATCAACGCTGCCAGGAAAAGTTACACATCTACCATCTGCTTCATCCCCCTGTGTTTCTTCTGCAGGAGAAGAGAGCCAGGGACACACAACTGAGTGTGCCTCTTTATCTTGGTTTAAGAACAGTTGTGACTGTGGTGCCTTGTTGAAGCTCTGACTGACTCTCATCTTTGTGTTTCTTGCAGTGGCTTGGGGTACATCACTGGGTCAAGTGTGAAGCAGGTTGCTGGCGACTGGCACTGGGCATTGCGGGTAAGCCACTCTTAAAACATCTTAGTAACTGCTGCATGGGTAGATCAGCGATAGGAAGAATTCTGTCACACAATTCCTGTCATTAAATATAGAGGGTAAAGGATTGGAAATTACACCTATGAATATTAAGTGCATAGCAGATGCATTCTCTAAGCAAATGGGAAAGGTATATGGGTTTGGCCCATTGTAGTTGTGTTTTGCCCTGCCTGGGAGCAAGAATTTTCTGATCACTTTCTTATCAGTCAACCATGATTTCTTGATGGGCTTGGGAAGAAGCAGCATTGGCCTTAAATCAACTCCACAGTCTTTTAGTCCCTTGCTGTCAAGAAACTCTGAGAATGGCTTCCTGCTTTGAGGAAAAAACACTTTGTTCCAGTTTCCGCTTGTTTTTCTGCCCTGAGACAGTCCGTTTCCTTCTATTTTAACCTCTTGGGACCTTGATAAATGTGTTGAAAAGATAATACACTCCAACCGCATACACACAGACAGATCCTGCAGACAAAGATGTCTTGAAAGAGCTGAGAGGAAGTGGCCCAGCAGAACTGTTTTCTGACCTCTGGCATTGCTGGTAGCATGAGCCCCATGAGGTGCCTTCCCTGCCTCTGGCACTTGGGAAGACAATGCATCTCATGAAGTTCAAGCCAGCACCATTTATAATAGCAGGCGATGAAATACATGGGTTCTCATCTCAAGCGAACGTGCCTTTCTGTGACACAGGCCACTCCCTCACTGTCCACCAAGCATAAGCAGAGCCAGGAAAATCGCCATGAAGAGTTCATCTGCCCCTAAGAGAGCAGAGATGCACAGATTCCAGCTGTGAATCTGCAATGAAAAGTTTAATAATAACCTCCAGCTTCACACCAAGAGGATGGCCACCTCATTCGGTAACAGAAATACTTCAAGGGTAAAATTAACTTCTAGCAGAGGCAAGCACAAGGAGTAAGAAACCCCAAAGCCCTTCCTCCTGTCAATAGGGCTGCAATGGGGTTGATGCATTGGAGCAAGTGTTCTTGTGTTTCTAGCTGTAAAACCCAAATGATTAATTTGTGCAAAGAAATCCTTACTAGCATCTTTTTCTTCAGATGAAGTCTCCATAGTTATCCTGAGAAATCCAGGCTATCTGCAAGACCCCTTATGGGGTCAGGATTTCCGCTATGAATGACACATTGATGCATGATTCCCTGACAGTGCAAAATCATAGGAATCTGACAGCCTGCACACTTCTGTGATGGCTGCTTTGGACAACATTGCTTAGTTCTTGTAGTCAAACAGCACACGTTGAACCTTCCAGACATCGGTGTAAAGCAGCTTCTGTCCCTATGGCAATTACTACGCTCTTGCAAGCTGTGATAGTGATGCCTCCCTCTGGGATCTCCTGTGGTCTCCAAATCCAGGAGAAGTCACGAATAATCTGTACCTTAGTGGGCTGAAGAAGACCAAAGGGCACATTGGGAAGTGGCAGCTTTGTCTCTGGATCTAGCAGGAATGTTAACGTTCCATTGGAGCACTACTGAGTATCAACAGATACTGTCCTACTGGGGGATTAAGCCTTTAGATAAAAATCAGAGAGACTTTATAATACATGGCCCAGCATTTACATGTGTCTCTACTAGTGCTGTATCTTCTGTTCGAGCATAACAAGGATACAGGATCAGGCTTCATTTATTCCTGGGTGAGGGATTTTCCTCACTTTCTTTTTGTCTTCCCTTCCCTAGAAGAATTCCGTGTTTGTCATCTTTGGCCATGAAATGCTGCTCTGTGTGCAAAGACCATTCTCAGGTTATTATTAGAAGCATATTTATTTTAGAATAGGAATTTATTTGTAAAATAGCATGTATAGGAGAGATGATAGTGTAGTGAAAATCCATGTTCCTGTTTTCCTAACAGAGCTATTTTCCATTCTGGCAATGATGGAATTTCAGTGTTAAAACAAGAATCATGTCTGTAGCTTGCAAAACACGGTGGGGTCTTTGTATTTTTGTCTGGTATTTGGGAGAAAGGATTGGAAAGTGGGAAACCTAACCCTTGAATGTGTAGTTTTCCTGTCTCCTAGCCTGAATTTCCAATGTTTCTTGGTCTGCTGTACACTGAGGTGATCAGAGAAAGCTGCCTGAAAATGAGACACCATTGTGGGTTAGCTGGAAGAGGGATGCAGGTCAAGCAAGGATTTTCAAAGCCAGCATGCTGTCTGCCTCTAGAAATCTCACCTGGTTTCATTGCCTTTAAAAGGCTCCTGCACTTTCCCAGGATCTAGTTGGTCTCTTTGCCCAGCTGGGAGTAGGTTTCCAAAGAGGCAAATACCACTGAAGAACTGTATTTAGCTGAATCTTGGTGCTTCAGTGACACAGAGAAATGGACTGCCTTAATCAGTGTTCCGAAAGCTGCATGCTTCCAGAGTGAGATAAGAGCGTCCAGGAAATGACAGGGAGGAAGGAAAGGAGCAGATGTCTCAGGTGTTTACAGATTCAGGCTAGCTGTAGAGAATCCAGTCACTGAAACACAGCTAATGTATCTGCTTCTTACTGGCTTTGTCAAAGCAAACCCTGCTGACTCCTGTGCTAATTCCCTGGTCCTTTCTTGCAGGTATCTCCACTCCTGGGAATGATAACAGGGACACTCATCTTGATATTTGTACCTGCTGCTAAAAGAGGAAATGTTGAACAGCTTGGAGGACAGCTGAAGGCTCGGAGCTCATGGCTGAGAGACATGAAAGCTCTGATTAGAAAGTAAGAGCACTCCATGCTTTGCCTCTAGTGCTTAATTGGAGCATCCCATGGCCTGTACTACGTAGTACTGTGAGACTTGGAGAGCAACAAGACAGGGGTTGTTCCAGAGAGCTTAGTCTGTGGACCTAGGAAAGAAAATCAGTTACATTTTCACGAGGTATCAACTGCAATGACAGTGATGGAGTCCAACGTTTGCTCCAGCCTTTCCAAGACTGAGATCTAAGAGGGAGTCTGCTTTGTTTGGCTCATACTTCAGACAAATCAAAGCTTTTGTAGTGCAGAAATTGCTGTTCCTCAATTGTTGCCCCACTGCTGTTCAGATGCTTAGGTCCCTTTTTTTTTCCTTGAAAGAGAGACTTTGCTGAGGGGAAAAAAGAGGGTTAAATGCCAGATCCATGTAAGAGGAGAAAATACACAAAAGCTTGCCCTATATGTATGTTTATATATATATATATATACATAAAATGTATGTTTATACAACTACATGTGACTGAATGCATGAGCACTGAATGTGCTTGGGTGCTTGTATATGTGCATAAAACATTGCATCCAGAAAGCTTGTTTCTGAGTGTGCTAATACTTGCCCCTGTGAATTCGGTGTTACACTGGAATTCTGACTGGAAACTCGTGGTGTCCTTCATTTTTACATTGCTTTCCTGGTATTGTCATCCAATATCAGAGGACTGTGAAAAGTGATGATGGTTAATTTAACACTATTTTTACACTACTTATTTTGGTGGTTTATTCAAGTAGTAATCATATGGTGGTGTGAATGGTGAGGGAGCAGTGAAACTGGTCACCCCGGGAAACAGGTGCTATTACAGTCAAAACCCTGTAATTAACACATCATGTTTTAGTGCCCAGGTACTGATTGTCTTTGAAATGGTCTCTATGAAGCACCTCTGAAGTACATTATTATCAATGGAGCATCACATATGAAAAAGTATTTGATGCCTCTTATTCTCCATCAGTTTGCACCACTTATCATCTCTGCCCTTTGGCAAAGGGAGGTGGCCACTATGGGGGAACACTGTGTTTTGTCACTGAAGCAGGGGCTGTTGTTGTGGGGCTCCTGCTTTTTCACTTCTCCCACTAAACCTTCCCTTGGTTTTGCCTCCACAGCCGCAGCTACGTGTTCTCCTCACTGGCCACCTCAGCTGTGTCCTTTGCCACAGGGGCACTTGGCATGTGGATCCCTCTCTACCTTCACAGAGCACAGGTGGTGCAGAAGACAGCAGAGACCTGCAGCTCACAGCCCTGTGGCACCAAAGATAGGTGAGATTCATGCTCCACTGCTTTAAAGAGGGGAAAAGGGGTGGGGGCTTATTTACCACAGGAAACAGGCAAGTCCCATGCAGTCAGGTTACTAGAATGTCTGTAATTTCCTCTGGGTCTTTGAAACAATGATAGGAAATGCTGGGATTGTAAACGAGGTTTTAGTTCTCTTCTTCATTGCATGAAGTCAAACCAGAAGCAATGACCTCAGCTCTGTCTTAGTTCCCAGGCTGTGGTGCAGTAGTTCCAAAGAGACTTTTGTCTTTGCCTTAGGGGATGTCTGGAGAGCTGAGAAGTTGGTTTCTTAAGACCCATGCTTATCTGTGATAGCAGCAGCATAAGCTGGCAGGTTGGGTAGCCACAGTGGTGGCTACAATTCAGAGGTTAGACTGGTTCCTCTAAAGGCTGCAGAGAACTAACCCTGAAGACTTTTGTTTCTGTGTGAGGGAGGACTTGACTATTTCACTGCTCTGTATTCCACTGTGTATGCTGAAGAATGGAGCAGAGATCCAGGACGCTTTGCTCTGGACTGCTTGATGTTATTACAGTGGTTTGGTTTTTCAGACCCAGTTATATCAAATCACTTGCAGCACAGAGCTATGAAAAGCAATTCATTGTTTAGTGCTTTACTGTCACGGCACAAAACATAAAATGCTAAAAAAGCACTTCTCCAGGTGAATGAATATTGGAATATTGTCCCTTTTTTCCTAGCTTGTGAAAGAAAAATCCCATTAAGCAAACCTTGCCCTAGCTGTCACAGTCCCATCTCAAGCAAAGCAGTGGTCTGAAGTACCATTAACTTGCAGTGTCCAGCGGGCAGCCTCAGCCTGTTCTGCAGACCTGCACTGAGCAGAAAGTACAGCTCCAGTCTGGCTGCCCATCTGCTGTTTACAAGGAGGAGTTTTCCACTCCTTGATGACACCTATGTTTTGAGCTGCCCTGGAGCCACTGTCATGTAGTTGCCAAAGACTCTGTAATCCAAGTCCTGCACATACAATACAGTGAATCCTTGACAGCTCCTGGCTTTTTACATTTAAATTAACAGTTTTCAAATGTGTAACCTAACAGCAAAAGAAGACTTCTTTGAAGTGGTCTGAAAAGGAGCTAGAAAGTCTGAGTATGTTGAAAGTCAGTGGTATTTAGAGTCCTGCTAGGTTTCCTTTCCCTTAAGCTTCCTAATGCCTGTTCTGTCCATAATTTCCCCTCACATGATCAATGTGCAATTTACTACTTAGCTTTGTGCACACAAGTAGCTGTACAATGCACTTTATAGAAAGCTCAGTTCCACACAGAGAAGCAGTATGAGCCCTTTGCACCTCTTTGCATGTTGATCGATACCTGTGTATGAGGCTGAATTTCATATGCTGTGTTTCCTTAATTGCAGGGAAAGAGTGCTAAAATCACAAGCACTCAGCGAGGGAGCTCATTCGTTTCAGTTTAAATTCACAAAGCCAATGTACAGATTTCCAGTCATCACTTCACCCTAATAATTTGTTCAAAGATCCCCATTTTGGGGGAAAAAAAGGTCAAAAAATAACCCCCAACTGTCTCTGTTGTTTTTCTGTTTTCAATAGCTTGATCTTCGGAGCAATCACATGCTTCACTGGTTTCCTGGGTGTAATCACAGGGGCAGGGGCAACCAAATGGTGCCGGTTAAAAACCCAGCGAGCTGATCCTCTTGTCTGTGCTGTTGGCATGCTAGGATCAGCCATCTTCATCTGTCTGATCTTCGTGGCTGCCAAGAGCAGCATTGTGGGAGCCTATGTAAGTATAATCCTTTCCATATGCCAGTCTCACTCTTATTCTCTCTACAGAGCTCCTTAGAAGACTCTGTGCTTTGTTCCCTGCAGGTCTTGCTTTTCCCCTTCTGAATGTCCTTCATTTTGCCCCTTGGTATTCTGGCACTCTCTAGATGTGCCTGGAAGAAAAATGGTATCTCAACTGCTTATCCCTGCTCACTAACTGTCATCAGAGTCAGAGCTGTGGTTTTAATGCATGAATACAAACCTACAGTTCACCGCCTTTAGGTTGTCCTATCTGTCCCTCTATCCATCCCTCTACTGCTCTTGCCTAATGCTTTGGTACAGGAAAATTGTCTGCTTCACTTACAATGAGGGTATTGTAGCTGCTGTGGTACCAAGTTATAATTACAGTATAATTTGTCTGTGGGCATGCTTTTGGCTACCATTAATTTCCGTAACTGGCTTGCTGCAGACCAATATTAATTACAATGCAATTCCAGTTTGTTGCTATCTGTGTGATAGCACCTGAAAGTCCTCGTCTATGGCCCAGGAACTCACAATACTTGGAGCTGCACAAATGCAGATTGAGTGTTTTTAGTCGAAGTACGTAAAAAGACATCAGATAGATCCGGACAAACGGACTGAAGGGAAAAGCAAAACCTCAGGTGTAATAACCCAGCCTCAGGCTAGAAGCTTGCTTTCAGTAGAGAGGAGAACCCCAGTACATTGAGCAGGTTCCCCTTAAATGTACTAGAGAGAAGGCTGGGACCTGGGAGGAGTTTGTGAAGGAAAGCATGAGGGGGTTGGAGTAGTAAGATAGTTTCTGAAAGCCCACTTTGGTTTCTACAGAGGATGGATGCTCCATCCAGCAAGAATTCATTCACAGGTAACCATCCCATCTACTGTGGACCCTTGTTTCTCTGGATTTCTAGCACTAGCCTAGCCATGGATGTTTTCTGAGTATTTCAATAGCTGTCATGGGCAACACAAGAAGAAAGAGTGAGAGTTTAAAAACAGTAAGTCAGAACCAGTAATGCCTACTGTGGCTATTGAGAAAGTGTCAGAAGTTGGTTCTGTCCTCTGGGTTGTGGCATGGTGCAGAACTAACCTTTGATACAGCAGAAAAATGATCACCTCAGACAATCTGCAAGGGTCTTCCTGGCTGGTGAAGCATTAACCCTCCTTTCATTGTCATCCATCTCTGAGGGCAGAGACCTGTCACATCCCTCTGCCTCTGTGCAGCTAAACCTGTGATTTTCTCCTTTCTCAGACCTGATGACAGACATGTTCATTTGTGTTTAGTCCCTTTATGCAGAAAATTCTCCCTTTCAAAGCTGGAAAAACTGTTCTCAAAAATTTTGCAACACAAAGTGGTTATTTGTGTCATTTTCATATTTTTTTTCTTATTTTAATAGCCATGCAACTATTCTGCATTGTTCAGATATATAAATATAGATGATACTATTAAGAGTCTTAGATACCATTTATTTTGTTATCCATGAGCAGTAAATCTAATAAAGAGTCAGTGATTTGCAAAGGAAGTTATAGCTGCATATAGAGGAGGTATGAAGAATATAAGCCTGTTTGCTGATGCTTTTAGGCTGAAACATTATTTGTTGCAGGTAACGCAGCCTCTCTGTAGCTCTAAATGTGCTCTCTGCTGCTGGAAGTCTGCTGCACAGAAAGGAGATTAAGTCTCATTAGTGTGCCAACGGGGAAATCAGAGCTCTGATCTCTATTTATAGATCCTACACGTGACAGTGGACAAGATATTTAACTTTGGGTTGCCTCTGCAAAACTGAGGATTCTTGAATTACAAAGGGTCAGGGTAGCTTAGATCTTTAATGTTTCTAAATAACCTGGAGTTAGATTATCTGTGATGCAAGCCCTTGTTTTTCCGTGCCATTCAATGCTATTCCAAATTTACAGACTTCCAGAGGTTTAATTCCCTTGTATTTCATTAGGAGACTTGCAAGCTTGCATGGTGTAGCCGTTTCTCATCATTCTCTATTTTAAGTCTCATTTGTCCAAAATGAAGGAGACTGTTCTTTGATTCTGGAACATCTAGATATAGTGAACAGTATATAATGTGCTAGGTTACTTTCCTTATCTCACAGCTTGTTCTGGAAACAATACAGTAAAACTTATGGGGTTTCTCATCTCAGTCTCCTTGACAGCTGTGTCCTGGCTTTCATCCTGAAATGGCATCCTTGAGTTCTGTATGATTGTGAAAGGCAAGAGCAATGTTCAGGTCTGTTCCACAGGGTGGGATTTGCAGACCTTCTGTTTAGTGACTGTCCTTAGACTTCTGTCATTGATCACACCATGCTAAAATTGAAGGGTTACTGGGTTTGGACCCCTCATTGGCTCAAAGCCTTAAAATTATCCCTTCCAAGCATTTAGATGGGTCCCCATGAGATGGTTGTTCTCACATGGAGCTGTAGTGGCCAGCAGGTCACCATCTCCCTCCCTGCTTAACAGTTGGGAGTTTTTAATGTCAGCTTCCTGCTCTCTTCCTCCCCTGAGCACAGGTATTTTTTCTCCCCAGCTCAGTCCTGTCTTGCAGGTGGTTTTGGTCCCTGAGGGCAGCTGCTATTCCAGTTCTGCAGCAGCCACTCCTACTGAGAGCAGGTAGACACGCTTCTTTTTTCCATCCAGTCTTTTCATACTCATCCTGTACATTGCTGGCAGTGATAGAAATAGCTGGAAAGGTGGAATAAAACAGCATTGTATATCACTGAGCTGCCCAAACACTTGTATTTCTCTTTTACTATCTTGCTTGTCTGTACAGTGCAGTCAGTTCTTATTCTGTTTTCCATGCAGCATGTGGATTTGTGTGTTGTAGTTCAGCTCCTTACAACAGCAATTTGCATATCTTTGGGTCCCAGTCTTTCTGAAATATGTACTCTTTGAAATGCTGGTTTTCAACCCTGTCTCTTGAAACCCATTAGCTGTATGGCATCACTGTATCGCACTACTCAGATATTTCAACAGCAGATTTTACACTAGCTTAAATCTCCAAATGACTGGAGAGAGATGCTTCGCTTTGCCTTCCTTTTGACACTGTTCCAAGTTCCTGTTGTACCTCAATTTCAGCATCTATTTCAATTCCTCAAAGACACTTTATGATCTTGCAGAAGTAGCAAATCCCAGGGTAAAACCTTGCCATAGAGCTTTTACAGCATCTCAGTCTCAACTGGGGGACTTGAGGCATTGATATTGTCCAACAGTGAGGTGGAGTTAGACTTGCCTCAAATTCAAGAGCACGTGTGGGTGTCTCACCCACCATTTCACAGAGAAATGCAACTAATGAAGATGTGGACAGAAATGTACTTTGCAAATAGCCATGGAAGTTTATAACCTGCTTAGATCTTGCTGTAAAGGCTGCTGGTGTGACCCCTCTGCAACCTGCTTTATCATTTGGAGGAATTAGAGTTTGCTAACTGATCATATAGATGGGAAGACTTGAGGGGTGATAACTTCTGTCAGCTCATCACAGATGAGCAGCTGGACACATAAGGGAGATGGTGATATTGTACAACACAGCTGGATTTGGAAGAGGAGGTATCTGGAGAGCTGAAATCTCAGTGTAAAATGAGGCTTCTGAAAGTGTGTGCGGAGTCAAAGCTGTGACCATTTCAGGCGCTACTGATCCGTTCTGGAGGCTGCCCTATTTGCAGTAAGGATCCCTAGGGTCTCTCTCCAGCAGAAATGCCACATATCCTCAAATGCCCTTTGCAGCAGATGAGCTCATCTGTATCAATTCCCATTAGCAGCCGAAGGACAGACTTTTAAAAATGTATCTTTTGTCCTACTTTTGATCTTCCTTTTGCTCCTCTTTTACCAATATCTACACATCAATCATGTGTTTCATGGGAGTGTGTCAGGTGAAACCCATTCCACAATTCCGAACTGGTGTGCTCTGAAGCTGGTAGCGTTCCAGTGATTTATTTACAGGACTTGTGCTGAATTCCTGCAGAATGGAGCAAGTTCTACTCACTGTGTGCAGCAATTCATGTGTCTTACGTGTATGTAATTCATATAACCTTAAGGCAAACAGTTGCCTGTTTGCAACACTGTAGGAACAGGCAGGCCATGGCGCTGCATTCAGAAGTGTGATTGCATCTTTCCCAAGCTCAATTTAATCTATCCAGTGACAGAACCCCAGCAACAGGAGCTGCAAAGGATGGATTTCAGAGCAGGTCCTGAGAGCCCTTGCTACATGACGCATGGTTTCAGCTTCTGTCAGCACCTTGATGCATTGGAGCTGTGTTTCTTAGCTTGGCAGTTGTCATTTCCACTGGGAACCAAATTCAAGGCAGAGCAGTGGGAAAATGGGAAGAGGAGATTTCCTAGCTGACCAGCTGGGTTGTAATGACTGGCTCATACACCATCATGGAGGAAGCAGATCCAGTCACAAAAGAGGGGATAGGCAGGGAGAATGTATGGGAAACAAAGATAGTTTTAGAAACAAATAGAGGAAGCTTTCTGTAGGTCAATGCATAAGACTTACTAAATAGAGCAAACTATTCCTGGCAGTGACATGATGGTCTGAGGGGTTTAGGCAATCTCAGCCAGTTTGTGGGAAAGTCAGTTTTGGTGGTCACACAGTGCCATAGCTGCCATTCTTGCAGCTCCTCCTCCATCTCCACAGACTCAAGAGTTACATTCCACTCTAAGACACTGATATTGCAAACCCCATGTTTAGGTCCTGTCTTGCTTGTACATAGATATTATTAATGTAATGCTTGAGTCGTTATAGTGCCTATACCTATGTCCCCCTCAAAAAGGACAGCAACATGCTACCAGGAGGGAAGGGAACTTACACTTAGTGGGTGGTGAACCTCATATGGTTTGCTACAGAGCCAAATGCATAACTTGATTTCTTATGATGAAAATGACTGTGTTTTGGGGAGTTGTGGCCTTCTCACCTTTTCTAACTGGTTTTCAGAATGATGGAAGCATGGAAGCCTGGGGCTGTCTCCTCTTGCTGGCTTTTCATGTTCTTCTGTAATCACATGTGTTAGGTTTCTATGTAGCTGCTCTATAGATCATAACAGTTTGCACTAACGAACTTGCAGGCCAACCTTGGGAGCTCTGAGAAAGTCTGTGGTCTTCTAATATTCAGGATAAACCACAACAGTAACAAGAAATACATTGCGTAGGTTTGAGACAAATAAGCAACAAAGGAAGGTTTGTGGCAGGTTATTTTTCCCTTGAATGTCAAGTGAATAAATCTTCTCCTTTTTGTGTGTGTTTTTTGTCTTACAACAGATTTGCATTTTTATTGGAGAAACTCTTCTGTTTTCAAACTGGGCTATCACAGCAGACATACTAATGGTGAGTGTACACTGGAACAGCATCTTTCTCTTCTGGGGGCCAGAGCAGTTTGTCAAGAACAACCTGAAGTTCCCCCTTTCTTCCAAATGCCTTCTTCAGCCTATCCTATTCTTTACTTGCTGAAAAGGAAAGTGACAGTGAAAGAGATAAAGGAAAAACCTTTCTTCTTCTCCTTAGTTCTCAGCACCAGGGAGGGATGTCCAGAAAGGTCAGCATTACTGAATTAGAATAGCTTCCCCAGATCCTAAGCATTTGTGCAAATCCCCACATGCAAAGAATGGGCCAGCATTTCCTAATGGTCAGCATGTTGGTGGATTTTGTTATCAATAAGTCAGCTTTGTTCTGCAGTAGGAAATCCTTCCCTCCCTCCCTCCTCTGACAACAAAGGCAAGCATCTACCTCTCTCTTTGGCTCAACTCCAGCTAACCTACCATTCAACACATACACAATAGAACACCACCTCTGGGAGAGGAGAGAGGAAAAGAAAGTATAAAGGATTTTTGGCCTGTGCCCACCTTGTCCAAGAGGAAGCTGTCAGGGACTTTTCACCCCATGTCCTTCATTTTCCATTATTTCTCCACCACAGAGCTTTTTAAGTCTTTCCAATCAGAAAGCTGACCTCAGCAGCTGAATTTTCATATGAAATAGTGTGGAGCCTATCAAACAGCCCCTGTTGAAATCTCATTGTGAAGGAGGTGTTGCTTATTGTATGAAAAAGAAAGAAACTAAGGGACAGAACCATTACAGGACTTGCCCAAGGTCTTTTGAGAGCTTGTTTACAGAACTAAACATATAATGAGTCTGGCATCAACAGAAAACTCCCTTGACTTGTATTAGTTTCTTATGCAAACATCAGTGAGAAACCAATCTGCCTCAGTATTCCTAGACGCAAAGATAATGGTGTTGATTTATTGATTCACCAGAAAGCTTTAAGCTTCTGCTTAAGTTCTGTTGATGATTCAAGTTCAAGGCTGTGTTTATGTTTTAAGGTAGCTCTGTAGCTGCCATAACTGAATTGCCTGGTGAACTTTCAATCTCTAGCTCATTTGTGCAGAGAACACTTTGGGAAGTGGGGTTGTTAATTCTGCTTCTCTCAGATGTGAATAAAGCACGGAGAAACAAAGGTCATCAGTGTACATGAGTTGCATGAGATAGCTTTTAATTACTAGGGTTTGCTCCTCATAGCAGTTCAGCTGTAGTGTGATAGAGCTCTGCATGGGCTGAATGAGTGGTTCCTCTATGCTTAGGTGGGTTTTGCAGCTTGTGCTGAGTTCAAGGCTGCTCATGAGGTGATATCTCAACACATAGATGTGCAATCTATGGGCAGTTGTGTTGAAGAAGAACTTACGGTACAATATTCATAGTTGCTTGTTCCTGTCTCCTGCCAGAGCTTCTTGTCACATCCTGCCTTTGACTATGATGTTCCCAGGAGCTCTGCCAACTCTCCCTGTTCAGAATTAGCTGATGGGCTTAAATAGCAGGTCTCTTATATCCCCACTAGCATTGGCTGAAGCAGGTAAGGGCTTGGCCATGGAGCACATCTGAAATCCTCCAGCAGTGGCTCTCAAAGTCATCTCTGCTGCCAACACAGCACAGCTGGAGGGAGGGTACCCACTGAATGTGTTCAAGGTCCTCCAGCAGATCTGTGCCAGAGAGAGAGCTGAACTTGACCTACATGGTCTCCAGCTAAGCCCAAAAGACATTTCTCCACTAACTACTGTTATATCAAGTGTCCTAAGGATGCCATCAGTGTCCCATTTTAATTACTGAGATTTTCTGTGTTGGTTTCAATGTGACTTCAGTACCCTGTAGCTTTTTATAGGGTTTGCCATCTGTCTCACCAGCATCCTATAGAGAGTTGCATTTTGTAGGGATGCAGTTATTTATGTTGCTTTAGTGCAAAAGAATTGGGAGATTGGAAATAACTGGAAATTATCTCTCAGTTCCAATTTCCAAAACATGGGAAAGAAACTAAAACCCTGTTAAAAATTGGAGTTTGGTGACTGATGCTAACACTTAAGCTTGTCTGTTAGGAAAATGAACTGAGTGTCCTATATAAGGCCCAGTTTAATGCATTATCAGCATGAGCAGACCTCTAAAAGTGCTATACAAATACATGCAAACATCCACTTAGGTCAGTGCAAGCCTGTAAACAGATGGTCTGAAGTGCATTCCTGTTACACAAGGGGTTTGAGAGGGTGTTTAGTCAGGCAATAGGTAAGAGCCAGGACTATAACCATGTTTGAGTGGCAGCTTTGTAAGAAGTCCTACAAAGAGAAAGATGTGGGTATGCTTTAGTAAGATTCCCTTTTAATGGTTGGCAAATTAATTTCTACTGACTACTATTTATTTGGTGTAATCAGAAGGGTGTCTGTTCTCACCTGAGGCTAGTAAGGAGTTTAAAAGCATTATTAGCCTAAGCTTAACAACACTTTGATCCTATACATAAATATTACCCTGTTTTCATGGATAAAAAGCTCTCAGTGCTGGCTGAACACTGTTCCTACTTATTGCATTATGCCAGCAGTGAGGCTTTTCGGAAACTACATCCCAAATGATTTATCAGAGCTCTCCCAAGATTTACGTATCTCATGACTGCTTAGGAACCCTATTGGGCAAGTTCATAAGCATCTTGAGAGCTTTTGCAGCTTGAATTTCCTTGGCAAAGCAAGGGTGATTGCTTATCATCTTCATGATTAATTGTTGGCTCTTCCTACCTTTGTGCTTCCATTGCATCGACTGTTCTTGCCAGTGGAATGGTCAGTGTGCACTCCTTAAGCTGTCTGCAGGAGAAGGTGCTGAGTGTTTGATAAGCTGTCAGCACTGCAGAATGCTCTGCACTGCCTCAGATCTTAAAAGGTTGATATTTGTTCCAAATGCAAATTCATACAAAGCAGGCCTTATTCTCCTGAGTACAACCCTCCATATCTCCTCCCAGGCACATGCTCAGATGATGCTTAGGGAAGGGGAGGACGTTTCTTCTGGAGCATGCTAATTATGAAACAGATTTTATCTGCCATCTTTGCAAATTGCCCTTAAAATTACCAGAACCCCAAAGTAGCATTAAAACTGCCTTGTAACAGCTGTAATGAATGAGCTTCAGTGCAGCAGGAAACATTCTGATACATGCTGAGGGCTTGGGACTTTGTGGAATCTGGTCCTAGTAGTGTTTTTTCACCTCCACATCACATCCCAAAACTAAAGCTGATGAGCAGAGCCTTGGTGGCATTTCAGTGTAAGAGTCGGATTGCAATAATCATAGGTCTTTGCCAACCTCCAGTTTATGCAAGTCCTGACAGTCATGGAAAAAGGACCATGCATCTTTTTTAAATGGTCAGGAGCTGCTTTAATGCTGTAGAGTCAAAGTCTTCTTTTAGGCTCATTTTTCCCTGATTATCTTCCCTATAAATAAACAACAATTATTCATGTAGTATCAAATACTGCCCTATTTTTACAGCCAAAGATAAATGGTATTTCCACAAGTTCTCATTGTTGCTTCTCTCTGTGTGCCTCCACACACCAGTAATCTGAGTGCTGTGGTGTGGATTTTAAGGCAGGGAGAAGGATGCCTTTGAGTGAGGGTTCACAGACCCCTTGGAACAAGCAGGAAGGATGGGCCAAAGGGTGTCTCTCAGCTCTCTGTGGGCCAAGGTGGACTGCTCCATGCTGGCTGTGGTCTGGAGACCAGGTCAGCCCTCTTTGACTTCCTTTAAGTTTCTTTGTAGACAGCATCTGCCTAGCTTGAATGAAGGGTCTCTCTCAGGTTGGTTTCTCTGGACCACAGCCTTTGCCTTTTCTGAACAGTGGCTACAACAGGGACACGTGGATTATTTCCAGGCTCGACTGGGGTTAGCATGCATTTTCTTTGCCTTTGGTGCTGAAAGAAGCCAGTTTGCATTGTCCTGAAGGTGACTGTCTGACCCAGAAAAGGTAGAAAAGTGTTTTTCAGAGTAGAGTTTAGACATAAACATCATAAAATGGTTTGGGTTGGAAGCAACCTTAGAACTCGTCCGGTTCCAGCTGCCTATCATGGGCAGGGACCCCTTCCACTGGAGCAGCTGCTCCAAGCCCCTGTGTCCAACCTGGCCTTGAGCACTGCCAGGGATGGGACAGCCACAGCTTCTCTGGGCACCCTGTGCCAGCGCCTCAGCACCCTCACAGGGAAGAGCTTCTGCCTAAGAGCTCAGCTCAGTCTCCCCTCTGGCAGGTTAAAGCCATTCCCCTTGGCCTGTCTCTACAGACCCTTGTAAAAACCAGAACTTATCTCTTTGTCATGTGGCCTTTGATGGAAGTGATCTCTCCTTGGCTTTCCTGGTTGACTTATTTCAGATCAACTCATTCTGATGGTTTCATTACAGGAAGGGAATGGCATCAGTAAACCATGGCATTTCCAAACCTCTATTTAAGGGACAGAGGTTTGCCAAAGCTGCTTGGTCAGCCTTCCTTCCCATCCTCTGTGCTGTCTGCCCCTGAACCTGGAGTCAGAGATGAGCCAGGACAATCCCATGGACTTCCTCCTCAGCTGCTGTGGCTCATCCACCTCCAGCTTTTGTGGGATGTTCAAACCAGGCCATGTATGGTTTGAATTTAAGTCTATTTTAGTATCAAAATGCCCACTGAGAGCTGTAATTTACTGCTCTTTTCCTAGAACAGTAGATAGTGTTTGCTACCAGCTACTTCCTCTCCATCAGAATAAAATGCTTTTTAAGTAGGGATGGGGTGGATATTTTTTGGTGTTTAGGAGATGCTGTTTTAAGCCTTTTTTTAGTTTCCAGTATCCTTCTAGAAGAGAAGGAAAAAAGTCATGTTCATTTGCTTGCTTGGTTTTGGGTTGTGGAGGTGTTTGGAACTTGAATTCCAGAGTAAGTTTTGGTAGTTTCTAGTGCCAAACCATATCAGTGCATTCAACCATCGATAACTTCTTTAACTAGGCACACTGAAATCTTGCTGCAAATTGTATTGATACTTGCAAACCTGTATGTCTGCTTAATACACAGACATGCAGAATTATGGCTAATATATGTGTGTGTATTCATGTGTATAAATACATATATGCACACACATATATGATGCAAGTGTCATTCAAATTTCTTTCTCTAACAGGCACTAATTCACTATCACTCCCTGCAAATGGTAAGTTTTTAATAAATTTACCATTTCCTTTATTATTTTGCCAAGAGAATGGATAGAATCTAGAACCTGGCTTTCTTCTCCAGATTTGTTAGCATAAACTGCATAGAACTGAAGCTATTTTAAGATTAAAATCCCTTTTCACAGATATACAGAACTCTGTACTCTTGAATTAGGTAGAATTTCCCTTTACCTTTCTCAAACAGCTCTTGCAGAATACTTCACTGCATCTGCGTGAGCTGGGGCCAGGTGGGAAGAACAACAATAACTCACTCTTGATTTTACTTTACTTTCATCTTCTTCTGTCTAATCTGTTCAGGTTGCACCCATTACTCTGCATCTTTGGGGAATGGTAGTGAACTGTGTGGCTCTTCTGCTGTTTCACTGTGTGACCTTCAGTACTTTTCTGTGTCTCTAATGAAGTCTAGACCTTATTTTCCCTTTGGGATTTCTGTGAGCCTTCAAATCTGTTTTGAGCTCCTGGATGCCAAAGGAGGACTGTGTCTAACATTCATAGCCAGGTGACTGCTCTGGTTCTGATCATCTTTTCCTTGCCTATTGCACGACAGGAGTTTAACAGGGTACCCATTTAATATGTGGCATCAAAGTGCATTAGCAGTGTGTGTTTGCAGCTTTGTCAAACCAGTAATGAAAGAACTGGCAGGTCATTCTGCAAGCACATGGTAAAACCCTAAGGAAAAGCATTTAATCTAATTTTGCCTATCACTGGTAATTGCCTCTACTTGGAATGACATGATCATTCTAAACAGGCATCAGTTCTCTTCTAGTCTGGATTTTCTCAACACTGTTTCTATTCTATCCTTTTCTTCATGGCTTTTTTCATCCCTTTCCCTAAAAGAAAATGTTAAAGCATTGAAACAATGCTTCAGTTCCTGTGCTCCGAGATACACTGCCATTGAGCAGTGAGGTGTCCTCCCTGCCCTGGTCAGCCAAGGTAAATGGATCTCCATGTATCTCTAGCGGGGGATATGCCAGTCCTGAAATGTCACATTTGATTAATAAATGACTTCAGGAAAGGATGGCAAGAACAAGTTGAAGTCTGGCAAAGCTAAATAAAGACAAGGGGAAGCCCATCAGAGTGAAAGTGGACACATAAAAGGGATCATGATCTACAAATAGCTAAACCAGAGTAATTTCTGGCAGGGTAGATGGCTCTTCAGAGCAACAGGAAAAGGCACAACAAGATTCAGCGCTTTCAAGTGGCAACAAAGTTCACTTGGATTCAGAGACCTATTGAATTCCTCATTACTTACAGACTTTAAATAAAGACAGGCTCAGTTTGTAAACCAGGATATGTGGACTTGATGCAAATATCCATAGCCAGCTTCTTTCCTAAGTTTTATGCAGGAGACAATTACTTTTTTCTGCTCCTAAATGTGTCTTACAAAATCAAGGTTGTTTCATAGGACTAAGGGTTGCTGGGTTTTCTTCCTTTATAAATCTCTCATCCTCTTCCATGGTTTGGGCTCTGTTTTCTGTGAGCTGTGGTCCCTTAATAGGGAAGTAACTTGTGTTTTCCACTGATCCTGTGTAGTCAAACTGATTCTAACCTGGCCAAGGGTAACATGTCCTGCTGGAGTGGAGATCAATTCACAGTATTGTGGCTGTGGAGATTTTCCTAGTGTGTCTGTCACACTTCCCAAGTGGAACAGCAGAGTTTTGAGAATCAAGTGGCTCAAGATGGAATGAGAGGGGAGGATGTGAATTTCATACTGAGGTGACTTGCGTATGCTCTAAGAAACAAAATGATCCCTTTATTATGGGAAACCCCACAATATCCCAGTTTACAGCAAGGCCCTCTTTTGGAAGGCTGCTGGTGCTGAGCAAGTTACATGCTGCAGGCAACCTCAGACTTCACTCTCCCCATCAGCTAAGCAAAGTAGAGGCTGAGAAGCAACAGCAAAGTGTCTTGTGATCAAAGCTGTTGGTCAGACTCATGCATTCAGTGCTGTTGAGAGGAGTGCAGACCAGGCAGAGCTTCCTTCCCTCAGCACCAGCCATCAGGAGTGTTAGGAAGCTAGGACGTGTAGCTCAGCTTCCCATTGCTTGAGCCACCCATAGACTGGACAGTGGCTGCATCTGCCACCAGTATCTGGGGGAGCTTGTTTACTTTGTCCTGACCTGGGGGTAAACTGAGCAGCACAAGACAGTTGGACAGGTTCTTACTTTGGTTTCCTTATGTATTTGTTTTTCTTTCCCCTCTGCAGTATGTGGTCATTCCAACACGCCGTGCAACCGCAGTGGCCTTGCAGAGTTTCACTTCACACCTCCTGGGAGATGCTGGCAGTCCTTATCTGATTGGATTTGTAAGTGCTCACAGCAGGTTTTGGCAGGGTTGTTTGCCCATGTTTAGTTTTGTTTATTAACTGCTTATCTAAAATGCCAAGCTAAACCGTGCAGGGGAGCACAGGCCTGTGTTTACCAGCACAATGGGAACCAGTGCAGGGAAGTGCAACTTTTATCCATGCTTGTGTTGTTGATGGGCTGCAATTTAAACCTGGAAGGACCACATAGGCACAAGAAGTAAACTTCTAAGTCTTTTTAGCCTAAGGCATTTGTAAAGCTTACGGACAGCTCTGTAAAGGGAGAGTGGTTGCTTCTGTGGTGTGGACATAGGTCCATTAGAAATCAGATTGGAACACTCTTATGTGTGCATGTGTGTGTTTAACTCTATCCGGTCTCATAAACCAAATATCTGTTTATGGGTCGTAACATGCAGCTGTTCTGACCTGCTGATATTTTGAACCTGTTTTCTGTGATAAGAAATGATGGTGTAAATCCATGGCAGGATGGGTGTGTATGTTTTGGGTTATTAGTATCCCTTTCTGGCACATTGGCTTTGGGTTTTTATTAGTAGTATTCCTTTCTATAACTGGTGCAGTTGTTGGCCTTGGTTTTAGTGGAGATCTGTCTTTTGGTGCCACCATTATCCCAGTGCAGAGCAAAACAAAAGACCCTGTTCCAAAAGCTGGCAATCAGAGAACATTCAGAGTTGGAAATATAAGGCTTGGAAAAACTAATGAGGAAAAGAAGTGTAAATGTACCGGGATAGTTTCTTTCTCTTGCACCCTTCTGTGGAGTTCAGTGCATTGAGTTTCAGGGAACACAGATCATCATTTATAAAATAGAGTAGCTTAAATGTAAACCCAAAGTGGCACTGCTCCTGTTGTGCTGGAGGTGCTACAGTTTTCCAGTGGTGTATCTGGCATCTTCACTAGTCCCATCAGCTGAGAGGCAGAACTTTGATGTGCTCTTCCAAATCAGTACTGCTGTGACAGCTGCCAGGGGCTCTGGACCTATTTTTAAGCACCCCCCCCCTCATTTCTTGTCTATTCATCACATAGATGCTGTGATGAATATATATATATATATAATTATTTATATACATTTAATTTTATATATTTTATAAATATATTTAAATATACATATTTACTCTTGAATGGCAGTTCCCAAAAGTGATACAGTTGTTCTCTAGCCCTCTGAAGTGTACATGAAGAGACAGATACAGATAAGGCTGAATGGACCAAAGAAATGAGAACTGGTTTAAGAGAATCAATATGTACAGTTTGGCTTACTCTTTGTTTACCTCAATGTTGTGGGTACCCAGGGAGAAATGATCTTGTTTTAGAACTGATCTAAAAGTGGCAAGAGCAAAGGAACCAGTGGAAGCGATGCTTTGTGCAGGGCAGGGGACATGGGGAATGGCAGGTAGGGGAATGAAATGAGTAGGGCAGCATGCTGGGAAGGTGGGTGCCAGTGATGAGAAGCAGGTGAGATGCCTCAGATGACCCCACTGCATTTCATTCTTTGTCATCCCTCATAAGAGGGCTGTCCGGGAGGAATGGTGAAGACCCTGAATGATTGCAGTTAATCTTGAAAGTTGCCCAGGGTTCTATAGTGCCACAGATTAAAAACTTTGGTTGTAGGAAATAATGTGCCTTGCCCTTCTGGTGTTCAGAGATCAAACAACCTGTGAGTTACTTAAGGATGCCTGCCTGAAATATGCTTAACCTCAATTTAATGCCTGCCTTAGGCTTTCTTTAGACTGGGAACATATTAATTATGATTTTGAATTACTCTAATGCTGTACATGTTGGGCAGTTCTCATTTGGGAGGAGGCTACTCAAGTACAATCTCTATGGCAGGAGAGCAAGAGCGAAGTGCTCATGTCACAGAAAGCACCAGCATCCATCTCTGTAGCCTCTGGGCTGGATGGGCTGATTCATGCTCCAGTGATTGAAAGGTCAGCTGCTTTCACATAACACAGAGAAACAAATAGTATTCAGAGTGAAAGGACAAACCAGAGCTAAGACAAGCAATCACCTTGGTTGTTAAAACCTGCTAGTGTTTGTCATTGGAATTGTCTGGCTGTTGTGGGATGGAGACCTTTATACAGCACTGACAGCTCACTTGGGCAGGCTACAGAAGCAGCCTGGATTATGACTAGGATTTTCAATGCAGTCGCTGGGAGCTAAGCTACCTGCTCCTGTTGGCTTTAAGGGAGATTTGGAAACCCAGTTCCCATAGTCCTTCTGGGAATCCCCATCAACTCACACTGCTGTTGCTCCAGAGCAACCATGAAGCTGATTGAGAGCAGAGGGTAGGTCTTGAAGGAGAGAGGCAGAAAGCAGGATGAATCAGATAAGCTGCAGTAACAGGCATGCTCCGAAGCAGTGAAACCCAGCTCCTGATGCCTCAGGGTTCACCTGAGACCCTGAAGATATGCCAGTTCTTCTGACTGCTCACAAAACCCACCTGAAGCTCCCTCCCTAACTGAGCAGTTTGGATCAAATATGGCTGGAATCTTACCTGGTTTTGGTGAGTTCATAGTGAGATTCCCTCTAGTAGTGCTCTTAATAAGGAATCAGACACCCGTGTCCTTGTAGGACTAAGCTGTCGCAGGTAGCTGGATACCAATAAATGCTGTATTGATCTTATAATCCTCATGTAGAAGGTACATAACAGCTGCAGCCTCATGTGTGTGACTGCTCCCTTGCTCCCTGGTGTGCCACAGAGCTGAAGGTCAGATTCAGGTATTTCTTTAATCCTCCTAGTTCCAAATCTTGCAGGTCAGCTCCTTGCAATCACCCCAAGCACCAAATATGTTAGTTTTAAAAGCTAAGCGGGAAGAAGCATGTATGTATGGTTATATTTCATGTCTCTTTAAATATTCATAACTTTTATTATGGTAAAAAGACTCAAGATTGACCTACAAAGAAGTTCTACAAATGCAGTTTTAGGGTGGCAGCTATAATTTGCATAAGGTTTTACTACTTGCCGAGCACTGGGATCAATTACTATAAATCAGTGCTGCCTATTCATTCACAAATAGGACTAGGCATTGCTGGAGTACTTCATTAGATGAGACAGTTTTATTTCTAGATAACTGTATGTTTTTCAGGACCTTTGTGATAACCTGCGGAGTTTGAATAATTCCCATTTAATGACTTGGACTGTGATTTCATGCTTTATCCTTGAGATAGTGAGAAAATGTTCCTGTTCAGTGCATTACACCCAAGTATCTTTAGCACTTTTCTGTCTTTGAAAGGTCCCACTATGCAGACATGGCTGCTGAAGCACAGAACAGTTAAGAGAAATACCCCAAATCCTAACACTCACATTGAGTATCAGATAAAAGTCTTCTACCTGCTCCTCCTGTGCCTCAATACCTAGGCAACATTTTGGGCTTAGAAGAGTTGAGTGGAGGCAACTAGCAGCAGAATGTGAAGTGCAGTTAACCCTTCTCAGGCTGTATCACAGCTTCAGCTCTTTACATTATTAATTCTAGTTATATCTTTGTGGCCTTTCAAAATTAAGTAGTTGTGAGACATGCCAGTGAGCCTGCACCCATGTTCCTCTGTGCACATGCATCTTCCCTACTCGGGGTTTATGTTATTCCTTTGCACAAACAGCAGCCTCCTTCCACTCACTGATGTACCCTTTTGCTTCAGGAAAAAGCAAGTGCAGGCAGTGATTTATTTCTTTTGAGGCTGTGCCTTGGCTCCCTCCTTTCCTTCCTTTCCCTCCTCCAAGCCTGTCATTTGTTTCCCATCTGAGCACAGCATTGCTCTCCTCTTCCATCCTTGCCTTGCTGTGATGAGAAACGGGCTCCGACTCCAGCCTTTGTTCTCCCGACACGTGCCAGGGGAATTGCTGTTATGGGCACACACTGCCCTTGCTGCTCTGGTGCTGTCATCTCTCCTGTTAGCTTCCTGCTTTATTAAATCCTTCCTCACCTTCCCTGTGCAACCATCCATCAGGTCTAGGGATTGGAACCTGTCTGTATCTGCTCGTCACCTGGCAACATCAGTGTCTGAGGATGTTTTAAAGTGACAGAGATCAGGCCTCCCTCCACCAGCACCTCTTGATGGGCTAAATGCTGGTGGTTCCCACCTGGCCTGACCTCCTTGGCTACTGCTGCTTCAGCTTTGCCTGAAGGACATGACCTCCACTTGCTCCTGCCAGGCAGCTTCAGGACAGTATGGCACAGTGTGGCAGCTAGGCTCTGTGAGAGGGGACCCAAATCATACTTCTGGGTGCTGAGGGACATGCAAATAGCAGCATCTAAACGGAGGAGTCTCCTCTTGGGAGACCCCAGGACTGCATGTTGTGTTGGGCTGCAGTGCCAGGAATGGTGGCTCACCACAGCAGAGCTCACCAGTGTCCTAAGAGGCATCTCCTCTTTGAGCAGCCTCCTTTAGAAAAAGAGGTCTGAACATGAGGGACCTTGTAATTACTTGTAAGCAAATTTGAGCTGTTCTGGTTTGAAGGGTTTTGTGCTGCTCCTGGTATGACCTGGAAAAAAATGTGAGAATAAGCCTATCACTTTTTACCCTTCCTTTTTCTCCCTTCCCCAACTTTCTTATGTGAGTAGGTTCACAAGCTAGATCTAATGAGTTACATCAACAGTGAGGATGCTAATGACCTTCCCTTAGCAGGCAGTTAGCAGAACAGTGTTAATTATCACTGGTGCAGAGTATCATGGAAGACAGATCAACACTGGTAACTCCAAACCGGAGTAAATGTAGCAATTAAGATACTTCTATAATGTAAGTTATAACTGCAGGTGTAGATTTCACACCTTCTTGTCCCTGTTAGACATCCTTTTTGTGGATTTGGTTTCAAAGGTGTTTACATGTCCAAGTAAATACATATGTATAGAAAGAAGTCCTATATGTAAAGACTTGCCTGCCTGAGGAAGTGCAATGAATGTCTTATGGTTTAAAATTTGTATTCTATGGTTCAAAATGTTATGGCTATGTTAGTGTAGATCTGTGCTTACAGTGCTTACTGTGGAATAACAGTTCTTCTGGTTTAGTTTGCTGGATTAGAACAGGCCACAGCCTGTTGGGACCCAAATCCACCAGTGCCTGAATTAAAAGTGGAATAAAGTGTATCATTGTGGTGTGATGCTGCAGTCTGGGTGTTTGTCCCTGTCTGGCCTATGCAGCCCTTCCTCAAATATGGCCCATTATGTGCTTGCTAGTGATTACAAAGTAGTGTCTCTTCTGCCAGAGCTGGCTGTGAGATGAACACGAGTTCAGAAAGGCAAGCATATCCTGTAACAACAATGTGCAAGTTGTTCTCCCAGCATCACTCTCTGCTTTATGGTCTGCCAGGGGGTATTCCAGTGCTGATGTGGAAGTAAGGCTGCAATGGAGCTCTCTGTCTCGTTGCCTTTTGCAGCACGTTTGAGCAGCCTGGTCTAGTGAAGGTGTCCCTGCTTGTGGCAGGGGGGTTGAAACTAGATTTAAGATCCCTTGCAACCCAAACTGTTCTATGATCCTATGTTACATGTTCTAACATTTATAGTATATCTGAGTGTGCATTGGCAGCATTTTCCATCACCTGATGGAAATGGTAGTGGAGATGTGTAACACATTTATGGTTTTAACCATTCTTTCTTTACCCAATGCCAGCTACTTGGCTGCTCTGCTGTAGACGCATGGTATCACTCCTGCAGAGAGCTTCCCCTGCATTCATGCTGCGCATGACCCAGGCTGCAGTGGGCAAAATGGGACTTGCCCTTGCAGTCCAACATCTGATGTACATAGGTCGGGGAAACACTGAGGAAGGGAACCCCCAGCCCCTCATCCATATTATCTCTTTCCTCAGGCAGTAACTTTAAGTTGAGGATTTCTCTGGTCCAGGCTGAGCTGAGTAATTAATAGCCTTTTTCATAGTGCAGGAAAAGTCAGATCTTTGACATGGCTGCCAGCTGTAAAAAAAGAGGGGGAATTAAACACCTGGAGACCAATCCACATAGGATTTATCTCATCATTGCAACGAGCTAACAAGCTGCCTGCTTGTGATGACTCAGCAACAGACAAGGTTTTAAGCCTGTGTTAAAAGCCTGAATGACTTCCCATATGCCAAGCACTCTTTGCAGGTTCTCTGTAGTTTTGGTAAATGGGAGGTTTAAAGGATGTGAAAGTATCTTGTTAAAGAAGGCCCAGAAATCCAGAGCTCATCGTGGTGTCACTCGAGTATTTCAAGCTCTGTCCCATCTGCTCTGTCACTCCTGTGCACTAAAGTCTCATTAGGTACGTGGTCTCTTCCTCTGGGCTGGCAAGGACCCTGTGTTCCCATTGCAGGAATCCCTGCTGTGGGTACTGCTGGGGCAGACTTGGGTACCAGCACCAGTGCAGGGTATTGATACTGTCACCTAGTATTAAATGAGTTTGTGATCTCAGATGGGCACAATTGACAAGATGTTTTGCTTTTTTGCCTCTCTAACATCCAAACATGCCAAGGTTAAAACTGAATAGCTTTTAATTTCTTTTACCTTTCTGCAGTTTTCTGAATGAATACAATAAACTAGTCAGGTTTACTTCCTCTTTGTATAATGTGTCTCTTATGCCATTTAGCACAGTATAAATGCTTGTGCTCCCCCACAGCCTCAGCAAATTTACTTTTACTTTACAAAATGCCTTATTTTTGTTTCTAGTCTTCATTTACATTCATGTTAGATTTAAAAAGAAATAAATCAAAGGAACCTTTCACATGCATCTCTGAATTCAGAGTGGGTGAACCCCAAACCACTGTGGTGTTACAGGGATTCTGGAAAGGAAGGAGCCAGGGAGAACCTGGCTTGTATCAAACTGGTAATGATGCAAATCAGGTCTTTGTGCCAGACGCTGCAGTGCAAACATCATTTATGTAGTAAGACTCGTGCCCAAGAGGCAGTGTCAGAGATGCAGAGGAATCAAGCAGCTGCACAGGAATTGAGCTGTTTGACTCAGCAATGAGACAGAGGAGATGGAATGATCATTTCAAAGATGTTGTCACTGTTACATTGTCTGATTAGTAAATCAGTTGAATTTAACCACTCATGCTGGTGAGGAGGGACAGGGACACAGAAGCAAGACCTCTTCCTAGGCCTGATCTGTTATTACATCAGGGACCTGTCCTGTGTTCCAGACCACACAGCCCATGCTTCCCAGGGAAGGTAATGGAGTTTCTATTTTTCTCTTGTCTTCTGCACTCAGATTGAAACACAACCAGAGATTCTGGGCTTCTGGATCATGCCCACTGCAGCTGTATTGTTTGTCCTCCAGAAAGTGAGTCTTATCTCTAGCTGGACTCCATCCAGTTGGCTGCCCCTGCCTGAACACAGGCCGTTTGTATTCTGTGGTAGAAGTGCCATGAGTTAAAGTTTATTTAGCAAAGTCATTCCTCTATTCTAAGATCTATGTTACACAGGGAGGGAAAAGACGATGTGAACTTTTGCAGTTAGGATGTTATCAAAGACTTCTGATGAGGCTGCAAAGCAGCAGCAGGATTTCCTCATTGATTTTCCACCCCCACATCTTGGATAAATGTTTGGAAGGTTTTTTGCCACCTACCAATTGGCAGAACAAAGAAAGGAATCCCACACATGGTGCTGGGTGGGAGAACTGGCACTGCTGTGTGTGCAACCCTCGCTTGTTCTTACTCGTGATAGCAGGCACCCAATATGATGCTAGGTTAAGTCTTGCCAAATCACAGCAGACAAATCAGGATGCTACCACTGCAGGGGGCCTGGGAAGTCAGAACCTGGCAATACAGAGCAGAGCATTTGGCAAACAGTATGTCATTCTTGGAGCCCAAGTCTGTAATTGTGTCCTGTGCCCTCTTGAGAGGAGATGCCAAAGTTCAGTCTTAGCAGGTGGCTAGTAACTGCATGGAACAAAGCAACAGGGAACAGTGACTCCTAAGCTAACAGCAAAAACATATATATGGGTCCTGATAAAATTCTAGAGATGAGATGCAGACATGGATGAGGGGAGACAGATGAGAAAGCCCAGCTGGCTTGGTGGGAAGAATTGTATCTCGATGGGAGGAACACTGCTGCTTCTGCAATGTGCTCCCACAGAGTATGGGGGTTAAAACTGAAAACCTCAGCAGATTCAATATCAGTAAGATTTGTTGGTATAAAAGGTCAACATGATGCTATGGATGGAAGGTGTGGGGCAAGCTGCATTGGGAGCTTTATTTGTTGGAGACTTTGTTTTCAAAGCTGGCTTTAGCCTTTAATGTCATATCATCCATAAGAGAAAGCAGTTGGGAGCACACGCCTGGCTTTTCATCCCCTGCTGCTGATTTATCATGTCAATTTGTCGAGTGATTTATTGGCTGATCCTTTTGGAGGATAATTGTATCCATTTCCCAAAATGAGAAGTGGTTTAGAATTTCTATATTTATTTCAGAATGGTCTCAGTTCTGGCTATTGCACATAGAGGGGCTGGTTCAGTGCCAGGTTTTGGTCCATAATTGAAGAATTGGGGAAATGCTGGGAATTAAGGTGCCTGGATACAAGAGGGAATGAATTACCAGCTGATGTCCATGTCTCTGGGGGCAGTGCACATTCTGCTAATTCCCTGTGGCTGTGTTATTTCCACATTCAAGCCTTGTTGCTATTTTCTAATAAGTCTCTCAGACCAATAGCCTCTGTTACTTGCCTTTAGTCTAATGACTTCAACCATCATTTCTCACAAAAGACTGGTTAATAACACTGCTGGTTTTCCTTATGTGTGTTACACCCAGTGACTAACGTCCTCGCTGAGAGGTCAGGAACACTTCCTTAACTATATCCCAAGCACCGAAATTTTCTTCTCTTCCTTTCTAGGGTAGGGAATGAAATGGAGAATTCTGCCTAAAACCCTTCAGGTGTTTCTGTAGACTCACTCTTGCCCAGAGAAGCTGTGGCTGCCCCATCCCTGGCAGTGTTCAAGGCAGCACTGGAGCAACCTGGTCTATGGAGGGTATCCCTGCCTGTGGCAGGGGGGTGGAACTGGATGAGCTTCAAGGTCCCTTCCAACCCAAACCATTCCATGGTTCCAGTGGTTATTCACTCCTCTCTACTTGAGAATGCCCCAGCCTGAAGGACTCCTTTGCTCTTTAGTGTGTAGTGGTTTCACCTCCAGCATCAGTCTGGCCACTGCTCCTTTCCTCCACTCCCATAGGAGCCAGGCTGAGCTGCAGGACAGATATTAAGGCACAGAGACCACCAGTGCTCCAAGTCTTCCCACTGAGGCACACTCTGCAACCTGTCCATTGGACACCCCACAGGTGTTATCCTTCTGTGACCTCCTATTGTGCTTGGCCTCTGCTGGGGCATCTCTTCACACACATTTTACCTCCCAGGGGCTACAGCTGGCTGCAGGGCTGTGGATAGGTGATTTCTCCTGCCTGGGACATTTTCTCACTCAACTGCCAAGATTTAAGCCTGGAATGTCAGATTTGGCTTGTAGTTTGATGCCCTCTTTTATTAGCAGTAGCATAAGGTCCTGGGTTCAGCTGCTTAAACCACATCAGTAGCACTTTAGAAGCTGCTGCAGAAGCTTTGCCTGTTTCTGGAACCGATTTGTGTGTGTAAACAGCAGCAGGGCTCTGTGTTGCCAATTCCCTGCAGTCTCATGGTATAAACTGCCTCAACAAAAGGTCACAGGCAAAACCAGAGCTGGACATTTAAATGCCCAATGCCTTGAGACCCACCCCACTGCTGGCACTGCTCTGCTGGATTTATGGAGAGCAAAGTTGTTTGCTGGGCTATAAATATTAAAATGTGATTCTTTTAGCTACAGTCATTAAATATTACTGAGTTTTAGCAAAAGCTTTTCATTATGAACTAAATCCTGCCAGTGCATGTCACTGCTCCTCCGTGTAAGCACAGACTTGCATTCGCTTCATATCATAATGGTTTTGGCTGTTGGAAGACACAGGCTGCCTTACCCCCAAACTTGGTGTGTGTGGTTCTTAGGTGGGAGCACAGCCCCTGTGCAACAGACCTGGTCTGAGCCTGGGGGGCAGAGTCACATCGTGCACACAATTACACTTCAAAGCAGCAAGCTGAGGTGGTTAGAAGAGGGAATAGGGCCGGTAACACAGACATGGGGGTACAAATCCCTGTGTTTGGGTTGTGTTTCTGGAAATCAGATGAAATCTCTGGGTTTCTTCTGTGAAAAACATTTCCCCCTTCCCACTCAATACACAGAAATGTAACCTAATACCTCCTTTTGCTGACAGGTAGGTAGGGTGTAGGAGTAAGCAGGACTTGACAGACATCATGGAAGATGGATGTCTGTCTTCCTCACCCACTGAGCAATGCCTGCATGGCCCTGCTGGCACCCTGTGGGGCTTGCTCAGTACAGCCAGGTTAGACACCCACGGATGCCGTCATGGAAGCAGCCAGGGAAAAGATGGAGAGGGCTGTAGGAGGTGTAATAGATCAGGCCAGAAGAGTGACAGGGAGAGGAGAGCCCCTGCCAAGCTGCTGACAGCATGGGCTGCCCAGGCTCCAGAGCCGCATGGGGAAGGCTGAAGCGTGCAAGGGATGTTCAGCTTTCACTGAACGCACTGTTCCATTTTAAGCCTGGTGCATATGTTCAGTGGGTGGTTGGGTTGTTCAGGGAATCCTGTTCCCTTCACCGTTATCGTGTCTCTTTTCCATCTAAGTGACTAATATTTTGCTTGTCTCTCCTAGATCTCAGACCTGATCCGACAAAGCACAAAGGAGTCCCCAGTCTGGGAGTTCCTCAGCTTGGGGTATGCACTCATGCTCTGCCCCTTTGTCGTTGTCCTGGGAGGGATGTTCTTCCTGGCCACAGCCCTCTTCTTCCTAAGTGACCGAGCCAAAGCTGAACAACAGTGAGTAACCTGGCAATTGCAAACGGGGAGGTACCGCACAGCCTGTTTTCTCTCTTGAACAATATGCTTGTTCTCTTTGCCTGGCATTGGTCCTTCCAGATAAAGGATGTTGGGTTGTGTGTTCAGAACCTCAGCTCGGCAGAGTGCATGAGGCTGCACGAAGCACAGGGGCTTGGGTCGTGCTGGCTGGGCATCCTTTACACGCTTCTGCTCTGGTGGATCTCGGTTGTTGCCCATGTAGCTTGGATGGGAGCACAGTCACAGGTCACAGGCCCCTTTTACCCTTGCGTGAGCATGTCACAGCCCAGCCCATCTGTAGTGAGGGGTTGCTGTGTCCTGGAACCAACGGCCTGTTAGGTGAAGAGCCAAAGGTACTTTACAGAGCTTGGTGGTCAATGCTGAGCGCACAGTCCCACCGCAGCCCCTGTGCCCTGCTCACTACCCCGAACACGCAGGAGCATCAGGCAAGAAGGAAGCAAGCTGTGTGTGGGGACAGAGGTGCTCGAGGGTTGCTGTAACAAGCATAGTGTTTCCCAGTCCCTTATTGCAGCTTGTAAAAAGAAAGCTACTGTTTTTCAGTAAAGAAACCGATTCGGACCACCTCACGGTTGGCAACTACAGTAATTCAGAAGACGCTTCCACATGACATACAAACTGCTGGGGTTAGTCTCTTTCTCATCATTGTCAAAGAATTAGAGTATCTATGTATAATGACATGCTGAATATGTGGGTAGGTGACTTGTCTGATGTTGCCTTTCTCCTGCTGGGGGAGTGGGAGACAATGCAGACGTTAACAGCCTGTCCAAATTGTGCAGACAAAGAGAGCGGAGGATTCCTTGCTGTGCTGTAAGCAGAGGGGCCCTGGCACATTCTGTCACTAGACTATTACAACCAGGAGGAAAAGAAGGTGTTTGGAAGTTGACATAAGTGAGTGAACAGTTTGGGTGATACTTGCTGGCTCACACGAGCATATCAGATGGATGAAAGCGATTTGGAAGCAGTGCCACAGATGGTGCTGTGGCCCTGTAAGATCAGTCCCACCTGCCTCTTCCTAACACATAAATACCAGAGAAAGGAAGGAGTTTCTGCCTCGTGGTGCTTTTAGGTATATATGTTCCCCCTCTAATGAGTTGTTTAAATGTTGTGGAAAAAACAAGACCTCATTATGTATCTTGTATGGAGGGCAAGTCCTGCACAGCTGAACTTCAGTGTGACTTTGGAGATGGGACATGACCGATGTGTACCTGGTTTGCTACCTGCGTATAAGGGCTTTATGTTGCAAGAAGGGAAATTGAGGGTCAGGTGTTAGGAAGAACTTCCAAAGAGAAAAAAAGAGGTAAATACTACAGTAGATCATTAGAAGCATGAAAGCTGTCCTGTGTTTCTGAAGGTTACCCTGGCTCCTTCTCGCAGTTTGAAGGTGGGAGCTGCTCTCTGCCTTTCAGCCCTATTTCTGTAATGGTGCACATGATCTGTACATGCAGATCTAAGCAGTGAATATCTGTGGGCATGGCAAGAAGAACGTCAGTTTCTAGGTGCTCAGGGTGTCTTTTTTTTTTGCTGCAAGCAGCCAAAAGGTGTGTTTGGTGACAGGGCAGCGACACAGTGCAGCAGATGAACCCCCCTCGTGTACAAACTTGGGCAGATACAAAGGGAGAACAGTTGTCATAAATAACAGTGAACAAAACAGTTTCTCTTAAATGACTCCCAGAGCAGTTTCCAAGATATGCCCACTCTCATGTTAAAATTACCCTGGCATCCTGCAGATTCCTGGGGAGTGCAGCTTAGAGCAGTATCTATACTAAGATACTCCCTGCCATGTGCTGCAGTGTCTGTGCTGCTGATGGGGTCCCGCCTCCTATTGCTGATGGGTTCAGTGGTCTCCTCGGGAGAATTCATGGGAGAGGGTTTGTTATCAGCTGCATGCTTGCCATGAGAGAAAAGACAACAGAGCACTTTGCTATTAGCAGCTTAAAACTCCACACTGGATCCAAATCCAATGTCCAGCTCCCACCTACGTGACAGGCCATCTGCACTTGGCATTGTGCACCCTTGGCAAAGACTTCCAGCCTTCCCTCGCATCCTACCTATGGCTTGTCAGGTACAGGAGCATCCCTCTCTCAAGATGCCTTGTTTTCCTGCTGCAGTCAGTCATGCTGCTCAGACAACAGGACTTGGAAATGTGCTTTGCCAACAGAAATCAATTAACCTGCAGGAATCACAAACGCTGGTGTCCCACGCCAGAGATTAAACCCATTCATCACCAGTTGGGTCAGGGCAGATGTCACAGACCTCTCTAATGAACTAATATGGAAGCAAAGAAGTGGAGCGCTGCTCTCTGCAGCCCTGCCTATGGAAATGGAGCATTCCCTGCTCCTGTGAAAAGCACTTTGGGGTTTTATTGCTAGGATTGTTCTGTTTGTTTGTTCCTTTGTTTAATGGTCTCTGGGCTTTTGCTTAGAGATAATTTCTTCTTCCAGGCAGGCCACAGTATCAGGAGAGCAACCTCTTTCCTGTAAGGCTTCCTCCAGTTGCCACCACACTTCCTTTCACAAACAGAATGTCCAGGCTTTCAGTGCCTCGTGACATAGTTTTCACACTACTTTTATCACTGCCACAATTCCTGGCATATTTTGTAGATTCCTATTTTAGCCCAGGAATTCCAGTCACAAAGCTTTATACAGCCATTCTTTTTTCTTTTAAAAATCACAATGCTTGGATAACTATTTCCATGCTGCTTCAGAAGTCTGACAGCTTAAAAAGGCTTTTAGTAGACTTAAGACTAGCAGAGAAGGCAATAAAGTACATCACATTGCTCTAATGTAATCCAATGCTTTTGGGGGCAATTTTTCCAATACAAATTTAATCCCACCCTTGAAAAGCGGTAAGAGAGAGAAAATGGTTAAGAAAGGTTTCTGCTGGAGCTCTTATGCACCAGTAATAATAACTACTCCAGTTCTTTTTTTAAACCACTCAACTACAATCCCTGCTGCGATTTCACTTGTCTGTGTCGTTGTTCCTTTCCTGTTCTGTGCTGCTGCAGGGGTGGGTTAAAGCAGTTGTATTTTATTTCCAGACATGGCTGTTGTCTGGACTGTATTTCTCTCTTACCTGCCTGATGGAAATTTGTGAGACTCAACTATCCACTGAGATCCTCTGGAAGATGAATGTACACGGTCTGGCCATGGCAGAGCCCTACAGAAACACATCTGAAAGCTGATAGCCATCAAGATGTCTTTCAATTGTAGAATCATAGAATGGGTTGGGTTGGAAGGGTCCTTAAAGCTCATCCAGTTCCAACCCCTGCCATGGGCAGGGACCCCTTCCACTGGAGCAGCTGCTCCAAGCCCCTGTGTCCAACCTGGCCTTGAGCACTGCCAGGGATGGGGCAGCCACAGCTTCTCTGGGCACCCTGTGCCAGCGCCTCAGCACCCTCACAGGGAACAGCTTCTGCCTAAGAGCTCAGCTCAGTCTCCCCTCGGGCAGGTTCAAGCCATTCCCCTTGGCCTGTCCCTACAAGCCCTTGTCCCAAGCCCCTCTCCAGGATTCCTGCAGCCCCTTTAGGCACTGGAGCTGCTCTCAGGTCTCCCCTTCAGGAGCCTTCTCTTGTCCAGGCTGCCCCAGCCTGGCTCCAGAGCAGAGCTGCTCCTCCTCTTGCAGCATATCCACGGCCTCCTCTGGACTCACTCCAACAGCTCCACATCCTTCTTATGAAGCAGTGGCTTCACCAGGAATTGGGAAGAACGTCCTCTTTTTATTATGAAAAGGGAGAAAAAAATCCCTTTTCCCAAGCTGTGGCACCTTTTGGGTGCCAGGGATATAAATCTGACAGGATTAGTGTATAACATGGTTCTTTCCTGGGCAGTCAGTGTCAGCATGAAGCATCTGCAGCTTTGCTGAGGAATGATACTGTGTCTGTGCCCAGGCACGGGCCTGTGAGCACACAAGTGCTCTGCAGCAGCATGGGGTGATCCTGCAGTTCTGCCTCCATCTCCCAGCTGAGGAAACCCAAACTCACCTGGATTCTTCCCAAGAAACACCACCCTGTGTGTGTAGGACACTACCCCTCAAAGCATTATTTCTTTAAATATATATTTTTTATTTAATCCCTGTTCTTACACCTGGAAACACAAAATTTTCTGGGTTTTCCCCCATATCCTTCCAGAGGTACATAAGGATGCTCTGGATGATAACTGTTCAGTCCCTCTCTGCATCCTCCATGCTATACGCTGGCTATTTTTGCCAAGGATACAGCAATGCAGATCAGGCAGCAGGATGCAACTGCAGTGTGTATCCCTGGTGCAGGCACGAACAGGAGAAATAACTGATGGAGCTGGACAGAACAGAAGGGTTTTATTTAACTAGGTGCCACTCAGCACTCCAGAGAGAGCTGCAAGCCTGAAGTGTTCGCCCATTTGTTCACACAAGAATCAGGTTATTTAAACAGCTCTTGTAGGTTTTTCTTTTCTCCTAAAATTAAGATTAAACATTTAATAAGGAAAAAAGTATGAACACCTTTGCTGAGGTGTGGAAACTTGCCGAGGAGCAGTGCGGATGAAGGGTTCATCTGGAAAGTGGGGGTACAAACACGAGAAAGAAAGGACTCATTGCAGACAAGCTAGTGCAAGCCACAGAAAGAACCATCCCTCGTCCACACACCGTGTCTGCTGTCTTAACCAAGCCCTGCTGCAAATTAGATTACAGAAAAAATGAGAATAATCCATTTTCAGGCTGTCTTCTGCCTCCCATCAGGCTTATTTTTAGCCTTTTCTAGAACTAGATATAAAATGATCTCCCTGTTCTCCTATTGCAGCAATTTGAAAGTGTCTGACCTTATTTTTGCTTTGCAGATTCTATTCTGTGGGGCAGGGGAAGGACTCCCAGAGCTGTCAGCTCTCTCTTCCTGATTTTTCTGTGGCAGCAGTTAGAGACAGGAAGGCCCCATCAGATGACCCCACATTATTGCCACCAAAGGAGAGTCCCCTCCATTAGTAGTATCACAGGTATTACACTGGCGCACTAGAGTGGTCCAGAGAATGTGCCATTCTGGGAGTTGGCATCACTAAAAAGAGCATTTCTTCTATGAAATATCTGAAGATGTATTGCAAGGGGGATTTTAAAGAGGCTGGACACTCACTATAGAGCTACATCCCAGTGCTGCATCAAAGCAGAGTTTGGATTGGAGGATTTCGCAACACCCATAAAGGAATATTCAAGGAACACTTCACTCACTGCTGATATTTAGCTATTTAGGGAATAATGTGATTGCTTTGTTTAGTTTTTACTTTACAAAAGAAGAACAATAATTAAACATTGCCCACAGTGATAGAAACTCATAATGCTTTCTTAGCCCAGATAAGATATCCTTGGCCTTTGAAAGCATGTGAACTTACAGCAAAAAGCCTAGGATTGGGATGCAGAGGATCTGTCATGATGGAAGGAGGCAAGGGCTGTGTTTTGAATATCTGAGGGTGGCATGATAAAGACCATGTGTCTGCAGATGGAATTATATGGTTATGCAGAATTAAAGAGTTGAGAACATAAAGGGAAGAGGTGGTGAAAATGTAAGTAGTTCTATTAGTGGTGGAAAAAGCCTGGGTTGTTTTCTCCCTGTTCACTCACCATGGTTGTATCTCCATAAACAGAGCAAATACTGGAATGTAACAGCTTGGGACTGGATGAATTTTAAATGCTGGTTTGGTTCTTCAGTTGGGAGCTGCTGGTTTCATGCAGATGGAAAATATGGTCTCATATAGGAAAAAAACACTGATTTGTTCTGCCGCTTTAGTCAACTTGCAGATTTCCTGCAGGTTAGGCAGGAAGATGCCAAAGGTCAGTTTGGTTGTTCACAGCCATTTGGAGCTCAATTGTGGTCCTTACTCAAAATGCTCATGGCATTTGAAATATGCTGTTCAAAGTTAATTGTTGGCAGCAGGAGCTTCGCTTAAGTACAGGCAGGAGGACTGAGCCAGCTGGTGCTGGCAATGCTCTTGGAACTGCAAGCTGTGGAAGAGGCTGCAGGCAGAACTTCATGGTTCTCTCAGCCCATCAATTCCCCACATGCACTGACCTTTTGAGGTTAATCTTCTGTGCCACCAAGAAAGGAAAACAATATTCCTAGACTATTCCTAGCTACTTAAGTGCTGTTCTGCAGCAAGAATGGAATTTCTCCATGTGCCTGAAGTTATAAGAAGGCAAAGTGTCCTTGTCCAAAAGCAGCACCAGATCAAGAACTGTTGGAGTCCTACTGCTGTCTTGGCTCCTGACTCTGCTGCAAGCTTCGGCAAGCCAGATGCTGTCCCCAAAACCAGGACTGAAAGCACCTGCCCACAAGGTACAGGGGGCACTTAAATCATATGCTTACAGTGGATTCAATATGTCAATTTGCATTGTCATTGCAAAGGATAGTTCTTGGCAGGGAGGGACTTTATCAGGCTCTCCAAGAGGTATTTTAAACTCTTGCCAAGACAGTTTCTTTGCTAAGGCAGCGCCGGCACAGATAGGAAATCTGATCAGATTCCACACAGGTGACTGGAGCACTGAACAGAAGGCAGCTTTCCAAGCCAGAAACCCTTCCTGACACAAGGAAATAGAAGAAATCATGCACAATTCAGCCTTGCTAGTCTATTTCCTGCAGCCTGGAACAGTCACAAAGCATCTTACCAAGGTATTGACTTTTATCAAGAGTAGATGACCTCTTCACGTGGAGGAATCTGCAAGGCAAAGCTGTGACTGTGGTTGGGTCTTTGGCCTGAATGTTGGGGGTCATTTTGCCCCCAAGCAGAGACACTTCCAATTCTTCAGTAAGGAGTGTCCTAAGTGCCCTGGCTTGGTCATTCACTGAGTTGCTGCCAGACCACTACCAGATGCCAGACAGGGCTTGCCCAGACTGTTGCAGTGGAGCAAAACAGGACAGCTCCTCATACCTGGTAGCTTAGAGGCTGGTGAAAAGAGGGGTACCATAAGGCAGTTCTTGTGGAGGGGAAGATGTTTGTAATCAAGTGGCATCAGGAAGTTCTACAGGATTTTCTGTTTAAAGATTTAATTAGATCATACCTGCTTTTTTTGTCATGTTTTATCCCCTTTCCCATTCAGTCATGCCAAGAAAAGTCAAGGCTTCCTCTTTCCTCCATTGTTTCAGCTGATGTAAGAATATGATGTTACCAACATCTTCCACGGTGTTGATATCCCACCACCTTAAATCTGAGCCCTTCAGTATCTGTCAGAATGATCCATACAGAAGCAGACTTGGGTACAAGGTTCTGAGAGCTTCTGAAACCCACGTCTTCCCTAACTTGAGGAGTCCATGAGTGTCCTCTGCAGAGCTGTGAGGCAGGAGCTATCTCTGCAGTTCATTTCCTTCTGTGTCTTTGACACCCAAGTGAGTGCTGTTGTCTGCTCGTGGTCATATCTGTCCTCTTGCAGCTGCCTGGAAAAATAGAAGGAAAGGTTATTGATTTCTTTCCCTGATGTCAGTTTTCTTCTCTGTCAAGAGCTGCTCAAGAGGAGATCTAGAAGCTGATCTATGTTTCTTCCTCTGGAGGCAAACATGCTCAGCACCTAGGTTAAATGAACAGATGGAAAATGCTAACATAGTCTGCACAGCTTTAAGAGTCTGTACTGAGTAGAGAGAGAGAAAACTGCGTTATTTGCTCTACATTATAACCATACTCTGTTGGCTAAACCTGGTGATGTGCAGGAAGAAAAGGGGATTTAAGCCAATTCATGTCTCTAGTGCAGCTGGTGGAGCACCTGCCAGTGCCAGCACAAAGCTCCCATCGGGTCATGTCCATGAGAGCTGCTGCTCATTGCAGCCTCCTCCACCATTTCTGTCTCCAGAGGGAGACCAGTCCTGTTTGAGCCCTGGAGTGGCTCAGGTTTGCACAAGCCCCAGGCTTCCTCTCCAGGTAAGAATGAGTGAGCATAAGCAGGCAGTAGAGCTACAGTAACCAGTGGTTTCCCACTCCAGCGCAAGCTACTCCTGTGCCTGATTCTCTGTTAAATGTTGTTAGCATCCTTTTCCTTTAGCAAACTGACCTCAGCCCCATCAAACAGACCCTGCTCCTGGGAGGCTGGATGAACGTGTTATGATTATCAAAGCATCAGTGTGTAGACTATTTTTAGCTGAGCCAGTCCTGTCCCTGTACCACTCACTGAGATCTTTCTAGGTTGATGTATTATCATTGCTCACCTTACCTGCAGCTTCACTTTCAGTCATTGTTTTCAGCTGCAGCACACCAGGAGCCTTTTAAATCAAAGCACCGGGTTTCTGCAGTAACACGTTGTTAATCTTGAGCCTCTTGTCCCAAAGTTACTGACTTAACTATCAAAATAGCTTGAATTCAGCTAAAGAAGGACATGCTTTCTGGAAGCAATCCTTGATTTGGCTGTTCTTACACCGTGCTCAGAAGGCAATAGGCTGTACTAAGGTTTCATGTTCTGCAGCTATTTTTTAGGGAGGAGATGGAGGCATGTAGCAGCTTGTTCAGCATCCTGGGAGAACTCTGTTGTAGAGTGGGGAACTGAAGCCATCTCCCTCCAACTGCAGGTAAAAATGGCAATTGTACCTAGTTACTGGAGGACAGTAATGGCTAACATATTGACTGACATGTGCACTGCTTGATTAAAAACTCTGTGTAATTGAAGGGCACAAAAGGGACATGTTTGAACCAGTCTCCAGCCTGCTGGGTTTGCTCTTCTGACAGTGTCTGGCAAAAAGGTGGTGTGTTGTTGAGACCAGCATGTTACAAGTGTGGTAGAAAGCCAAGCTGACAGAGAACTCTGCAGTAGGTAAGATAGCAGTGAGGCTTCTGCAGTGAGCAAAATGATATGAGAAAGCAGAATAACCATGCATGACTTTGGTTTAAGGGCAGAAATCTCTCCATAATCTCAGTGACCGCATGTGCAGCCCTGTTGGCACTGTGCATTAGATGAAACTTGGTGTGTTTAACAGAGTTTGAATCTAAGTCCTCAAGGGAGATGTGACAAATCCCAGTGAAATGCTGCTGTAAATCCCTATATGGTGAAATACTGGTGAGACGAAACAGTAGAGTCTGAACAGAGTATGAATGAGATGGAATAATGTGTTGGGTGTGATCTTATGGTGTTTCCTGGTCCTGTGTTACCTGTTTGTATTGCTGGCAGGCCAACTACAATAATCTTTATATCCTCTTGTAGCTGACTCTGGTTTTGAGGGTGTTGACAGTATGCAGCAGTGATGGAAAATATGAGTGGGAAGATCTGTAAATTGTGTCCGTTTCCCTCCTGTGTTTACTGAAATGTTAATGTGTTTTGGCAACTGGCTTCAGCAAGGATTTATTTAAGGCAATTGATCCCTGCAGTAACAAGGTGGTGGATGAAGTGAGCCCAGTGCAACACTCACTTTCCTGATGTTTCTCCCTTTCTGAATCACAGCTGGTAAATCAGGAGGTGGTTGTTGTGCTGAGAGAGGACGTCGCTGTGCCTGAACCCACTTCATTATCCTCTTAGTGTTCTCCTTCCTTCCCACTGCAACTACACTTGGCCTCTTACGTGTGTCAGCATGACCCCAGTGGAAGCATGACTTCTACCTTAGGATTTTAACTTACATGATGCTTGTGTGCATTTGGAGATCAGGAAACCCAATACGAAGGCTACCCCAGCTCTCCTACTCCGTAACTATTTTGTCCATTACCTGCAGCAATACAGTGATGACAATATTGTGAGTTAACCTCATGTGCAAGTGACTTCCTCTGTTCATTTATCAGGCAATAACAGTCACTGTTACAGCTGAAAGTCATACAGGGTGGAGCTACAAATGATAATCCTTAGCCTCTGGGGTTCAGACAGCAACACTAGATTTGAATGCTCTGGATGAGTTTCAGTAGCTGGATTTGTGGAATGCTGCACTAGGGTGGTTGCTAATCATCACTGATACACAGGTGAAGCATGGCATTGGCTCTAATGCTTTGATGCAGAAAACCCCCCTCTTTGACTAGCTGTACTTGAAAAGGAGATTTAGTTTTCACAGATTTAAGGCCAGGACGTCTCATTACCTTCAAGGATGTCCATGTCCATGTCCCTCACCTAAGATTCCTGATTTCAGTGTGTTCACAAGACCTTTCAGCGTCTGAGAAAATCCAGACAGGGAAGAATGTGCTGAAGGGTGCTGTTGGTGACTGCTATGCCGGAATCCCTCCCTGAAGCACTGCTTCAAACAGGCACTTTAATGGACAGTACATCAGAAACACACAATTCTCTCCAGTGACGTGAAGGAAGGAGAAGGATCCTTAATCCCAAGCTAAGGCCAGCGATGTAGCTGTACCTGCAGCCCCAATATTCTTGTCTGTGAATGAGCTCCTACTAGTCAAAAACGAGTTATTTACAGGCTAGAAGGCCCCCAACTAAGCATTTTAGTGTTGGTTGTAAAAGTTAAGTGATGTTAAGTACAGCAAGCTGTAAAAATTAGGACATTATTTCCTAATATGCTTCTCTGTTACAGAAGCCAGAGCCTGACTTATTTAGGCAGCAAGAAAACAGCGCTTTTGGAAAGCTGTAGGATATGAAATGTGTGTGGACTGAAAAGGGACCGAACATTTGGAGAGTAATCTCTGCATAGTTCCTGAAATAGAGGGTAGCTGACCTGTGAGGGATCCTGGCCATGCATCTGTTATTTTAAATTAGTCTCCTTTTTCTTATGCAGTTCTCTAACAGGCTGTGAAATCAGATCCATTTTACATAGCATCAATATTTAACAGCTCTAGAGCATGTAGTTTAATATTAAACACAGTCTTATAAATACTTCAGAATTATAGATGCTGTCACACTACATGGAAATGGTTTGATAGGATCTAGGAGAAATATTTAGGTTTGACAGGAGAGGAAATGATGAGGTTAGCAGGAGTCAGCCACATCTTTAAACTGCTGGAGGAGCCCATAAAAACAACCAAAGAAGTTGTACAGCTTCTGTTCTTGAAAGGCAATTTGGGCAAGTTTCCTCCCCCTCAGGAAACAACTGAATGGCTCCCACCGCAGCCCCTTCAAGGAATGAAAATACTCAAGATCTTGAGAAAGCACAACAATTTAGGAACCAATGTTCAGTCAGCAGCATCACCAAATCGGAAGCGGCAATCTATTCAGGGTGGGATTATCGCTATTAGAAAGGCAAGTGGGACTTAAACAGGGACTTGGATGCTCTTGAGCTTTGTTAGTTTAAGTCCACATACTACATTGTAGCGCTTAAAGAGAATCTAGAATTTGTTATTAGTGGTTTTTCTTTAAAACATAGAGAATCAGAGTAGACCTGCATCATTGAAATGGGGCTGTGCATAACCCAGTGACTGCTGTCGACAGCCCAGAGCTTCAGAGAGAAGGAAGACTGCAGCATCCCACCTCTGGGAGACTATTTCAGTTCCTTCTTCTGCCAGTAGCTTCCTATGTGATCCCTGAAAGTCACTTCTCTCCCCAGCACGTTCTCAAGTCGTGTGGGGTGTAATTTCCTGTGCAATCCTCTAAATGCAGTTCAGGATTAGCCCCTCCAGGCCTCTGCTCCCATCTGTAACATAGAGATAAAGCAGGAATTGAGAGAAATGTGTTAAAATGCAAAAAATAAGTAACTTTCATAACCCGGGGACAGCATAAGTAAGTGCTGCTGTGGGAGGTACATTTTATCCCATAGGAATCTGAACTATAAGTAATAGAAGGAAGGTTGTGTGAATTTACAGTTCATCTGGCACCAGTGCAGGTGGGTTCTCTGTGTTAAAGTAATGTCAAAAACTAACTTTTCCTGTACATATTCTGTATCTTGTAAAAATGTGGGGTGAACTACATATTAAGGGATGTGCCTGTCAAACACCTGGAGTTTTAGTATTCTATGATAGCTTTGTAACATATCATAATTCATTTCTTATTTCTAAAGCTGACTGTAGCATCACAGGGTTAAATATGTTTTATCTTCCTGATGTGTGCTGATATTAAAACACAGTTACAATGTTCAGTACAGCAGGGTTACCAAGAATGGTGCAAAGAAACTTAGATCAGCTCCTGCATCAAAAACATTTCAGTTTATAGCCAGAAAAGGCAAAGAGGCTTCTGTGCATCTTGGAGGCAAACCTTTCTGTGAGGTTGGGGTGAAGAGCTGTAGGCTGAGCTGGGCTGATTCCTGATGCAGAGATTTCTTGGAAGGTGCCCTCTAATCACTGGTTAATTTTATCCTGGAGCATGGGGCTGAATCCAGCATCGCACTTCTTCAGCAAAAACATCTCCTGGTCAGGTGGGAAGTGTAGCCTTAAGGAATCAGCATCTTCCAAATGAAAATGATGTTTCACTGAGAAGTTCTTACCTGGGAGGACCTCAGGCTCCTGTGATCTTCCTGTAAACCTGCCCAGCTTTTCACTGCTTCAGAAACAAGCTGTGCTTTTACCCGTGATGGCAAAATCCTGCTGCAGTCCTTTAAAGTATAAAATACTGCTGTTCCAGTGTATTTGTTACCTTAAATTAGCACAGCCAATGCAATGAGAAGACTCTTTGTGACTCAGATCTATTCTCCAGTTGAGCAAGTACAGTTGAGAGTACATTTGGGTAAAAGCCTTCAAACATGTCAGGTTCTTCAGTGAGCTGGGGGATTCCAGTGTCGCTGTAAGAATCCAGGAGCTCCCACTGAGGTCAGGGAGCATCACAGAGAGAAAACAAGACCCAAAGGTCTTAGAGTGAGGGTGACTTGTCATTCTTTGAGTCCACACAGTGCCCTGCTGGGATTAACACTATCAAAGGCTCCTGTCCCTCAGTAACCACAGTCTGGGATGGTGCAAGCAGTGTGGGGCAGAAGGGGTGAGCTGCTGCAGCAGGAAGGATTGCACAGGGCATGTGCTGCAGGGAACAGGAGCAGAGCGAAGGGCTGAACTCTGTAAATCACTGCCTTTTCCCTGGGTATCCCTTGGAGCTGTTCCCCTCCGATGGAGGTGCAGGACAACACCTTGCCCAGGCCAGCTTCTGCCTGGTGCCACTGCAGTCCTCACTGGACTCCATCCATCACTTGGGAGCAGCTGCCTGGCACAGCCGCAGGGATTCGGGAGCTGAAACACTGGAAGCCAGCTCCTTCTTAGAGTCATTTTTACCAGTGGTGACTGTTTACATTGGTGCTGTCAGGCTGGAGGACACCAGGCAGCAGCCACTGGATGAGCAATCTTGTTACTGGCTTAGGGAAACAATTGCTACAGCTGAATGCCTTTGGGACCTTCCCAAACCCTTGTCAATTAGTGTCAGCAATGGTACTTGGCATGTTCCAGCAATTGTCAGGATTGCCTCAGCTTTATACCCTTGTGCAGGACAGTTATTAATGTCCTATCTCTTTAGACAGAGTTACACAACAGCAACCTGGATTTAACAGGCTGGTGTGTTTTTAGGCTCCTGTTTCTTTGCTAATTGCAGCTCTCACGTCCTTTGTGTTTTCCCTTTACCAGGGTGAATCAACTTGTGATGCCACCAGCCTCTGTGAAAGTGTGAGACGGTGAGTGACCCAAACCAGCAACTGGTTTCCAGCTACCCCATCCTCTCCCAAACCCCTTGCAACAACACACTTGTTCCCAATTGGAAAGAAGTTAACTTTAGACAGCCAACATCTGCACCTTTGTTACCCTCAACTCACACGCAAGCGAATCAAGAACAGGGAATCCAGGGGTCAAGTGTCCTTTGTTGTACTGAGTTGTAGTGTTGTTGTCCAGGGCCAGAACCTAGCACATATCTAAAACCTGCTGCTGCCTTGCTCTGGGTCCAACATCAGCTCACCATCAAATGACCATTCTTATCACAGTCCACATTTTCTGCAGAAAAAGGTTTTCTGGCATTGCATGAACTTGCACACTGCTGCAAGGCCTGTCCCCACTGCAACCCCTGCTCCAGGGCAGTGGGCCAGAGGGAGGGTCCCATTCTCTCTGCCCTTTCTTCTCCCTTGGGTCCATGCTATTCTTATCACTCCCCAGCAGTCACAGCACTGCAGCTCAGAGCTGACACCACTGATAAACACTTCCCAGTGTTTTACTGTAGCCAAAATTAATTAAAGCAAGTTTTTGAAGAGGAGCTTTTTTTCCCATAAATTAAATGCATTGAAAGACTAATCATATAATCAGAACTCAATAGCACACTTAAGAACGGCCTTTTGGGGGGAAAGACTTAATGTAATCTCCAGTACAGCAGATGTGTTACTTCCACATAGGAGAGTATGCTCTGTTGCAGGCTAAGGATTTGACAGGCGTGCCTGGGCTTTGCAGTCCCTGGCTGGATGTGCACTCACACATTGTTATTTACCAGCAGCTTTTAGACAAAGGTGTTTGTTGTTTGGTTGGGTTTTAATGCCTCAAAAAAGCCTGGGAGACAACACGAGTTGGTGTTGCTGAGACTTGCCTTCTACAACACTGAACACTCGGGGCTCTGCACACCAAGCTTTTTCACTGTACTTCTGTTATGGTCCAGTTTTATACAGGTTGAGAGAACCAGGCCCTCATTCCAGGGAGTTCTGCTGTAACCCAGCAATGACTGATTTTTAAGGTCAGGGGCAATTTCCTGAGTAACATGGAGCACAGATCCCAGGGAATCCTGCAGAGAGCTGGTTATCCTTCCCACTTCATCTAGGAAAGCTGCTGGGCAGATACACCACAGCATGTACCAGTGGGATCTCACCAGTCACTAGATGTGCTGACGTTGCTCTTTAAAGCAAGGGTGGGAGAAAGCACACGTCTGCTCTGTCTTGTTAGCAGCAAGACTGAGAGCTGGGCTCACTGCTGGGGGTACCACACAGCTGCGGTGCACATGCTCACCATTACCAATACGTTCCTGTGACTGTGATTCTATCCCATTCACCACCTTCATCTCTTCCCTGTTTACAGTTGCCAGTGAAGGAAATGCCATGTGGACTCCTGCTCCCACCACCACACCAACCTTGAGCGCAAAGCCCTTCCATACTGGAAACCAGTGGATCCCTCAGCTCCACACCACCCTGGAAGGGTTCTCCAGCACCAAATCAATCCCACCACTGCAGCCTGCAGGGTCAGGCATCAGGACGTGAGCAGGGCAACCTGGAACACAAGAACTCCTTGAGCATAAGGACGTTCACAGGTTCCTCTGAGCACCAAAAGCAACTGGACCCCAAATGTGTTATCCAAGTGAGTGACTGTAGATTGTGTATATGGTTTTAGTTGTAGCCAACAAAGTCCACATTGTTTATAGGGCAACTTACGTCCTACTGAATGCTGCTGTTGTGTCAGCACCCAGAGACTGCACTAGTTGGGGACCTATTCTGTACATCACCTATTCTTGAACACTGAAGGCTCAATTCAGATTATTATTTTTTATTTAAATGTCATAAGATGCTTTATCTCTGCTGAAGACATTAGATGACAGATATATATATATATATTTAGATAAACAGTTTTTATTTAAGCATTGAAAATCTGGTGCTGCCTGTGCAACCATACCAGACATGAATAACGTCCACAACTCTCCTCATCTCAGTGCCCTGGGATAAGGCCCTGCAAGGGCATCACAGGAAGATTTCCAGTGGGTGACTTACCTGGCACCTAAGGCTAAGCAAGGGGATAGAGGAGAGAGTTTCACTGCACTGGGTGTGCTGGTGGTTGTTACAGAAAGGCCCAGAACTTTGGACTGAAACACACAGGGGGGCTCTAGAGTTTGCTTAATATGCTAAATTCAGCCTCACCCAAGGACGTTCACAGGTTCTTAAAGTACCAAAATCCACCTGGCTGAATTGCTTTATCTAGGGCCTGGTAGTGCAATACTGCTGTGCCAGTGACATCCTGCTTCGTTTACATGCATATCATACTACATGTATTGTTCATGCTAATACTCTACCACAAACAGTGCTTAGGCTGAATGCATGCCCAACCCCAGGCACAGTCCAGGCTACTCTTACTGCAGGGTCACTTTTATCCTTACAAAGATGCAGTTGAGATCTTTAGTAGACAAGGTCAGTGTATGAAGTGTGTGAGCCTCAAATGCAGAAGTGTGTATCTGTATGTCAAAGTGCCATTTCACTGCAGCCTTGTTTCCTGCATTTGGCCTCTACAAGCCAAATTTATGCTGTGTCAGGCTGATGCTGGGAAAGGCAGGTGAGCACAGGCCCTGGAGCAGGAGTCAGGCTTCCAGAGAAAGGGCATTGATTCAGGAAACTTCCCACTCCCTTTGTTCTGTTTAGATGTCTCCCAAAGGTTAGGTACTCCCTACACAGCTCGAGTAGGTAGTAGATAAATCAGCAAAGGAAATGCCAGACTCGTGGATATGAGTTCAGGCTGGAAGCTTGTTCAGAGACACAGGAAGGTACTGTCAGTACATCTGGGGTTTATCTCCCACTCACTTCCAGGATGTGCTAGGTCCTGTAGTACAGCACTGTAGTAGAGATGATTGGTAACTCCAGGTATCACCAAACTGGTTAATGCTCACCACAGAGCCAGCTGCTGCCCAGATGGGTCCTGGGGGTGACTCCTGTAACAACGTGAGCCCTTCCTCCTCCTCAGACTCCAATGGACTCTTCTGCAAAGGATGCTCTGTCAGCTCAAATACCTGAACAAGAGCTTTAGGATTTGGCTCAACAACCAGAGCCAGACATTTTCCTCGAGTGCCTGGGCACCCTCTGGAGAACAGCAAGCGGGTGCTAGAAATAATAAAGCAAAGCCAATCCACAACAATGCTTCATTTCCCACCTCATGCCAGTATTTACATTCCTAGGGGAAACACTCTGCAGTCTGGGAGCCAAACTCTTGGCTTTAAAGGCACACAAAGTTCTTATTCCCATTAAGAAATTCTTTGTTAAGCCGTTTAAAAAGAAACAAAAAGCAGCCCAACAATCAGTCATTTCATCTCAGAGACCAAAGACGATAAGCCCCATTTCCTACATTGCTTTTCCGATGGGCTCTCTCCATTGTAGCCTTTACTGTCAACAAAATGGAGCATTCCTGCTAAAGTTCAGAGCTTAGGAATTGCCTTTAACCTTAATTCTCAGGCATCAACAATGGAAAGGGAACTGAAGTGCTGTGTACTTTCACTAGCTTGCTTTGTTGGAAACAAGCCCCAGCCCTCATCAGAGGCACAGGCTGTGACTGGAGGCTGCCTTCAGCTCCTGTGCATATGAAGGAAATTGCTGTGGCTTTGTTTCTACCAAGGGAAGAGTGAAGGGAGCAAGCCAGGGAGTGAGAAGTGAGTCCTACCTGAGCAGTCCCACACCAAGGGATCCCTGAATCCCATGTGTTCCAGGCTGAGGGAAGCCACAGCAGCAGCTATGACAGCTCAGAGAGGATTAACAGAATGGAAACTTGGCCTTTCCACCTCCTGCGGATGCTGCTGCTCCTTTACACTTTGATGACCACATCTGAATGGCCAGGAGCTGCAAGGCTGCATTTCTTGGTTTAGCTGTGAAGGATTGTTCAGTTAGTGCTTCTATAAAGGTATTCGGTCTGTTAGAGGGAAACCAGTTCACTTAGATCAGGGGTCTACACTATACCTGTATTGTATTATAGCGGTGCCAAACTCTGGACTTAGCAAGCAATGCTGTGCTGGTTTCCCCTGTGACTCCATGTTTAGGCAGGTACTGATGTAACCAGGCTTGGAAGCTGCTGGGGCCATTTGGTTGTTGACCCTCTGGAGCAGTAGAACAGTTTCTGTTAGAGACACAGGAAATACTTCTGGAGTGAGAAGTCTGGACTGAATTTCTATTTCTTATATCCACACTAAATAAGAACCCCCATTAAAATCAGCATTTCTGGGTTTATAAAGAAAGGCTGTTAATAGGAAAAGAGAGTAAGTTTTTAATAAAGAATCCACATATTTTAGTATCCATTACACTGAATGGGGCAGGATTCCAGCCTGTCACTTAAATAAGCCATCGTTCAGGTCATCAAGGTTATGTTTGTGGTTCTAAACTTCAACACAAAATAGTCCCAATAAGGACATAAATACCTTTAAAACCACTGCTCCCTGGCACACAGAATCACTTTGTGTATCTGGAAATCAGAGTACACAAACAGGAGCCCCTGAATTCATTTGCAAACATATGGAAGAACACTACCAAGAGAGGCACTGCTCGTGCCCTCCCCTCCCAGCACACAGGCATCTCCTCAGCACAGGAGCCCAAGCAAGGGGAAAAGTGTCCAGGGTTTGCCTGTCACTGCTGGGTCCTGACCCTGCTCTGTGCCTCCTCCACACCTCTGCCCAAGGCTGACTGTGTCCCATGGCTCTCCACAAGCACAGGCTCCTTCCAGTCTCCCTGTGCTCTATGGGACTGACAATGTCAGAAGCAGCCTTCCTGCATCTATCAGGACCATGCAGGGTGGCCAGAGTGCACCAGGGAGGGTCCAGGTGCCCCTCAGATCATCATGAGGCCTTTCTCATTCCACTCCACTCCATAAAGGTATCCCTTTAAACAAGCATTAAGTCCCTCCACAGCTCATACTGCATCTGCACCATGCACCCACTACAGAAGCAATTAGGTGGCTTGTACACAGCAAGAGAAACAGAGGTAATGGGAACTGCACAGAGAGGCAAGAAAATGACCCCAAAACCATCAAGCTGCCAACCCAAATAACAGCAGTGGGAGGCTCCTGCTGCCATCATCAGAGCAGAACCTGGGTGAGCCCCAGAGCCTTTCCCCTTTTACAGACCAGCCAGGAGAGAGCCTCAGGGTGACAACTACACCCTGGAAATGAATGGCTGCATTCTGACAACACAGTTCCTCTCTGCACCCTCTGTCCTAATTGTGTTCTCTGTTTGCTTTATTGTTTGGTAACCAGCACTTAAAATCACTTTTACTACGTGATGTACAGGAGTATTAGTTTATTTTCTTGTTATACAAGGGAGGAGTATAAAATAGTTTTCTGATTTCTTTCAGAAGCAAATGACTATTTTATTTTTTAAGAGCAACTGATTGTGAATCTCAGAGTATAAAAAAAAATAAAAGATAAATAAGCCAAATATATACCTTTATGTAAATTAAGAAATAAAAGTATTTAAAACATACCTTCTGTCTCCTTTTCTTGTGGCACTCCTGCTCTGGCTGTGCTCTCCTGTGGCTGCTGACTGGACACGGCTCCCGTGTGGATGGCGGTGAGCCTGCTTGGAGCTCTTTAAACCATAACCCCAGGAGCAGGCAAGGTCAGAGGCAGCACAGGAGGAGGATGGCAGCTCTTTTCCCTTGGAGCTGCCTGGCTCCAGTCTGGGATCAGTGCAGGGAGAAAGCAGCATTGGTGGGCACAACAGCAGTGTCCTTCTCCATCCCTGTCTAGAATCCACCAGCAACACACATCAGAGCTAGCTCTGACTGATGGAAATGGCTGCTATGGTGGTAGCTGTGGGTTGGGTGTCAGGAACCATCCCAGGAAATTCCCAAGTGGTAGCCATGGCAGGTACCAGGGCTGCCCTTCTCATGGGGTCCTGCACCAGCCATGTGCCAGCTTCACAGGATGGTGGCACCTTGCTTGCGAGCAGGAGCTTTAGGAGGCCTGCAGCCCCCTGCCCACCAGCCCTGGTCTGCAGCAGCAGCACGGACTGGCACCTCACACTACACTGTGCTGCACAAGGCTTTGTCCAACCTGGCCTTGAAGAACTCCTTCCATCCAGAGCTCTCATACAAATCCTCCAGCAGCACATCTGCCAGTCACAGCAATGGGGAGAGCCTTAACACCCCTCAGGACCAAACAATCGTGATGCTCATTTAAGCAGGCTGAGGTCTCACATAAGAAGCAGGCACCAGTTTGGGAACAGTGGCTGGGTCATAGCCCTGTTCCTGCCTGGGACAAAGGCCAGTCCCCAGCAGTGACCTGCAGAGCACTGCTCCCTCCAGCTCCATGCCCTGGGACCTGAGGCTATTTTCATGCATTCAGAAGAACCCTTGAGCTTTTCCCACTTCCAAGAAGCATCTAAGCCCAGGACAGCTGAAAAGAAAAGGCTTCATTAAAACCAAAGCACATACTCTACCCCCTAAAGCCCCAAAGGTCCAGGAACAGACAGGACATGACATCAAGTAAAATGAAACCTCTGCAATTGTTAAAGCACACAAGTAAGTGCCAGTGAAACAGGATTTGACTTGGTGGATTAGTGACTGCTTTCTATCAACTGTGCATCAAAGCCAGCCTGAAGTCAGGTAATTTGATTGGCAAAGGAGTAGTTACCGAAGCACAACTTGCACAATGCCTCCAGCTCTCCTGGTCCGTTGACTGCTCTGGAAGTGCTGGAGACTGAAACACACATGAGCACAGCAGCCTCCACACTGACAAGGCAGAGACCAAAGCAACCTCTCCAGGTTGGGAGCTGACATCTGGCTCTACCCCATCACCATCAGAGACAGCAGGAATGGCTTTGGACTCTGCCTTGGTCTGCTCCCAGAATGACAGTGACAAATGATCCACATGAACCCTTAAGCTCTGTGACCCTGGCTGAGGGGAAACACTTGCAGACAAGGCTTCACCCCTAAAGGTGCACAGAGGCAGAAGCCCCTATTATGGGCCCACAGTACCTGCCCTCCCCATCACCTGCCAGGCCCAGAAGCTGGCTCACATCCCCCAAACCAGAGCCTTACGTGGCACTGCTCCAGGCTGCTCGCAGCCCTGAGCATTGAGTAGCAGGCTCAGCTCCCAGAGCCCCATCAAGCTGCTGCCCTGTTGCACATCCAAAGAGACAGCCCAATGGGCTCTGTAACACTGCCTTCCCACTCCTAACACACCCATGTACCTGTGTGCTCATCTTGCTTCCCACCCACCACACCTGCATGCTGCTTCTCCTTCAGTTCTGCATGGGCACTGGTACATCCCAGGATGTCCCCTTCACAGGCACAAAAAGAAGGAAAGAAATTGTCAGTGAAGACAGTGTTCAGATTTGAAGCATCTCTGGATCACTGAACACAGATGGTCCCGACCTGCTGGCCTCTTGTATGCTGCATTTGCATAACACACACAAAGTCATCACTCGGGAGACATCTGGAGGGGCTTAGCTGGGATTGAGGTTTTAACAAGGCAACAAACCAGCTTTCAGCATCAAATGGCAGAGGCAGGGCTGCAGCCTGAAGCAGAGGCACCCTTTTTCCTGGGGACAAGATTGGTAATAACTGCCATTACCTTCTGACAGGGAACAAACACTTGGACCTCTCTGCAAGTGACAACAGTAGCCATTCCAGTCAGGACCCTACAACAGCCTTCAGATTAACACATGGTTTGGGAGAAAAGGTCCAGCAGGACAAGTGCCGCACTAAATAGCTCAGACAAGCACCACACAGAGACGCAGGCACCAGGCACTAAAGGTCTGATGCGCATTGTCCTGGCCACATACCTGCAGCCTAAGCCTCCAGCCTGCTTGGGGACCCGTGGCTCCTGCAGACCCTGCCAGCCAACAGGTAGCAAATATGGGGCAAAAGGAGAGCATCCCTTCACACACAGGGACTCTGGCAACATTGCAGAGCTCCTCCTCACCTCCTGTCCCCACTTGCGCCACTGCCCCAGGACACTTGACTTGCAGCATCCAGCTCCATTGCCCCTACTCCTCACCCAGGATGCACCCTCCAAGTCAACAATAAAGTGCTCCCCAGTCCAGCCTAACCTTTAGTGCCAGAAGCAGCAGCTGGGAAGGCAGAAAGGGAAAGATGAGGCATTCTCTGCTGAGCCTTGCCAGCCACTAGGCACAGCAACTCCAGCCCTCACCTGCTGCTAACAGGAGCCAGCACACTCCTTAAGATGCAGAGCAGAGCCTGCAGGATCATGCTGTGACATGGAGCCGAGACAAGGGCTGCACCTACCCAGGGGTCTGCAACTGAACATGTCCTTGCTGCTGCCAGCAGCAGTCTCCCAGGGAGCTTTGTGCCATTGGAGAGAAGAATCATTGCAAAGGCAGATAAACAGCCATGGGCAAACACAGCCCTCTGCAGCTCTCCTTTCACTCCCTCCAAAAGCAACATGACATTTCCAGTACACTTATCTATGTCTGGTGGCACAGACCAACCTGCGGGATGACAGCCGAAGGCACAGCAGGAACAGCCCTGTTCCCACTCTGCCAGTAACAGGAGCCAGCACCAAACTGCTCTGCAGGATGGGGACTGCTCCCCAGGAGCAAAGTGGGGGTGAGGAAAGGAAGGAGGAGGCTGTAGAGGCAGCTACAACATGAATGGGGTTTCAAACACCATTTTGAGATGGAGTGCTCAACAAAACACAACACATTGAAGAACCTGGTCCTGATGCTCTCCAAAGGGCTGATTCTGGCATTCATGGGGATAAAAAAGCAGATGCAATCCCAAGCAGTCACCTTCAAAGACTGTTGTCAAGGCTGCTGGTGCCGGGTGCCTTGCATGGCTGCACAGAGCCTGCTGGCCTGGCAGACCAGCAAATCAATCAACCACTTCAGTTGTTTCACTGATTTATTGGCGTCCCTGTGCTATGATGGGGCCATCACCCCTCCTGCACCCAGCAGCAAAAAGGCAAGGAAGTCAGATCAGGGTAGTTACTGATGACACCCAAGTGGCCAGCTGAGTATGTCTGACCTCAGAACATGAATGTAACAAGCCCATTTAACCCCAGGCAACCAAGAGGCAGAATTTCTCAGACTGAAAAAGCTGTGAGTATTGCTGGGCCTGGGCAGGACAGAAATGAGCCTTTAGGAGTTACTTGTGAACCTCCTACAGGGCTCAACCACACAACTCAGCTGTGCCAGCACACCTGCTACAGCTCCTCAAGAAACCCAAACCAGCCTCTTGCTTCTGCCTTGGGAAATCATGGAGACAGGAGGCTGTGCTCCCAAGCACAGGGCTGAATCCTCCGCACACGGCAGCTGTAGAGCTCAGCATCATGGAAGGTTTATTTAAAGCCATGGAGGACATAAAAACTATAGTATAAAAGATATTAGAACAGTCTCCTGGGCCACGCCAGCCCCAGCTGAGTCCATGGAGTTCAGTCCTGTGGCAATGGAGCCTTTTTCGCTTTCTTTTTCTCCTTGGCTTTGCTCTGCTTCTGCTGGGGCTCCTGGCTGACACTCCCCTTGGTTTTCTTTGCAGCTGGAACCTGCTCGGCTTCATTGCTGCCATCACCTTTTCTTTTCCTGTTCAGGTTCTTTTTCTTCTTCTTCTTCTTGTGAGCCACAGCATCTCCTCCATTAACAGCAGCCTCCCCACTGCCTGCTGGTGCCACTCCGTTCTCCCTGACCTCTCTGTTCTGATTCTTGTGTTTGCTGCCACCAGGCACGAGGCCTTTCTTCTGCTTGGGGGTTTCTGTTCCCAGGGGCTGCTCTTCTGGGGCTGCTGGGTCTCCATCTTCACCAGCTGCTGGTGCTACCCCATTCTCCTTGATGCCTTTCTTGCGATTCTTGCGCTTCTTGCTCTCCGGCAGGAAGCCTTTCTTCTTCCTCTTAAGTGACTCTGTTTCCTGCTCTGGCTTATTGGCTGTCTTTTCTTTCTTGGGCTTCCTGCAGAGAGAACACCAAAGATCAAGAGCAACTTAATTTACAGCCAGGGAACAGTGTGATGATCCATGCGACAGGCAATCCACAAACAGACAGAAGCACAGGAAAGGTGCAAGGAAGCACAGGCATGCTGCAAGGAGGAATGTTATCCCTAGATGTGGTCCTCAGTCTGCACAGGGACTGGTTAATGAACAGCAGGAGCTGGACCAGGACTCAAGAAGGCACATGGAGATCTGAGGAAGAATCCCCATTCCACAGACGAGGCATCACTGTACTTAGCACCTTCTCAAGCATGCCTAGCCTGTGGCCCCATGCAAGGCTACTGAGACACTGTCTGCCTGTCCAAGGTGACAGCCCCAGGCCTTCACTGTCATCTTCCATCAAGAACCCCAAACAGACCTTTCCAATCTCATCTAGGCAGGCTTTGTGTGCACACAATACAGCTGCTGCTGCTCTCTGACAGAATCTGACAGCAACTTCACCACCACCCAGTCTATGCTGTTCTGCACCAGCTCAGTTCCCAGAGAGCTGTAAACCAGGCTCTAATTCCATGGCCTGGCTTTCAATGTTTCCTGGAGTTTTTCAAGCTGCATCTCTTCAGCATGGAAAACTGCTATCCTGACAACCTGATGTTAATGCTTCCCTCTCAGCACCACCACCAGGATCCTGTGCACAAACCAGACCTGCTGTGCACAAACATCTCTGTGCGTCATAGCAAGTTGGCACCAACAGCGACAGGAGACTGCACCCCTGAACCCCAAGCCCTTCCGTACAGAACATGCACAAGCTCATGTTTCCTACCTTAACAATCACCCTCCTAGCTGCAGTCTACTAGCTCCTAAACCAAGCCTTATCCTTGGGACAGCCCTGGCAGAACAATGCCAGGGAACCTGTGTGAGGCTGGAAAAGGTCCCAGGGTCATAAGGCTGGGTGAGGCCATTGTGCCCTGTTCAAGTCATTAGAAGGGGCCACAGCAGCTTCAGCTGCCTTGTACAATGCCTCCCTGGCCATGAACCCTCTCACAGTGAGCCACATGCCAGCATTTCCCTCAGAGCCTCTTGCTGGGCTGAGCTAGCACAGGCCAGGCCACCCGCAGCTCCCAGTCATGAGCAGAGCACCCAGCATTGCCCATGCTGTGTCTCACTAACTACTGCCAGCAGGAAGGAATAAAAGATCTTATACTTCATTTTTGCCCTGGAACAGAAGTCTAATCCAGCTGCTGTTTGACACACGAGCACTAAAGCATGAGCACTCAATGCTCCCCAGCTTTCAGAGCTGCAAGGCAACCACTCTAAGCACTGGGATGGGAAACCAGACACTAAGGAGCACAAAAATCACTGGAGAGGATCGAAGGTCCTGGCATGTACTCTCTGGCATCCAGTCACATTCCAGCACAGCTACTCATTCCCTCCAGCCTCACATTTGCAGAATCAATCCAAGAGTGCCTTGACGTTCTTTCTCTTCCTACTTCCCCACATCAATAAAGACAAGTTGGACGGGCAGTCAGTGCCCCAGGCAAGCCAAAAAAGCCAAAACAGCAAGCATATACATACGTATAATTCAGCCAACGCATGACATTCCAGTAGAGAGAGTCGAGACGTGCGGAATTCCCAATGCCTTCTGGCTGGTTCAGACCTAACAGCACTTTTTCCACCTCAGTCAGCTTCACGTGCAGATGCTGCAGAGGTAAGTACAAACAGACAGTCTGCAGAGTGAACTCAGAAGGGGCACTCAAACCCAGGCCATCCTCAGGATACGACTATGGTAGGAATAACCAATCCTGCCTGGCTCCTCCAAGCCACTGCCCTAAGCCCACTTGTAATACCACTACAATTTGGGGACAAAACCTGGTCAGTCACACCAGACCATATGGTACAGGGTTTGCTTGAAAACTGGGTCTCTAGCATGAGAGGCACCAGTCTGGCTCTAGAACTGTACTGGCATAAAGGGGACTGAAAGGTCCTTTGGTTCTCTTTCCTTTTCAGTCCATGGCTGGGAGCAGGGGGAGAAAACAAGTGACTATGTACTTAGCTAAAAGAAAAGCAGCAGCATCTTCTGCCTGGTTTCTAAAGCACACAGTCACGCTGCCTGTTCCATAACCCACTGGATAATTTCAGTAAAATCAGGCAGAAAGGAGTGTCTCAAAGGCCATTCAGTTCCTACAAGAGCCTTGGAAATAATCTCTCTCCTCCACCCACTTTCCTATTAGTTCTTCACAAAGAAACTGGCTCTGGTGTGAGCTCAGTGCTTATCAGTAGGAAACTGCACTTCAGCAATACTGCTGCTTGTGGTATTTTGCTCCAGTAAATAAGACCATGTTGGAGACTTAGTTTATCACCTACAGAAAACCTTCTCATGTTCAAAACAATCATTTTTCATTTGGGAAAACAAAGCTTCACTCCTGCTAATAAAGCCTCGGAATAAGTGTCAGGTTTGGGGAATCAGAATCTCTGGGGTTCAGTGGAGAGAGCAATCATTTGGAACAAAACCCACCTCACCCTCACTGCATCCCAGGCCATATTTCTGCTGATTAGAAAGGAGATGCCACGTATGTTTGTACAACACTGCACAAATCCTTCAATAAGCTCAGGGAGATCAGCTCATAAGAACTAAGGATCACTCCTGCAGACACAAGAGCTTTTCTGTCCTCAACCCCAGCCAGGCACTCCCTCAAGGGGTGGTACCTTTGGTAAGGAACGAGGTGGGATGCAGCAGTCACAAGGTAAAATCCAAGTATGACATTTAGAAGAGGCTTTGGTGGCATTCAGAACAACAGCCATTTGCACACATCAGGTCCTGCACTCACCTCCTCTGTCACCGTTTTGAGGAGCAAGTTCAACAGCTCGAAGCTCTTGGCAACTTTCTCTTTCTCAGCCTTCGGGATGCACTTGCCAACCGCTTTCAAACTCTGCAAATGAAACGAGGAGATTGGCATGCAGCACACGTTAAACAGGAAAACACATCACTCCTCTTGGGAGGGAGCAGAAAACAAGTGAGGAATGGCAGGATTAACCTGCCACACAACTTTGGAAAGGCTCAGGAGGGTACCTGGTGGCCACTGCTGATGCTCAGCTTAAGAAACAATGGACAAAAGAAGAGCAAACAGACCACAAACACACAACCTTGCTGCTCTCCAGTTC